>NC_044323.1:32537678-32840708 GCF_007399415.2 Gopherus evgoodei
CTTTCAGGCGCAGCGGGGAGCCAGGGCACCTCGCTACACAGCAGCAATCTGTCCAGGGCTCAGACTCTTCAGCGGGGCTGAGCAAACAAACAATCTCTAAGCAAGTCAGAGTCCCGGCCCTTCAACAGGGGCTGGGCAGACACAGAGTCCGTAAGCCCGGCTCTGAAGCAGGGCGGGGCAACAAACAGTTCAGGCTCAGGCCTCCCGGCAGGGCTGAGCAAATATAGAGTCTATAAGCCCGGCCCTGGAGCAGGGCGGGGCAGCAAACAGTTCAGGCTCAGGCCTTTCAGCAGGGCTGAGCAAATACAGCGAGTTAAACAGTACAGAAGGCCTCCTCAGGCCAGGGGGAGGGGGAGTCTGCCACCCTCGGAAGGGTGGCAGAGGGGACACAGGCCCACCCACTCCACTGCGTGCCGGCCCGGGGCCCTGGCAGCAGCAAAGGTTCGCTGCAGACAGTGGGGATCCTGGCTGCAACACACTGACATTGGTTTGGGGTCCCCTGGAGCCAGACTGGGGTCAGCTGCCCCCGGGCCACTTCCAATCTCCCCCTCTCTAGGTACCTGTCTCTCGCTGGCTTCGTCTGGTGGGTCCCAGACCATGGGCTCCTCAGGATACCGGCCGTAGGGGAGCTCAGGCGACTCCTCTGGATAGCGGGTGTAGGGGAGCTCGGGGAGCTCCTCTGGATAGCGGGCGTAGGGGAGCTCGGGGAGCTCCTCTGGATAGCGGGCGTAGGGGAGCTTGGGGAGTTCCTCTGGATAGCGGGTACAGGGAAGCTCAAGCCAGTGCTCTTCTGGATACTGGGCATGGGGAAGCTCAGGCCAGCGCTCTTCTGGATACCGGGCACGGGGAAGCTCAGGCCAGCGCTCTTCTGGATACCGGGCAAGCTGGGCCCAGTGGGAGCTCGAGCACCAACATCTGTCCCCTCCAGCAGCCTGCACCTAACTGAGCGCTGGGTCCGTCCTTTATACTTCCTGTCCCGCCTCTTAACTTCTGGGGGGGCGGGGACTGGCAGCGGTGGCTCCGCCCACCTCGGCGTCTGTTCTGGCTCGTCCTTTTCAGGCGCCACGGGGAGCCAGGATGCCTTGCTACACAGTATATATATAAAATTTTATATATATATATATATATATATATATATATATATATATATATATAAAATTTGCTTTGCATACTTCTCAGCTCTGTTCCTACCATTTATCCAATACTACAGCAACATTTTTTCCAGTGACACAAGATTTTATCTGTCTTTTAAATCCTAAATTGAGCAAATGAAACCGAGTGCAATTATACAATTTTTTTTATGCATGCTTGAGTCAATCAGAAATGTATTTGATTTTTTTTCTTCTTTTTGTAAATTACTGCATACAAACATATGCATGTGAATTTGCACCCATTTGAAACAAATCTGAACATCTGGCTCTTTGCTTTTCTATCTAACCATCTGTTCACACTTGCAGTTCCCATTTCCAGTTAGGTGTGTGGTGCACTAGCTTTGAAAGTGTATCCCTTCATATTTCACAAAAAAATACTCTTAAAGTTGAAGCAATTACTGACATCCAGTGGCTGCTGAGGTTAATTACAAATGTTTTTTTCTGTAATAATTCTGAACCCTGTTCCCTGTTTATTAAATTTGGAAGCCCAAGTTAAGATAAGAAGTTAGCTTTTGTGATCTACAAGTCTGACAGAACTGTAAGGCAACATTATATGTATCTGGAAGGTTATTCATTCTTATGCAAATAGTGTCCTGTGTGTTTTATACAAATGGAGGAGCAGGAGCCTGATTCTGTTCTCACACTGGTGTAAATCAGGAGTAACTCCAATCAAGTCGATATATGTGAAACTGATGTGAGTTCAGAATCCAAGGCCCTTGCTCCAAAGAACTTACAATGGGTGATTTCACACCTGAGTAAAATTT
This sequence comes from Gopherus evgoodei, assembly GCF_007399415.2. Taxonomy (NCBI): domain Eukaryota; kingdom Metazoa; phylum Chordata; order Testudines; family Testudinidae; genus Gopherus; species Gopherus evgoodei. Next base: position 32,539,594 of record NC_044323.1, read on the forward strand.
ACCCCCTGCTCAGAGGGCCAAGAGAAGGCTGCACTATGTGAGCCCTCATAATAACCCTCCAGTTGGCTCAAACTGGGACTTAAGCAGGCGTGACTGTCATTTCTAGGCTCCTGGTGCCACTTCTAAATCCTTCGATGAATCAGTCCTTCCACAGATAATTAGTCTGAAGAAACCAGTATTACAAAGTTCTGGCACTGGGCTAATTAAACCCAGTGAAGGTAATTCAGGCTTTAAGATACAGACAAGGGTTTCTATTTTTAGATTAACCCTGATGCAAACAGTGCTTGTGCTTACACGCTTTCCAGTTTTGCCTTGAGTAATATTACCTCAGCATAGGCTTCTGAGCTGAACAGGAGTCTAGGGAACATCAGGGCAAGGGCCTGCCCACTTTTGGGCTGGGCCAAACCTGAGTGACACCATGAGCCAGGTCACACCATCTCTCACTTAGGTTTGGGGAGGGTGAGCGTGGGGCCTCATGGGTCAGGGGAGTCAGGCTACTGCGGTAGGGTGACCAGATGTCCCAATTTTATAGGGACGTCCCGATCTTTGGGCCTTTTCCTTATATAGGCTACTATTACCTGCCTCCCCGTTCCGATTTTTCACGCTTGCTGTCTGGTCACGCTAACTAGGGGGTGTGTCTGGGAGGGGGAGGAAGATCAGGTGAGAGGGACTCCATAGCCCCTCCCACCTCAAATGGGAATCTGCAGCCCCTGCTGTGTCTATATTCACTACTTAGAAAAGAGGCTCTATAGGCAATACTGTGAATGCTGAGGTAAGATTATTTCACTTTCTAAGGCTATTGATAATGGCAGAGAGAGTACACCTGTAAAGTTTGTGGACAATACCAAGCTGGGAAAGGTTGCAAGTGCTTTGGAGGATAGGATTAAAATTCAAAATGATCTGGACAAACTGGAGAAATGGTCTGAAGTAAATAGGATGAAATTCAATAAGGACAAATGCAAAGTACTCCACGTAGGAAGGAACAATCAGTTGCACACATACAAAATGGGAAATGACTGCCTAGGAAGGAGCACTGCGGAAAGGGATCTGGGGGTCATAGTGGATCATAAACTAAATGTGAGTCAACAGTATAAAGCTGTTGCAAAAAAAGCAAACAATTCTGGGATGTATTAGCAGGAGTATTGTAACCAAGACACGAGAAATAATTCATCTGCTCTACTCTGCGCTGATTAGGCCTCAACTGGAGTATTGAGTCCAGTTCTGAGCGCCACATTTCAGGAAAGCTGTGGACAAATTGGAGAAAGTCCAGAGAAGAGCAATAAAAATCATTACAGAAAACATGACCTATGAGGGAAGATTGAAATAATTGCGTTTGTTTAGACTGGAGAAGAGAAGACTGAGGGGGGACATGATAAGTTTTCAGGTCATAAAAGATTGGTCCATTTTCACAGACATAGAATTTTAATGTAACTTTAGTGCCCTGGTGGCCAAAATGGAATCTGCTCTGCAGGCAGCTCTGGCCAAGAGAAGGCGCGCGCAGGAATGCAGCAGGAGAAATCCCTTCCACCCCAGGGGCACCTGTTCCAAACCCCCCAGGAGTGAACACACCCACCCACAGGAGACATACAGTGGATATAACAAAGGGAGATATTTATTTACAGAGGGATGAGAAGAGAAAACAGCAAGGGGAAATATGGGGGGAATAGTAGAACAGGGCTGCATCCAAACCAAGGCCACACAGGCCCAGTGATAGCTAGTTTGAAAGGGCAGACACTGAGCAACATGTCTGCACACAGAGTTCAGGAGGCCTGAGAAAAGTTCCAGTCTGGTGCTGAGTCCTGGGTGCTACTGGTCATCTTCAGCGCCAGTGAACTCTCCCCAGCAAACCCCTCCGGTGCCCTCTTCTGCCGCTCTGTGCAAAGCCACACAGAGTGACCACCTCCCCACTTAACTATCTACAACCTCCCTCCTTGTTCCCAGTGCAGCGTCACGAGCCCCAGTACTCACAGCCCCATGCAGCTCTGGGCAGCCGTGATACTGGGTCCAGCTCCGGCCTGTCCTTCTCGGGCGATTCCCCCCGGCACAGTGCTTCTCCTGGCTCCTGTCCTGGGGTGTCCCTGGGCCTGTCCTCCTCAGGCCTCTGGTAGGTTCTCCCTGCTTCACTTTTCCAGGGCCTGCTGACTGCCTCTCTCCCTCCCTGGAGCTCCAGCCTTTCCTCTGGAGTTTCCCTCCTTTTTTCTTACTCTCCCCCTCCTCCTGGGAAAAAGATTTAAAGGGGCCATGCGCTCTAAACCCCAAAAGGGTTACCTTACAAATCATAAATTTCATGATGTCAGCTATTTAAATCTGAAATTTCACGGTGTTGTAATTGTAGGGGTCCTGACCAAAAGGAGTTGTTGGGGTGGGGGGGTCATAAAGTTATTGTAGGCGGTATTGTGGAACTGCTACCCTTCCTTCAGTACTGCTGCTAATAGTGGCGCTGCCTTCAGAGCTGGGCATCTGGAGAGTGCTGGCTGCTGACTGGGAGCCCAGCTCTGAAGGCAGAGCTGCCGCCAACAGCAGAAGTAAGCATGGCATAGTATGGTATTCCCGTGCTTACTTCTGCACTGCTACCTGCAGAACTGGGCCCTAAGTCAGCAGCCGCAACTCTCTGACTGCCCACCTCTGAAGGCAGCAGTGCAGAACTAAGAGTACGTCTACACTACGGGTGTCATGGTATAATTCCCCACTCTGAACCTTAGCATCCAAAAGATGGGGTACCAGCATGAATTCCTCTAAGCTCAATTACCAGCTTAGTACTTGTAGTGCTGCTACCAACCAGGAATTCCAGTGCCTGGTACACTCTGGTCCCCCCAAAACCTTGCCCAGGGACCCCCAAGACCCAGTCCCTCTGGATCTTATCACAAGGAAAGTAAACCCTTTCCCTCACCGTTGCCTCTCCCAGACTTCCCCTCCCTGGGTTACCCTGGAAGATCACTGTGATTCAAACTTCTTGAATCTTAAAGCAGAGAGGAAAATTCACCTTCCCCCCTCCTTCTCTCTCCCCCTCCCAGACTCTCCCTGAGAGAGAAAGTAATCCCAACACAGATAGAAATTAACCTTTCTCTCCCGCTTCCCTCCTTTCTCCCCACCAATTCCCTGGTGGATCCAGACCCAGTCCCCTGGGGTCTCACCAGAATAAAAAAACAATCAGGTTCTTAAACAAGAAAAGCTTTTAATTAAAGAGGGAAAAACAGTAAAAATTATCTTTGTAAATTTAAGATGGAATATGTTACAGGGTCTTTCAGCTATAGACACTGGGAATACCCTCCCAGCCTAAGTATACAAGTACAAATAAAAATCCTTTCAGCAAAATACAAATTTGAACTCCTTCCAGCCAAATACACATTTGCAAATAAAGAAAACAAACATAAGCCTAACTTGCCTTATCTACCTAGTACTCACGATTCTGGACATATAAGAGACTGTATCAAAGAAATTGGAGAGAAACCTGGTTGCACGTCTGGTCCCTCTCAGCCCCCACACTGAACAACAACCAAAAACTAACAGCACACATACAGACTTCCCTCTCTCAAGATTTGAAAGTATCCTGCCCCCAACTGATCCTCTGGTCAGGTGACAGCCAGGCTCACTGAACTTGTTAACCCTTTACAGTCAAAAGAGACATGAAGTACTCCTGTTTTATTAACCCTTAACTATCTATGACAACAGGATTATTCTGATTTTACATAAACCCGTTTTGTAAAACAGATTGTATAAAGTCGAGTGCACGCAGCCACACTAAGCACATTAATTTGGCGGTGTGCGTCCATGTATCGAGGCTAGCGTCGATTTCTGGAGCGTTGCACTGTGGGTAGCTATCCTGTAGCTATCCCATAGTTCCCGCAGTCTCCCCCGCCCCTTGAAATTCTGGGTTGAGATCCCAGGGCCTGAAGGGGCAAAAAACATTGTCGCAGGTGGTTCTGGGTACAGCCTCACCCCTCCCTCAGTGAAAGCAGCAGACAACCGTTTCGCGCCTTTTTTCCTGGCTGAACTGTGCAAATGCCATAACACAGCAAGCATGGACCCTGCTCAGATCAAGACCACAATCGTGGACGTTATAAATACCTCGCGCATTCTCGTGCAGTCTATGCTGAACCAGGACCTGCAAAGACGGGCAAGCAGGAGGCGGCTATGGCAGAGTGGCGACGAGAGTGATGAGGACATGGACACAGAATTCTCTCAAACCGCGGGCCCCTGTGCTTTGGAGATCCTGCTGGTAATGGGGCAGGTTCTAGCCACTGAACGCTGATTTTGGGCCCGGGAAACAAGCACAGACTGGTGGGACCACATAGTTTTCAGGTTTGGGATGATTCGCAGTGGCTGCGAAATTTTCGCATGTGTAAGGGCACTTTCATGGAAATTTGTGACTTGCTTTTCCCTGCCCTGAAACGCCATAATACCAAGATGAGAGCAGCTCTCACAGTTGAGAAGTGAGTGACAATAGCCCTCTGGAAGCTTGCAACGCCAGACAGCTACCAGTCAGTCGGGAATCAATTTGGAGTGGGAAAATCTACTGTGGGGGCTGCTGTGATACAAGTAGCCAAAGCAATCATTAAGCTGCTGCTACGAAAGGTTGTGACTCTGGGAAACATGCAGGTTATAGTGGATGGCTTTGCTGCAATGGGATTCCCTAACTGTGGGGGGGGGGGCGATAGATGGACCCCATATCCCTGTCTTGGCACTGGAGCACCAGGGCACCCAGTACGTAAACCGCAAGGGGTTCTTTTCAATGGTGCTGCAAGCACTGGTGGATCACAAGGGATGTTTCACCAACCTCCACATGGGATGGCCAGGAAGGGTTCATGACGCTCGCGTCTTCAGAAACACTACTCTGTTTAAACGGCTGCAGCAAGGGAATTACTTCCCAGACCAGAAAATAACAGTTGGGGATGTTGAAATGCCTGTAGTTATCCTGGGTGACCCAGCTTACCCCTTGATGCCATGGCTCATGAAGCCATACACAGGCAGCCTGGACAATAGTCAGGAGCTGTTCAACTACAGGTTGAGCAAGTGCAGAATGGTGGTAGAATGTGCATTTGGCCATTTAAAGGCGCGCTGGCGCGCATTACTGACTCGCTCAGACCTCAGCCAAACCAGTGTTCCCATTGTTATTGCTGCTTGCTGTGTGCTCCACAATCTCTGTGAGAGTAAGGGGGAGACCTTTATGGCGGGGTGGGAGGCTGAGGCAAACCACCTGGCCGCTGATTACGTGCAGCCAATACCATGGCGATTAGAAGAGCACACCATGAAGCGGTACGCATCAGAGAAGCTTTGAAAATGAGTTTCATCACGGGCCAGGATACGATGTAACTGTTGTGTTTGTTTCCCCTTGATGAACCCCCCCTTGACTGACTCATTCCCTGTTAGCAACTCACCCTCCCCCTTCGATTACAGCTTGCTTAAGGAAATAAAGTCACTATCATTTAAAAATCATGTATTCTTTATTAAAAAGTCATTATAAAAAGAGGGACAGAACTGACAAGCTATCCTGGGGTGGTTTGGGAGGAGGATAGGAGGGAAGGAAAAGGCCATTAAAAATATTTCAAAGTTGGGCTGTCCATGAGGGTGGAGTGGGCGGGTGCACGAAGCCTTCCCCCACGCGTTCTTACACGTCTGGGTGAGGAAGATATGGAACATGGTGAGTGGTGAGGGTGGTTACACAGGGGCTGCAGCGGCACTCTGTGACCCTGCTGCTGTTCCTGAAGCTCCACCAGACGTCGGAGGATGTCAGTTTGATGACGCAGCACCCCCAGCATTGCATCCCGCCACCGCTGATCTTCCTGCCTACACCTCTGATCTGCCTGCCGCCACCTCCCATCTCGAGCGTCTCTCCTCTCCTCACATTCATCCCTCCTGTCCTCACGTTCATTGGCATCTTTCCTATAATTTGATACTACGTCCTTCCACTCATTCAGATGAGCTCTTTCGTTGCGGGTTACTTCCATGATTTCCGAGAACATTTCATCTCGCGTATTTTTTTTCCTCCCCTTTATCTGAGATAGCCTTTGGGATGGAGTAGGGAGGCTTGAAATATTTGCAGCTGCATGAGGGAGGTAAAAAAGGGAGAGAAGTATTTAAAAAGATACATTTTACAGAACAATGGTTATACTCTTTCACAGTGAACAACACTATTCCCCTTACATAGCACATGTGATTTCACTACAAAGTCGCATTTTGCATCTTAATATTGAATGCCTGCGGCTCTGGTGTTAAAGATCTCACAGACGCAGGTCCAGGCGGCAGAATTCAGCTTGCATGCAGCCATGGTAAGCCATTGTCTTTCAGCTTCTGCAGCCTTCATATATACAGTGCCCTCCTTTCCCAAATTACCAAGCAAAGCCCGTTCAATGCTGCTTCTTTCCTGTTATCATGCAACAGCAGAAACCACCCTCCCCATGCAATTCTCTGAGATGATTGCTTTACCCCTCTCCCTATGGTGTGGCTGGTATCATGGAAGATCACTGCTAATCACCCCCCTTCCCCCACCCACCGCGTGGCTGGTGGCAGGGAAGATCCCTGCTAGCCAAACGCGAGAAAGCTCAGCGCCATTACCCCTCCTCCTCTCCCCCTGCTTGGCTACCTGCAAGGAAGGATTTCTTTTAAGCAACAGGCAAACAGCCCAGTAGGAATGGCCATCTGTGTCCCCTTAATTAAATTCCTGAATTTCCACCAGGTTACCATGAACGATATCACTCTCCTGAGGATAACACAGTGAGATAAAGAACGGATGTTGCTTGAATGCCAGCAATCACCGGGACCATACGCAGCCAGGCTTTGTCATGCAGTGATACCAGGTTACTTGCTACATGCATGGCATGGTCAAGTGTCCTACCATGGTGGACGGAATAAGGATGCCTTGCCCAGAAACCTTCTGCAAAGGCTTTTGGAGTACCTCCAGGAGAGCTTCATGGAGATGTCCCTGGAGAATGTCCGCTCCATCCCCAGACATGTTAACAAACTTTTCCAATAACTGTACTGGCCGCAAATGCATCCCAAGTCCTCAGGGCAAATCAATCATTAAAAAACACTTGCTTTTAAACCATGTTTTATATTTACAAAGGTACACTCACCAGAGGTCGCTTCCATGGCTTCATTGTCTGGGCTGCTGGCTTGGGAGGGCTGGGAGGGTAATTCCGTCTGGGTGAGAAAAAGCTGGCTGTTGGGGAGAACGGAGTGCTGTGTGCTATCTGCAAGCTCGTCCTCCTCTTCCTCCTCCTCATCTTCCCCGTCGGCAGAATCCTCAGCCATGGCTGACATTACCACCCCCACTTTGGAATCCGCGGACAGGGGTGGGGTAGTGGTGGCGGACCCCCCTAGAATTGCATGCAGCTCAGCGTAGAAGCTGCATGTTTTTGGCCCTGCCCCAGACCTTCCGTTTGCTTCTTTGGTTTTCTGGTAGGCTTGTCTGAGCTCCTTAACTTTCACTCTGCACTGCACTGAGTCCCTGGTGTGGCCTTTCTCCATCATAGCCTTGGAAATTTTTTCAACTGTTTTTTCATATCGTTTTTTGGAACGGAGTTCTGTTAGCACAGAATCCTCTCCCCATATAGTGATCAGATCCAGTACTTCCTGTGTGGTCCATGCTGGAGCTCTTTTTCGATTCTCAGGAGACTGCATTGTTACCTGTGCTGATGAGCTCTGCGTGGTCACCTGTGCTGGTGAGCTCTCCACGCTGGCCAAACAGGAAATGAAATTCAAAAGTTCGTGGGGCTTTTCCTGTCTACCTGGCCAGTGCATCCGAGTTCAGATTGCTGTCCAGATATAAAGGGCCTTGTTGTGTGGACGGGTGCAGCCTTAAATCGGTTTAATGCTGCTAAAATCAGTATAAACGCGTAGTGTAGAGCAGGCCCCACTCTGCAAGCTGCTGAGTTTCAGACACAGTCTGTCTCTGACCCTCTCCAGATGCAGCTTTTCCTGCTCTATCAATTTGCCCATAGTTACTGGTGCATTTGATCCTGATGAAACATGGGTGCTGCCTTTGTCAGCTTCTCTCCAGCCTTAAGCTCCAAATTTTTCCCCAACTGCTGGGTGTTCCCTGCAAACCTGGACCATAATTCCTCTTTTGGCCATTACAACACAGCACGTCAATGCACCCTTGCCTGCTCCTCAGTGTTGAGCAGCCTTTCTCTGCATAATTCAAGCAGCTGACCTGTCAAGTACCATACCACTTGAACCCAGGTCCATGGGGCTGTCAAGCAAAAGCCTTATCCTTTGTACCACAATGTCAGATGAGGGAACTGCAGCTAATGCCCCACCACCAGAGGCTACTCTAGCTGACTCAGCAGTTCAGATGATAAGCAGCAGACTGCTGATTAGACACTTCCTATTCCTATCCCACCCCTTGTCTCAGTAATTAGTTGTTAGGCTTGTTGTTGCCTAGATCCTTGAGACCAAGTCCCTGTTTCTTTGCTTGTTTCTGGCTCTTACTACCATGCCTAATCCCAGTTCCTGCTACCACACCTTTTTCCTCATTTCTACTTCCCAGCCCTTACCGCCACTGCTGATTCCATTTTTGACTGTTGGAGTGACTTCTGACTCTGACTCTGGCTTAATCCTTGTTGTGGCTCTGACCCTGATCCTTGGGTGACTTTTCTCTGATTCTTGCTTTGATCTTTGGCATGATGCCCAACTGTGACCCTGATCACTAGGTCAGATCACCATGTTATGAGCCCTGACATGACCTTTCTTTGGCTGTTCATAACTAATTTTCCCCATCTCTGTTTTCACTATTCCTTTCCTGAAAAGACCGTAAGACTTTTTTCTGTGTTTTTCCCTTCTATGATACTTGCTTTTATTGCTGTTGGCACTTACAACAATTTACACCTTCAGTGATCCCACTGCTTCCACCATATTGTCATGGTTTTAGGGCAACTGCACCTGTATTCTCCCTCCACTGTCCTTCAGGGGCACTCACTTAAAGGTTTCCAGTTCCCAATCATCACCTCTCTTGGACGGAGACCTGCACTTCACTACATCCTAACAGGTTTTTCCAGGCTACACAGTTCCCAGCCTACACTGCGATAGTGCCAGCAAGCCAGACTGCATGAACAGGTCAGTATCTATGCTTTGCTTTTTCTTCAAAAGCTATGAACAGCATAATTGTCTGCAGTCACAAGTTGCCACACAGCTCTTTCCGAAACAGCACATTTATTCTTAAGGTGAATCATTATGAAGACATATTATAAACCTATAATAAGAACCTATATGCAAACTAAAAGCTTCCAGAGGTCACCCATCAGTCTTATGGGGCCCTAGTAGGTCAAGTTCTTCCAAGCCTTCTGCAAATAGTGGGGTCCCCCTTTAAACATCAGGTCCTGTTTGTTTGCTGAATCAGAAAGAAGTGAGTCAGTTTAAACTCAGGCTACTTTATCCGAAAGTCCTTTCTTTGTCTGTTGGTCTCTGGAGAATTTTGTTTGAACTAATGTATGTGAACCTCTCTGCGTGGTGTGACCCCTCTGGGTCGGTTACTACCTGACTGATTTGCCTTAATCACTACCCACTGTTCTTAATTCCTGGAGGAGTTGTGTTAGTCCTCCCCAGGGGAGTAGAATAGAGTCACACATAAATCATTCTTTTAAATTAAGGGACAATGGGGTTGCAGTATCTGTCACATTTCCCCCTAGAGGGGTTACACACAGTCCCAGCCCATGACAATACGTAAGCCCACGTCCAGACTAACCCGCCGTATCGGCGGGTTAAAATCGATTGCTCGGGGATCGATATATCGCGTCTAGTCTAGACGCGATATATCGATCCCCGAGCGTGCTTACATCGATTCCGGAACTCCATCAACCCGAACGGAGTTCCGGAATCGACACGGAGAGCTGCGGACATCGATCCCGCGCCGTCTGGACGGGTGAGTAATTCGATCTTAGATATTCGACTTCAGCTACGTTATTCGCATAGCTGAAGTTGCGTATCTAAGATCGATTTTCCTCCCCTAGTCTGGACGAGGCCTAAACTTAGTGCAATAAGGTCTTTCAAGGAAATTGAAGGAAATTGCCATATCTGTCACAGTGTGCCTTCTTAAAAGAGGATATGGGTAGGTGAATGATACTTTTTCAGAAGCAGCAGCAGCAGCTTTATGAGCCTGATCCAGCAAGGTTCTGAATGCTCCAAGATCCTACTGCAGTGAATGGGATTAAGGGCACTGCACTTTGCAGGACTGGACCCTATATGAGTAATGGCAAATCACAAATGTGGTATTAGTTGTCAGATGTACAGTAATTGTTCAGACTGGGGAGACAATGCAAAGAACCCTTGGCGACAAGGCATGGAGATAGCCAGCTGGACTTGGCAATAAGACCAAGTCCTTTTTATTGGAGTACAGGTGACCAAAGCAGGGGCAGTTCTTTAGGCAATCTATATTATTGAAGATCGCCTCATCCAGGGGGCAGAAAAGAACTGCCTCGGCTTTGGTCACACCCTCCCAACAACCGAGAGTGAAATTAACAAGTATGCCAGAAATAGCCCCTAATCCAGGTTCAGACCATGGAGTGAACAGCTAAATTTAAATTGTTTCTATGGAGGCATCAGGCTACCTGGGAAGGCTTCTCCCTCAGCCAGTCCCCCTGCTCCATGCTCCAAGCTAGAGGGGAGCTGCTGCAGCCCCTGCTGAATGTGGGGCTTGGGGGAATGGGGAGCCTAGCCGCATCGGCACCCTGTCTGGAGGAGGAGGGAGGAAAGAAATGGATGTGACAGTGAGTTTTCCCCTTCCATTGGCTTTTGTTAGCTCTGGATTTAAGCTGTGCATTCAAATGCCTATTGTATTCTGCCCCTGCCTTGGTCTCTCACACACACACACACACCCTCGCTCCCAGCAACAACCATGAGTGAAATTAGCAAGGATGCCAAAAATAGCCCCAAATCCAGTTCAGACCACAGGGTGAACGGCTAAATTTAAACTGTTTTTATGCAGGCAGCAGGCTACCTGGGGAGGCTTCTCCCTCAGCCAGTCCCCCTGCTACAAGCTAGAGGGGAGCCGCTGTAGCCACTGCTGAGTGGGAGGGTCAGGGGAACACGGACCTAGCCCCATTGGGCAGCCTGGCTGGAGGAGGAGAGGGAGAGAAACAACAAACAAATGTGACAGTGAGTTTTCCCTTTCCAAGCTTTTATTAGTTTTGAGCTTGAACTTTTTGTTATGCAGCCAAAAGAGGTGAAAGTAAGCCAGTACTGAATGCTCCACTTATTTGCCAGTACACTGCTGCACCTTTTTTTACCTGTACTCTGTTTGGGGCTTACTGTCACCTCTGGTGGTGAACAATGTGAAGCTGAAATCAGAAAAGAGTCTAGTCTTGGTTCTGTCTGGACATAAAAACAGAAAGCTAAAACTATCTGCTGCTTCTTGATTAAAAAAGCTGGAAACAGAACAGATGAAACCATTCGTCTATTTCATGTGAAACCCTCTGTTTTGAGGAGAGCTATTCCATACTGTCCTGTACAAGGACATATTAATCTCCTTTTCTTTCCTTCACCTTTTATAGTGATGCAGTGCAAGTGATATCATTCTGATGGAGAAAATTATAAATATACTGTGGCTGCAATTTAGCAGCATTAATCACACAAATTTAGTCGTTTTAGATGGTACTAGGTCATCCATTAGCTGAGAAGCTGACAGTTGTAGCATGGAAGCCTGAGTTCAGGCCTCATCTTCTCCTTTCAGGTCATCTATTTCTTTCTCAGCAAAAACATCTGGTCATTTCAAAACTGTAATTTTCATACATTTTAGCTAACAGTGGAATGTTGAAAAGCTGTTCTGAAAAACAGTTCTTTTCTGTGCCAAACCAGTTGGCCTAGAGTTAGCAACTGTTATTATAAATCTTCCCTGTGCTTTTTCAACAGCTCTAAAAACTACAAAATAAAACACTTTATAAAGACCAAGCAGTGGCTGTCTAACACAGGTTAGTGCAGGGAAGAAGGTTAGCATGTAGAGCCTCCAACACGTCTTCAAGACCACTGCTGGCACCATCACAGAGGGACCCTGTGAACCCCACAACTTCTCCTCCTCAATCCCTGATTTCAAGGCACTAGAAATCTAAACAAGAATCTTAGCTTTTCCTTTAAAAAATAGCTTTTAAGCCCCCTCCCCAAACATAAAAACACACAGACACCCCATCCTTTTGTAAAAACAAACAAATATCAAGCACTGGGGAGGGTCAAAAGAAACAAGGAATTGGACTCCACTTCTTTATCAGGAGGCAGCAGGGACCCTAAATCCCCCCCCCCCCAATTCATGTTTAGCTGGAGGGTGTTCCTAAAAAAGTCTCATGGCTTCTCCTCAAAATCCTTAGCCCAGTCTGCTGCATGGAGCTCTGATCACAATGGGCAGGAAATCAGTTATATTTGGTTCCAGGGGAAGAATGGCAACACATTGTTTTGCAGATCTATCTGAAAATGTTAAAATTGGCTCTGGGAGCTCCCTCCTGGTGGCTGACTGATTAGCAGTGCGCAGCTAAACTGGCACCTTGGATCACAAAGATCACAGCATAACAGACAACATGTTCTAGCATGCCACAGGGAACAATGGCCTTCTACTTCCTAACCTGGATTCTGACACTAATCCCTTCTTCACATGGATCTTAGGAAATCAACAGAGGCCTCTGACTTCTAGGCCCATGGGCACTGGGCAGCATAGGCAGGGAAGGCTGCGCCTTCCCAAACAGCCTGGTGTGGGCCCACCCAGACTCGACCCCCCGAGGCTTCTTCCTGCCTGCTTCCAGTTCCCTTCCCAATGTGGGCAAGAAACTGGGGGAGCAGGCAGGCTGGGGCTGGTGCGCACAAGGCCTATGGCTGGGGGGCACTGGGGCTGATGCCACGCCTCCGTATTGCCCGTCCATCTGATGCTGGGATCACGCCACCCACCCAGAGCTGGTCTGGGGTTGCTCCGGCTGTGATGCCTGCCCGCTGTACTCTGGCGATTTATTCCAGTCCTTAGCCACTCTGATAGTTAGGAAGTTTTTTCTAATGTCCAAAGTAAACTTCCCTTGCTGTAATTTAAGTCCATTGCATCTTGTCCTATCCTCAGAGGTTAATGAGAACAATTTTTCTCCTTCCTCCTTTGTACTTAAAACTTGTTATCATCCCCCCTCTCAGTCTTCTCCAGACTAAACAAACCCATTTTTTTCAATCTTCCCTCATAGGTCATGTTTTCTAGACCTTTAATAATTTTTGTTGCTCTTCTCTGGACTTTCTCAGGTTTGTCCACATCTTTCCTGAAATGTGGCACCCAGAACTGGACACAATAGTCCAGCTGAGGCCTAATAAGTATGGAGTAGCGTGGAAGAATTACTTCTTGTATCTTGCTTAGAACACTCCTATTAATACATCCCAGAATGATGTTTGCTTTTTTTACGACAGTTACACTGACTCATAGTTATCTTATGATCCACTATGACCCGCAGATCCCTTTCTGCAGTACTCCTTCCTAGGCAGTCATTTCCCATTTTGTATGTGTGCAGCTGATTGTTCTTCCTAAATGGAGTACTTTGCATTTGTTGAATTTCATCCTATTTATTTCAAACCATTTCTCCAGTTTATCCAGATCATTTTCAATTTTAATCTTATCCTCCAAAGCACTTGCAAGCCCTTCCAGCTTGGTATCATCTGCAAACTTTATAGGTATACTCTCTATGCCATTATCTAAATCACTGACGAAGATATTGAAAAGAACCAGACCTAGAACTGATCCCTGTGGGACCCCACCTAATATGCCCTTCCAGTTTGACTATGAACTGCTGATAAATACTCTCTGGGAATGGATGTCCAACAGTTATGCACCCACCTTATAGTAGCTCCATCTAGGTTGGATTTCCCTAGTTTGTTTATAAGGTCATGCAAGACAGTATCAAAAGTCTTACTAAGTCAAGATATACAACATCTACCACTTCCCCCCATCCACTCATTTGAGTACATGCAAGGGTGTTCATGCTTTGAGGGGGACAAATGTAAGATAATGCTGTCAGCCTGGGGAGAAGATGTCTCCCCCACCTCCAACTCAGATCAACCCCCAGAGTAATTGGGACAAAGAACTCAGCTTCCTTTGATTCTCAACTGCCTCTCAGTTTGTGAAGTGTCTTATACCTTCACTCAGTTAGTGCAAAGTAGGTGTAAAATGCTGAAGTTCTGATTTTATAGCATGTTACACCTACTTTGCACAGATTAAGTGACTTCACAAGCTGCAAGGCAGTAGAGAACCAGGCTTTAAGCACATAATTATATGTTAGAAATGCAAGGACCTTTCTTATCTTTCTATTTGCATATCTAGGGCTTTGTCTACACTACACTTTCATCCTTAAAACTTCTGTCACTCAGAGTTATGAAAAAACATCCCCCCGAATGACAAAATGTTAACCATGAAAAGCACCAGTGTGGACAACACTTTGTCGGCGGGAGCCGCTCTCCCTTCAATGTAGCTATACCCCTCATTGAGGGTGGTTTTATTTTGTTGTTGGAAGTGCTCTCTCTCCACAACAAAGAGCAGCTACACTGCGTGCCTTACAACGGCGCAGCAGTAGTGACACAGCAATGCTGTTGTAAGTGTAGGCATAGCTTGGGTATTTACACTGTACTGCATTATCCTGGCAGCTCTAACATGTGCCAACCTTCTAGTCTTGCAGAATGATTCATAATGTAGCAGTAAAATTTTTTTTTTTTTTTTTTTTTTACACAAAGCAGATTTTAGTTTGGTTTTAATGTCCAATGAAGAGTCAGGTCAGTTTTTATTTTATCTGAACTGCCTGTCCCATTCTGTTCAACTTTGTGCCTTTTTGCTGGGCTTGTTTACCTAAAGTGTGTTTACATAATAGCTAATAATTATTGTGAAGGAAAAATTTCCCCTAGATTTTCCATCTCATTTCTACACTTGCCAGCTCTGCCCACCAAAACTCACCCTTCCAAACACCAGTGATGCCCAGAAGTCTCCTCTTATTATTAACACTTCTGTGTGTTCTAGATTCCAAGGAGCTGTACTGAACGTAAGAAGCTGAGTTTAGGAAGTGTGGTTTTTTATGGCTTTAACCGATAGCCCATTTATTGCCATGCCTCTGTTATAATTGCAGCCCCTTTTTCATTAGGAATGGGGTTTCCTGGCCTACGTTACAGTGCTGGCAATTAGACAAATTACAGCTGTGAGAGCTAAGGAGTAAAAATGTAAAAAGCTACTTAACAAAAAGATGTCATGTGCTGGTCAACCTGAGAAATGAACAATTACTTTTCCGACTGGCTTAAAAGGGGGCTGCTTTATTTCAATAACTGAAAAGATATTCTGGCTTTCTCCCCAGGCACTTGCAGGGCAAATCTTCATTAGTCAAGGGTGCATAGACACTTGGGTCATCCTGAAACATCCAGTGAGAAGTAACAGCTTTGCTGTGTAATGCAGAATCATTCCAATCAAACTGATTGTGAAACATATAAATTTTTGCTTCCACCTGAGCATTTGTCAAGCATTAAGATTACTCCAGAGAAGCACTTTCATACATTGAAACTGAATTCTTTCTTTCTGTTTTCTCCCACTTATTGTTAATAATGATTAGTAATCATTACTATTATTATTCATTAAGCACTGGCAATGCATTTGTATCACCGCAATACACAAAATAAAAAAAGTCCCAGTCTAGAAGAGCTTGCAAGCGAATAAGCAGAATAAAAAGAGATGAGACGGGTTGGGAAACTTGGGGGAAGAAATAAATAGTTGCTTTTTTATATAATATTTGAATTGGTCACTTCATGGGGGCATCAAAGAAGTGAATCTCAAACAGGAAGTTCAGTATTGCAGGGAGCAACACTGTCTGGTGGACTGGGTACCTACGAGTTAGAAGCCCTGGTTTTAATCCTCACACTCACTCTGTGGTCTTGCACAACTAACTTCACCCATCTGGGCTGCTGTTTCTCTTCCTCCCACTGTCTGTCTTGTCTTTTTAAATTGAAAGCTCTTTGAGACAGGGAGTATCTCTTACTGTTTTTGTACAGTGCCTGTTATAATGAATCCCTAATTTTCGTTGAAGCCTCTAAGTGCCACTGTAATACAGATTATAATATGGGTAGGGCCCTACCAAATTCACAGCCATGAAAAATGCATCATGGACTGTGAAGTCTGGTCTTTTGTGTGCTTTTACTCTATACTATACAGATTTCATGATGAGTGACCAGCATTTCTAAAATTGGGGGTCCTGACCCAAAAGGGAGTTGCGGGGGGGGGCAGTATTGCCACTTTTACTTCTGCACTGACTTCAAAGCTGGGTAGCCGGAGAGCGGCAGCTGTTGGCTGAGTGCCCAGCTCTGGGGGCAGCGACCCACTAGCAGCAGCGCAGAAGTAAGTAATGGGGTAATACCATACCATACCACACTTAGGCCTGGTCTACACTACGCGTTTATACCGATTTTAGCAGCATTAAACCAATTTAACGCTACACCCGTCCACACAACGAGGCCCTTTATATCGATATAAAGGGCTCTTTAAACCGGTTTCTGTACTCCTCCCTGACAAAAGGAGTAGCGCTGAAATTGGTATTACCATATTGGATTAGGGTTAGTGTGGCCACAAATCAACGGTATTGGCCTCCGGGCGATATCCCACAGTGCACCACTGTGACCGCTCTGGACAGCAGCCTCAACTCGGATGCACTGGCCAGGTAGACAGGAAAAGCCCGCGAACTTTTGAATTTCATTTCCTGTTTGGCCAGCATGGAGAGCTCACTAGCACAGGTGACCATGCAGAGCTCATCAGCACAGGTAACAATGCAGTCTCCTGAGAATCAAAAAAGAGCTCCAGCATGGACCACACAGGAAGTACTGGATCTGATCACTATATGGGGAGAGGATTCTGTGCTAACAGAACTCCGTTCCAAAAAACGATATGAAAAAACAGTTGAAAAAATTTCCAAGGCTATGATGGAGAAAGGCCACACCAGGGACTCAGTGCAGTGCAGAGTGAAAGTTAAGGAGCTCAGACAAGCCTACCAGAAAACCAAAGAAGCAAACGGAAGGTCTGGGGCAGGGCCAAAAACATGCCGCTTCTACGCTGAGCTGCATGCAATTCTAGGGGGGTCCGCCACCACTACCCCACCCCTGTCCGCGGATTCCAAAGTGGGGGTGGTAATGTCAGCCATGGCTGAGGATTCTGCCGACGGGGAAGATGAGGAGGAGGAAGAGGAGGACGAGCTTGCAGATAGCACACAGCACTCCGTTCTCCCCAACAGCCAGGAGCTTTTTCTCACCCAGAAGGAATTACCCTCCCAAGCCAGTAGCCCAGACAATGAAGCCATGGAAGTGACCTCTGGTGAGTGTACCTTTGTAAATATAAAACATGGTTTAAAAGCAAGTGTTTTTTAATGATTGATTTGCCCTGAGGACTTGGGATGCATTTGCAGCCAGTACAGTTATTGGAAAAGTTTAACATGTCTGGGGATGGAGCGGACATCCTCCAGGGACATCTCCATGAAGCTCTCCTGGAGGTACTCCAAAAGCCTTTGCAGAAGGTTTCTGGGCAAGGCAGCTTATTCCGTCCACCATGGTAGGACACTTGACCACGCCATGCATGTAGCAAGTAATCTGGTATCATTGCATGACAAAGCCCAGCTGCGTATGGTCCCAGTGATTGCTGGCAGTCAAGCAACATCTGTTCTTGCTGTGTTATCCTCAGGAGAGTGATATCATTCATGGTAACCTGGTTGAAATTCAGGAATTTAATTAAGGGGACAGAGATGGCCATTCCTACTGGGCTGTTTGCCTGTTGCTTAAAAGAAATCCTTCCTTGCAGGTAGCCAAGCGGGGGGAGAGGAGGAGGGGTAATGGCGCTGAGCTTTCTCGCGTTTGGCTAGCAGGGATCTTCCCTCCTACCAGCCATGCGGTGGGTGGGGGCAGGGGGGTGATTAGCAGTGATCTTCCATGATACCAGCCACGCCGTGGGGGGAGGGGTAAAGCGATCATCCCAGAGAATTGGTTGGGGGGGTGGTTTCTGCTGCTGCATGTTAACAGGTAAGAAGCAGCACTGAACAGACTTCGCTTGGTATTTGGGAAAGGAGGGCACTGTGTATATGAAGGCTGCAGAAGCCGAAAGACAATGGCTTACCATGGCCTCATGCAAGCTGAATTCTGCTGCCTGGACCTGCGTCCGTGAGATCTCTAACACCAGAGCCGCAGGCATTCAATATTAAGATGCAAAATGCGACTTTGTAGTAAAATCACATGTGCTATGTAAGGGGAATAGTGTTGTTCACTGTGAAAGAGTATAACCATTTGTTCTGTAAAATGTATCTTTTTAAATGCTTCTCTCCCTTTTTTACCTCCCTCATGCAGTTGCAAATTTTTCAAGCCTCCCTACTCCATCCCGAAGGCTATCTCAGATAAGGCGGAGGAAAAAAAAGATGCGAGATGAAATGTACTCGGAAATTATGGAAGTAACCAGCAATGAAAGAGCTCATCTGAATGAGTGGAAGGACGTAGTATCAAATTATAGGAAAGATGCCAGTGAACGTGAGGACAGGAGGGACAAACGTGAGGATAGGAGGGACGAACGTGAGGAGAGGAGGGATGCTCGAGATGGGAGGTGGCAGCAGGAAGATCAGAGGTGTAGGCAGGAAGACCAGCGGTGGCAGGATGCAACGCTGGGGGTGCTGCGTCATCAAACTGACATCCTCCAGCGTCTGGTGGAGCTTCAGGAACAGCAGCAGGGTCACAGAGTGCCGCTGCAGCCCCTTTGTAACCACCCTGACCACTCACCATGTTCCATATCTTCCTCACCCTGACGTGTAAGAATGCGTAGGGGAAGGCTTCGTGCACCCGCCCACTCCACCCCCACTGATAGCCCAACCAAAAGGCTGTCATTACTTTGAAATATTTTTAGTGGCCTTTTCCTTCCCTCCTATCCTCCTCCCAAACCACACCCGGGATAGCTTGTCAGTTCTGTCCCTCTTTTTATAATGACTTTTTAATAAAGAATACATGATTTTTAAACGATAGTGACTTTATTTCCTTAAGCAAGCTGTAATCGAAGGGGGACGGTGGGCTGCTTACAGGGAATGAGTCAATCAAGGGGGGGTTCATCAAGGGGAAACAAGCACAACAGTCACACCGTACCCTGGACCGTGATGAAACTTGTATTCAAAGCTTCTATGATGCGCACCACATCATGGTGTGCTCTTCTAATCGCCCTGGTGTCTGGCTGCGCGTAATCAGCAGCCAGGTGATTTGCCTCAGCCTCCCACCCCGCCATAAAGGTCTCCCCCTTACTCTCACAGAGATTGTGGAGCACACAGCAAGCAGCAATAACAAAGGGGACATTGGTTTGGCTGAGGTCTGAGCGAGTTAGTAATGTGCACCAGCGCGCCTTTAAATGGCCAAATGCATATTCTACCACCATTCTGCACTTGCTCAGCCTGTAGTTGAATAGCTCCTGACTATTGTCCAGGGTGCCTGTGTATGGCTTCATGAGCCATGGCATCAAGGGGTAGGTTGAGTCACCCAGGATAACTGCAGGCATTTCAACACCCCAATTGTTATTTTCTGGTCTGGGAAGTAATTCCCTTGCTGCAGCCGTTTAAACAGAGTAGTGTTCCTGAAGACGCGAGCGTCATGAACCCTTCCTGGCCATCCCACGTGGATGTTGGTGAAACGTCCCTTGTGATCCACCAGTGCTTGCAGCACCACTGAAAAGTTCCCCGTGCGGTTTACGTACTGGGTGCCCTGGTGCTCCAGTGGGGATATGGGTTCCATCTATCCCCCCCCCCACAGTTAGGGAATCCCATTGCAGCAAAGCCATCCACTATGACCTGCACGTTTCCCAGAGTCACAACCTTTCGTAGCAGCAGCTTAATGATTGCTTTGGCTACTTGCATCACAGCAGCCCCCACAGTAGATTTTCTCACTCTAAAATGATTCCCGACTGACTGGTAAGCTGTCTAGTGTTGCAAGCTTCCAGAGGGCTATTGTCATTCGCTTCTCAACTGTGAGGGCTGCTCTCATCTTGGTATTATGGCATTTCAGGGCAGGGGAAAGCAAGTCACAAAGTTCCATGAAAGTGCCCTTACGCATGCGAAAGTTTCGCAGCCACTGTGAATCGTCCCAAACCTGCAAATATATGCAGTCCCACCAGTCTGTGCTTGTTTCCCGGGCCCAAAATCAGTGTTCAATGGCTAGAACCTGCCCCATTACCAGCAGGATCTCCAAAGTGCAGGGGCCCGCGGTTTGAGAGAATTCTGTGTCCATGTCCTCATCACTCTCATCGCCACTCTGCTGTAGCCGCCTCCTCCTCACCTGTCTTTGCAGGTCCTGGTTCAGCATAGACTGCACGAGAATGCGTGAGGTGTTTACAACGTCCACGATTGCGGTCTTGATCTGAGCAGGGTCCATGCTTGCTGTGCTATGGCGTTTGCACAGTTCAGCCAGGAAAAAAGGCGCGAGACGGTTGTCTGCTGCTTTCACGGAGGGAGGGGTGAGGCTGTACCCAGAACCACCCGCGACAATGTTTTTTGCCCCTTCAGGCACTGGGATCTCAACCCAGAATTCCAAGGGGCGGGGGAGACTGCAGGAACTATGGGATAGCTACGGGATAGCTACCCACATTGCAACGCTCTGGAAATCGACGCTAGCCTCGGTACATGGACGCACACCACCGAATTAATGTGCTTAGTGTGGCCATGTGCACTCGACTTTATACAATCTGTTTTACAAAACCGGTTTATGTAAAATCGGAATAATCCCGTAGTGTAGACATACCCTGGGAGAAGCAGTATCTGTATGAGACGGAAGAGAAGGAAAATCTGAGGACAGGCCACTGGCATTCTCTGGAGCCAACCTCTGAGAAGGTGGGGCAGAGACAGGAATTTGGCTATCAGCAGAGGGGCTTAAAGAATCTCCCTTGCCTGACCCCCTCTGCTGTCCATGCTTTACAGCTTCTTCACAGGGAGGCACCCTGCCTTATTTCTCCCATTAGTCCAAGGAATTTCTGCATGTAATATTTTGAGGGCAGATGGGGAACCCCCACCTATTGTTGGGGTAGACAACCCCGTGAGGGACAAAAGGACACCGCACATACTGCCTAGATAGGAGAGTGGGAGGACCTGGTCTCAAATTCATGTGCACAGGTTTTGGGGTAAAGGGAGCATGAGAGCTGTCTGTCCAAGGGGGAGCCCTAATCTGTGTGGAAGGGTTGGAAGGACTTGACCTGCTAGAGTTCGTAAGACACATAGGTGATCTCTGGTAAACTTTTTAGTATGTGTGTAGGTTATTTCATTGTTTTTAATGTTTTCCCTGTAAGGCTTTCCTCTGAAGAATAAATGTGCTTGCTTAGAAAAAACTGTGTGGCAACTTGTGACTGCAGGCAATTACTTTGTTCATAGCCTTTGAAGAGAAAGCAACGCACCGATACCAACCTGTTTAGGCAGTCTGGCTTCCTGGGAATATCATGTGTGCTAGGAGCTGTGCAGCCTGAAAGAACTCCAGTCAGGAGGGAGTAAGGCTCTGGTTTTCACCCAAGAGTGCTGATGGCTGGGAGCTGGAAACCTTTAAGTGTGTACCCTTCACGGACAACAGAGGGGGAAAGTTGCCCTGAAACTGTGACACAGATTAAAAGCTTTTTAACATCTGTTTAAAATTATGCATTCTCCACTTCATGAGTTTTCTAAGCTCATTATAGAAGTGGAATGAAATTCCATAGCACATTTAATATTTTACTATTATTTTCTGTGCCTTTCTGAGGTAATAGAAAGTGATTTAGCCATCCATGATCCAAGAGTAAAAGGAATCCTAGAAACCTGGATACCATAGCAATACAGTGACTACCAGTTTGGCTACTCAGTTGCTCAAGTCCTTCCAAGGAAGGATTAAGAGGATTGCGTTTTCCACATTTTGAGATGAATAGACTGAGACAAGATCATTTTACTGCATTTCTGAGAGAGTTAGAATATTTGTGGAAAGCAGTAAAACTGGGCTGCTCTAGAGTCTGATTTTCAGCTCTATAAAATTATCTACCACAGGAGATTCACTAAATGAAATCACCCAGCTTCTCTCTGTTTTGATCCTCTAGTTGTTGTCTGAGTTTTTTTACATTATTCTACTGGATACCACCCTGCTGCTCTCTTGTAAGCTATGTAAGAATGCAATCTTGGAATTGTGAAAAACGGATCATATTAAAATGTGAGGGACACGTGAACTGACTCCGATCAAATAAGAAGCAGCTTTAAACCACAGTGGAAAATTTGAACCGAACCTCATTCTTTTGGGAGGCTGGGAAATGCTTAGTTTTATTTGCCTTAAGTTTAGCTGCCCCAGTGTGATTCCTGGTTTGGCCAGGTGAAGAAGGAACAAGAATCTTTTGTCACCAGAGTTCCAATCAGATTTCCAGAAATGTGGTCAAGTTCAGAAGAGCAACATGCAAAAGCTTGTACTGACTAAACCGAACCATGAACTTTCACCAACTAACTCATCACTAATGTAAATGCATATTAGCATGCACATCATTCCGTATTAATGCCTATCACCTCCTAACTGAGGACTCTTAAGCACTTGACAAGCATTGAGGAACCCAACATTCCTGTCAAAGAGGTGGTATTATGCTTATACTACAGATGGAGGAATGGAGGCCAAGAGGGTGTGCTCTAATTTTGGGTGACCAACTGGAGACACTTTCCTCCTAATTTTCAGAAGTGCTCAGCTCCTCCAAGTCCAGCTAAAGTCAGTGGGAACTGCAGGTGCTGAAACCTTGGAAAATCCATCCCTAGGCACTAAAAGGTGGGCCCTCAAAAGTGAGGCAACCAAAAATGTTGGCTTTGGTGGCTTCTCCAAGGTCATTTCTACCTTCTTGAAATTTCTCTTGTAAATGTATTCCATTTAAGTAACATACACCTTTATAGTCACCCTTTGACCTGCAATTTTAATTATTAAAATTTTCAAAATATTTAGGGTGAGATTTTCAAAAGTGTTTAGTGTTCGTCTCCATTCCTGCCCCTTTGAAGGCAGAGGGAGCAGTGTTAGCTAATGCTGAGTGCTTTTGGAAACCTGCCCTTAGGGTATTGTCTTTTATATATGAGGTTCAAGCTCTGAAGTTGCCAGTCTGAAGAAGGTGCTTGGCTGTGCAGGCTGCTCCTTATTTTGATTATTATCTTCAGTAGGGCTTCCTAGGAGTAGAGTCACAATCTGGCCCCTGAAACTCACTAGATTCTCTTATTTATTTTTACCTGTGGGTTCTTCTCTGATTGACTGAAGCATTTTAAAGGGTCTGTATGCCTGAAAGACATTGCCTTTGCTGACAGCTCAGTCCCAGAGTGCCTGTCACCCTTTCATTCTCCCCGCCAAACACTAATCAGTGGTGGAGGCAAAGTAGTCTGCCCCCACTGAAAACAAGAAGATTCCAGATGGTATCCAGAGCCCTCATCCCTCTCTGGCAAAGATACCAGACACCTATACCAGGCAATTAGTTTGTATAGCTGGCCGACAGGTCATCTCACAGCTGTCTTGCTCTCCTTCTTGAGTCCTTGCATGGGAGTCACTCCAATCCTAGAAATGCAGGAATACTGGTGAGTTAACACATCTGAAGCTGTGTTTCTGTTTTATGCAACCACAATAACATCATAGATTATTAATCTTCTACCATTTATAGTTCTAACGTAGTCAGACAAATAGGTTAAAAATAGTTCACTGCCAGGTTGACACTATATTTACCCAGCTGTATCCAAGACCACTTTTGTGCTTTAGTCATACTCCTTTGAATTATACCAGTATGAAAAGAGGGAAGTTTCATTTTAATACAGTGATGGGAATGATGCCACTGAAAGGCAATACATACATAACAATGATCAGATGTAATAATTTGAAAATACAGAGCACCTCTAAATAAACTAAGTCTGTTAGCATTCACTGCATACACCAGTTTCAGAGTTCATAATTAAAGATCATAAATCTTTTGCAGTGTAGTCAAAGTAACAAAGTACATATAAACCAAAAACCTGAAAACAAAATGAGTCTGACACTCGTAAGTGTCAGGTGCAATTCATTATTGTGCATTATTGTGCAGAGCTATCCATAAATATGAAAACAATCTTTTTCTACCTGCTGAGATTAATTTTAAGGCTGAATTTCATATAGATTAATCCCAAAATATCTGAAAACTGTAGCTGACACTAAAACATTTTGCAAAGTACAATTAAATACACTTATAGAACAGGTAATCTATTGTTCTGCAGATGTGGAAGTTGAAATTTAGCAACACTGTTGTAGCATACAAATTTAATACAAATTGAGAACTTTACTAGGGCAATCAGATTGTCACATTATATATATATATATTTATAAGAAAGACTATATATAGAAATCTAATGTAACCCTTCTGCCAGGCCTAATTGATAGCAGCAAGGGCCGGGTTCAATACATAGGGGTCCTTTCCCTACAACGTAATGCAAAACCAGCTCAAGCCCCCACCCAGTGACCTGGGAAAATCTTACACACATCCCTGGGCACCTCGAAGAGGCAATACTTCCCCTCTCACAAGCACAGAGTCTCGGTGTAGCAGAAAATGTTTAATAACATGAGATAAACAACATAGCATTAAATTGGGAAAACACCTCAACTAGAGTTCATAGACCAAACCATGAGCAAAGACCCACCCCAGGAAATTGGGCCGTGTCCTCTTCCCTGGGCTCTTGAGTCCAGTAACCCGAAAATCACCCCAAGACTCCAAAGTCCAATACCCCAAATGTCCCTAGAGTCCAGCAACCCAAAGATCACCCACAGTCCCAAAAGTCCCGCAACACAAAAATCTCTATCCCAGGTCAGTGCAGCCCCAGAGTTCAAGAGTCTATCTGCAGGGGTTTTCTTCCCGCCAGCCTGGGTAGAAAGGAATACCTTACATGGTCTGGGGCTGACAGCCCTGCCTCTCCATGGGATTCTGCTTCCGCCTTCCCCACAAATTGCTCAGCTCCGCTCCACCAGCCATCCTGTGAGCCACTTCAGCCATCCCCGCAAACTGCTTGGCTCTGCTCACTCCGTGGGCTGCTCCAACTGTCCCACAAACTGCTCCGCTCTGCCAGCTGCTCTGCTCCACGAGCTGCCCTGTGATCCGCTGCAGCCGTCCCCGCAAACTGCTTGGCTCTTCTCGCTCCCTGGGCACTCCAACTGTCCCACAAACTGCTCCACTCTGCCAGCTGCTCTACTCCGCAATATAGCTTCAGGCTCCCCCACTAGTTAGCACAGCTCTTTAGTGAGTTCAGCTCAGAAACCTGTAACTTAAACTCTTAAGGGAATCAAAAATCAGCTCTAGTATTCAACAGTGGAGAGAGAAGAAGGTGCAGTTGATGCTTCTGGCTCACACAAGGAGCCCACTCCCTTGTCTAGTGAGTGCCATTCAATTGATGATGAGACTCCCTGTCACAAAGCAGTTTCACGTTCCTCATTCACACAATCAGGATGACAACACTCCACTCCTCCCGCCCCAACAACAAAGAAACTGGAGATCCCACAGCTGCCAAAGCAACCATTCCAGGCTGCTGTGGGCTATGCCAGGCAGGGTGGGTGTGCCTATGCAAACATGATCAGTCCCTGAAATTCTTTTCCACACTCGCCATAATTCACCAACAGATAGATGTCAGGGTAGAGCTCATCCTGACTCTGCTTACACTAATAAAATGTCTCATCATCTAAACATGTGTCATATAGTCTTTAGAATAACCCAATGTGAAATTCAGCTTTAAGCTTGATCTCAGCCAGTAGAAAAGATGTTTATACTTATGTGTAGCCAGTTTTCATTTCCAAAGTTCTGCCAAGTAATCCATTACACCTGACAGTTAGGGTTGTCTTGCTGTATCACAAAACTGAACTTGCTTTTCTGAATCCCTTCACTCCCCTCCCCTGAGACAGGGATAGAGAATGCTAAAAGCAGGACGCCTGCCCTATCCCATGAGTATAAGGCTCATCAGCAAAATTCCAGCCAGGTCTTTTATTTCTGGGCATCATCTCTTTTAACCACACTGGCAACTGGCTGCAAGTTGCTGTGAACTAACATCCCCACCAAGTACCACTAATTACTAAAATCTATTCCTTCTTAACCTGATTATACCTCCAGGATGGTGAGAGGAAAGACCCCCTCAGGCCTCTTGCAATGTGGCCTTAAAAGGAAGAAAAAATTCCTTCCTGATATCCAAAACAAGTGATCGCTCACACCCGCAGTGGCTGCAAAACCCAGCTCCAAAATAACTCATACAGGGGGCTCCTGGTACTGCATACATAGCAAAACCCAAGAACATTTTTCTCAAGTGTCAGACCCATGACTAGAATCCCCATTGCTTAGTTTAACAGCCAGTGCATAACACGCACACCTCCTATCCAGCTTACTGACTTGCTCTAAATCATAGTTGTTCCACCTGAAAAAAAGGTGGCTAATAATAATGTGCTAAGAAACGTTAGACAAAAGCCAAAATTTCAACTGAGGGTACTTTTAAAATGACCTGTACTTCAGAACTGTTTGACAGTTCTTCAAGCTTACATTCCCAGTAAATCTGGCAATTGTGAGGCCAAACTAATTCTTTGAGTCAGTGTTATGGGGAAGCAAAAACAGGATTTTATAGTGGAGGTTGGCTTCAGCCTTAATATAGATAGATATTATTATGGAGAAAGAAATTGAGAGAAAGTGTGGAGTGTGTGTATGCATACATGCATGTACACACACACACGTTCACTGTTTTAGGCAATTCATAATATATAATAATTTCCTTTGTGAACTGCTACAAAGTTATTGTAGCCTTAAAGCTGGATAGACCTACAGTAATGGTATTTCCTGACATTTTAAAATGTGAAAAGGTCAACAAAAACAGTACGTATGGAAACAATCTCTTGTCATTATATTATGTAGTATGAATTAAACAACCATTTTCTCTTTTTTCTTCTGTCATTCAGGGGAAGACATCTAAACGGAAAGCACCGAAACAGCCAGCAAGACATAAATTTAAGAAATGCTCCAGAATCCATTCTGTTCTGCTTTATTTAAATCTACTGCATTTGCACCTACTCCTTGCTACGGGGGTTGTGAAATTAACCAGCATAACCCTGTGACACAAACATGAAGCTATCTAGGGAATATCCTTCTCCACATTTGATTATAATGGCCTCCAGCAAAAGCTGCTTTGACCAATACTGACACAGTTGTCTGCAGTGTAATGATATTTGCTGCTTTTTATATGTTGTGCTAGGACACACTGATTTCACTGAAGAGTCCAAAGTCTAGGCCACCAAGCCCAGATTCACAAAGGTATTTGGATATCTAACTCCTGTTGATTTCAGTGGGAGTTAGGCACTTGAGTACCTTTGTGAATCATAGAATCACAGACTTTAAGGTCAGAAGGGACCATTATGATCTAGTCTGACCTCTTGCACAACGCAGGCCACAGAATCTCACCCACCCACTCCTGTATCAAACCTGTGTCTGAACCATTGAAGTCCTCAAAACATGGTTTAAAGACTTCAAGGTGCAGAGAATCTTCCAGCAAGTGACCCATGCTCCATGCTGCAGAGGAAGGCGAACCCCCCCATCCCCCCCGAGCTTCTGCCAATCTGCCCTGAAGGAAAATTCCTTCTCGACCTCAAATATGGCAGTCAGCTAAACCCTGAGCATGTGGGCAAGACTCACCAGCCAGACACCCAGGAAAGAATTCTCTGTAGTGACTCAGATTCCACTCCATCTAACATCTCATCACAAGCCATTGGGCATATTTACCACTAGTAGTCAAAGACAAATTAATTGCCAAAATTAGGCTATCCCATTATACCATCCCCTCCATAAACTTATCAAGCTTAGTCTTAAACCCACATATGTCTTTTGCCCCCACTACTCCCCTTGGAAAGCTGTTCCAGAACTTCACTCCTCTGATAGTTAGAAACATTCATCTAATTTCAAGTCTAAATTTCCTGATAGCCAGTTTATATCCATTTGTTCTTGTGTCTACATTGGTACTAAGCTTAAATAATTCCTCTCCCTCCCTAATATTAATCCCTCTGATATATTTATAAAGAGCAAGCATATCCCCCCTCGGCCTTCTTTTGGTTAGGCTAAACAAGCCAAGCTCTTTGAGTCTCCTTTCATATGACAGGTTTTCCATTCCTCGGATCATCCTAGTAGACCTTCTCTGAACCTGTTCCAGTTTGAATTCATCTTTCTTAAACATGGGAGACCAGAACTGCACAGAGTATTCCAGATGAGGTCTCACCAGTGCCTTGTATAACGGTACTAACACCTCCTTATTGCTACTGGAAATACCTCGCCTGATGCATCCTAAAACCGCATTAGCTTTTTTCACAGCCATATCACATTGGTGGCTCATAGTCATCCTGTGATCAACCAATATTCCAAGGTCTGTCTCCTCTTTTGTTACTGCCAACTGATGCCTCCCCAGCTTATAACAATAGTTCTTGTTAATAATGCCTAAATGCATGACCTTGCACTTTTCACTATTAAATTTCATCCTATTACTATTACTCCAGTTTACGAGGTCATCCAGATCTTTCCATATCATATCCCGGTCCTACTCTGTATTGGCAATACCTCCCAGCTTTCTGTCATCCGCAGACTTTATTAGCACAGTCTCACTTTTTGTGCCAAGGTCAGTAATAAAAAATTGGTCCCAAAACCGATCCTTGAGGAACTCCACTAGTAACCTCCCTCCAGCCTGACAATTCACCTTTCGGTACAACCCATTGTAGTCTCCCCTTTAACCAGTTCCTTATCCACCTTTCAATTTTCATATTGATCCCCATCTTTTCCAATTTAGCTAATAATTCCTCATGTGGAACCATATCAAATGCCTTACTAAAATCAAGGTAAATTAGATCCACTGCATTTCCTTTGTCTAAAAAATCTGTTACCTTCTCAAAGAAGATCAGGTTGGTTTGGCATGATCTACCTTTTGTAAAACCATGTTGTAGTTCATCCCAATTACCATTGACCTCAGTGTCCTTGACTACTTTTTCCTTCAAATTTTTTTTCCAAGACCTTGCATACTACAGATGTCAAACTGACAGGCCTGTAGTTGCCCAGATCACTTCTTTCCCTGTGCTCATCCAGCTTGGTCTACAACTCCTGCCTATGAATTTTTTCCCTTTTCTTGGGATGCAGGCTTCTGATAGTTTCTGCAACTTTGACTTGAAGTAATTCCAGGCTTCCTCCACCTTTAGATCCCCAAGTTCTTCAGTCCAATCTGCTTCCCTAACTAATTTCCTTAATTCTTTAAAGTTAGCCCTTTTGAAATAAAAAACCCTAGTCACAGATCTATTATTGTTTATCCTTCCATTTAGTTTAAACTGAATTAGCTCATGATCGCCCAAACCAAGGGTGTCCCCTACAGCCATTTCTTCTATGAGGTCCTCACTACTCACCAAAACCAAATCTAAAATGGCATCTCCTCTTGTTGGGTCAGCAACTATTTGGTGAAGGAATCCATCAGCTATTGCATCTAGGAAAATCTAAGCCCTATTATTATTACTAGCACTTGTCCTCAAGTCTATATCTGAGAAGTTAAAGTCTCCCATAATAACACAATTCCCATTAGTGTTTACTTCATTAAAAACATTAAAAACATCCAAATCAGATCCCAGCAGTCTATAGCACATCCCGAGCACTATCTCAGGAAAGGCTCTTGTAGCTTTCTTCCCCAATGTGATTTTGCCCCGACAGACTCTGTCTTATCCATTCCATCCCTTCTTATTTCTTTACAGTCTACCTCATCATTTATATACAGTGCTACTCCACCACCTTTGCCTTTATTTCTGTCTTTCCTGAACAGCACATACCCTTCAATACCTGTACGCCAGTCATGACTATTATTCCACCATGTTTCTGTTATCCCTATAATATCCGGTTTCACTTCCTGCACCAGTAACTCTAATTCCTCCATTTTGTCACCTATGCTCCTCGCATTGGTGTACAAACATCTTAATTCTTGCTATTTAGCTTCACTCACATTCTTTACCTGATTAGGCCCAGACATTCTACCACCAGTATCACCTATTAGAATTGTATCTACAGTACCCTTCCTCCATACGTCCATTCTCCTACCCATGACAGTATCCTTTCTTGCTTCGTTTTCTTCTCTCTCAATGTTAAAATCCAGCATGGAGATTACCTGGCCATCTCCCAACCATCTCCCCCCAATTCCTAGTTTAAAGTTCTCTTAATCAGTTGTGCCAGCCTCCATCCTAGAAGCCTGGACTCCCCATCACACACTATAACTTCTCAGTGTATGTGGAACCAGGTTGTGACACAGCGGGTCCTAAATATGGTTCATATCCACACACAACATATTAAGACACAGTTCATTACTGTGGTGACAAATCATGTCTACAACTTGCCAGTGGGCTGGATCCTAGACTGATTACTGTTCTACATCCAGGCCCCAACACAGATATTTTGCAAGGTAAATGTGACCTTCTAACCATTTGAGCCAGCTTCCATTTCTGACACTCTTTGTGTTGTAGGACAGCACAAAGAATGTGGATCCAGTCAATGTAAATACTATCCATGAGCTCTATCCCCAGCACACAAACCACAGGGCTTTGCAGAATATCTAAGCAGGAAGTGTGAGGCCTGTTTAAACATCCAGCACATCATATTGCTGGTCATAGTGAGCATGTCCACTTCTGCCAGAGAGCTACTAATTTGAAATGGTGAAGTCACAGTTGAATGCCTGGCCTGACAGACAATTCTGAACCCTGCTTGCTGTCCAGAGCAAGGAGAGCAGCCAGGATGACCTGGATTCACTGAAAGGAATTTGAAGATCTACACCAGACCTTGTTGGCAAGGACATCACCTTAATGCACTGAAGATCCACTATTGCTAGGCAGAAGACACCAGCCACAAGGCCAGATCCTTAGGAAAAAACAAATTATCGCACCTTCCCAGTGCAGTGGAGAGCTATGTACTGGAGGGAGAGGATGAGATATGGCTGGGGAGAACAATGAGGAAACCTTGTGCCTGTTGCAAGAGTAGTACCAGCTCTTTGGTACAGAAGTGTGTTTAAATAGCATCTGATCAGTTGAAAGGACAGAGCCTGGAGTAACAAGGCTTGGTGAGGGAGAGTGCCAGTCCATGAAGATGTTTTGGTCTATACCATTAATATATGTTAGGAGGCTTATTCCTTCACCCTCCCACTTCCCTGGACCTTCTCACATGAACAGGGAGCAACAATACCCGAAGTCCAAAGGCGCAAACAATTCTATGTTTATTGAGGTAAACTTCCAGCAAGCATGATTCCAGTTTCCTTCCTTAGTGTCCCCCTTCCAGCTCTTACACCACAGAGCCTTACAGGTGTCCCTGTTCCGGTTCCCATCCCCTGTTCCCATTTTCCACTTTAGCAAGACATGATTTTAATTTCCCCATCCCCAGTTCCTGTTCCCATTTCCCCCCCCCCACCATTTCCTGATTGACTGCAGACTATACAGTAAAACCTGAGTTTTGCTTAGCTATACCTTACCTATCATTTTACTGAAATTTAACTAACCAATCCTAACATATTGTAACATGGTTATTTAACCAATTATATCCCACCACCTTCATTGGTTTACACCCAACAAAATTAATTATACAGCAGACAGAAACAATTAGAGAACCAGACACCATGCAAATAAACATACAAAACAATACAGAAGTGAGGATTTCACAACTATTTCTATACGGACATAAGAGTTTTCCAGTTGTGTCTATTGATAAGTGAGCTCTTGCCAGACAGGATGCTATCTTCTAGGCTCTTCCCTTTCTCTGGAGGTGATAGAAGTATCAGGGCAGGATTGTATTCCTAATAGCCCAATAGCACCTTATTTCAATGTGACTAGTTTGGAAAGTGAGGATGTGACCATATACTTCCCAGCTTATGGCTGCCTAACTACATCTTAGCTGAAGGCCTTAGCCTGTCACAGTAAGAGAAGGCCATTACACAGACAAAGATTTTGATTCTTTCTTTTATACCTCTATAACTAGCTAAGTGATAAGAATACCTCTAAATTCTTAAAGTATAGGCCTTTGCAGACAGGCCTGAATATCTATATCCTAACAATATACTAGAACAACTGGCTTCTTGCATGGAAGTTTGCTGACATCCTCCACTCTGCCACACCAAATCCACTGGAATACGGCATGCCCATTGGCTGCTGCATTCCCCAGAAGCTGTTACTTTTAAAAGGACAAATAAAGTGGCTCAATGAATCCTTGGCATTAGTTGTGCTGAGATACCAGGTTTATAGACAATTGATGCCTCAGATCTCTGGGCTTACAGAGGCTCACCTGCTGAGCAGAATTCTTTTAAGTGTGGATCTTTCTTCAACCTTTTTATCCAATTCTGGGCAGGTGCCACAGCAGCTTGTTGAGACTCACTGCTTTCACTGCCTGCATAGGGTAAATGGCTGCTATTCTTGCCACGCACCTGGTGTAGGAGCTGAGAACATACTTGCTGAGAGACCTACACTGGCCCTGCCTTGTCTCCTCTTCAGACCCTATACAGTCCCTCTGGTGGCTTATAGAGATCTGGCACTGAACCCAATGCTGCTGCACCTGGTGGCTGCAGAGGTCCGCTACAAGCCCATCCTGTGGCTCCATTATGTTGCTTTACCTTCCACAGCCCCTCTACCCTGGGTGAATTCTGCCTCAAGCCTGTAGACTGTTACAGCAAATATCTGGAATTAGTTACTTTTACTACTTTAATAATCAGATGTACAGTAGCATGCCAATAGCATGTGTGCTCAGGGGGTGAAACTTCCCACTGTTCACCAGACCTTACCCTAGTATGGGGATCTTTTATCACCAAGGTACAAGGTGTGTGCTTTATGTAGCCTAGCACAAATTATGATGGATGGCAGAATGCCTGCAGCATAATAGCTTCGCGCATAAGCTAGCCCCTCAAACACAGTCAGTATCCTGCTTTTTGGAGACAGAATTGGGTCAACTCCAGGAAGTCCCCTTGCAATCATTTTTCCAGGAGTTAATATGGTAGGAAAAATACAGCTAATAAGTCAAACTCTTTCTTCTTTTGCTAAATAAAATAAATATTTTTCTAACCTGTATTGTTTCTGGCTCCACTTTCGTCTCAGCCTCTTACTACAGTTTACTTCAAAATTCCTTGCTGGGTGTTGGCAGGGCAGCCAGGATCGATAGCATGATCTTGTAATACGGTGCACCAGTGTCATCCCGCATAATGCACTGTAAAGTTGAGTTGTTATTGGAAGTGAAGCTGCATAAATAAACACTCTTACTTTAATATGAAGTAAAACAGTTTGAGTTACAAATGTGCAACATTGATGTAGTAGATATTAAGCTGAAATGGGTGGAACTAGCTACCCAAGCAGCAAAAGAATCAAAGAGATGCACACTGATTTTAGTTTGTATTTTTCTTGATATGCAGCTGGCATACAATACTTTCTGCTAATCTTGCTTACAAAAAACAGGACTCAGTGCTGCCAGCCTTCCTCATGCGGGACATCCAAATGACAGACGTAGGTGGCTGACTATACCTAAAACTGCCCCTACTGCTTCTGCTCTTCCACTTGAATCCCAATCTGTTGCACCTGTGCTATTGCAGCCTCTGGGTCTTAGTTGGGGATTGGTCTTGCTTTGAGCAGGGCGTTAGACTAGATGACCTCCTGGGGTCCCTTCCAACCCTGATATTATTCTATGATACTCTGGGGATATTTGTAATGATTTAGCTATGTTTGTGCAGATTTCCAGCATAGATGCCTCGCACCAGTATAATATGGAGCTTCCATCACCGCTGCTTACTCTAGTTTGAAATTAGACTAAGCAACACCACTATTAGTCAGTTTTTCCATGGCTAAGGAGGCAGTGTGGCATGGAGGCTAAAGCTCTGGCCGGGCTGGAACTCAGGACAGCTGGGTTCTATTTCCTTCTCTGTCCTGTCTCTGGATTGATGGGTGATGTTGGGCAAGTCACTTCAGCCCCCCATGCCTCGGTTTCCCCATTCCATGGACAGTGGGGCTAATGATATTTACTTGTTTGAGAGCTATAGCTAAAAAGCACTCTCTACAAGCTGGGTATTATCTACTTTGGGGGCTTGCACTGTTGCAGCCACTTTGGTGTCATTGCTTGGATGCAAAAAAATCCACGTAGACAGCCATAGACATATCTATACCCAGACTTCTATAATTATCACCAAAATCCTGACCCACTGAAGTCAATAGCAAAACTCCTGTTCACTTCAGGGGGGCCACAGAGTAGGTGGAAGATTGGTATGGAGGAATGACAGCAGTGTGAGTTCTGCAACCCAAAATAAAGACAAGTTTGAACTCTATTTATCCGGGCTGAGCCTTGACATAAGTTAAAGGCTGAACAGTTTCAGTGCTCTCTGGAAAGCATAGTGGGTGGATTTCATACTTTTTTTTATACTTATGTATCTAAAAGGACTCACTCCTCTCCCAACAGACACCAATTAATTAACTAACAAATTATTCCATAGTGTAGTTTTTAGGTGAGAATCAAATTCTCCTAGTTAATTGGTCATCAGTCATGTAAAATACTTGGTTTCACTAACTTAATTTTGGTAGAGCCTGTTTTATTTTGCTTTGGTTTTAGTTTATTAATTTATTGGCATTTTAAGTCAAATATTTGTAGAAGAATTTTAATCCACATGCATTGCTTTTTGCACAGGAAAATACTGAAGTAGTTTCTTAGGCATGTTTGTGCCCTGCTTAACAGGTTGCAGCGTCTTCAACAGACAAGCCGCATGAATGCTGCATGCTCCACAAAATAGCTCAAACACAAAAAATAAAAGAGAACATAATGAAGAATTTAGAGCCAAAGGATAGCAAATACAGCTGCTTTTTCCTTCCTCCCTCTACTCCAAGGGTTGTCTTTGCAATATGGATTTCATTAGTGTCTCAAAGACAACATTGCAGAATTACAAGTTTAAGATGTTATTGGAAAAGCCACCTCATGAGTCTTTTTAAAATATATTTTTTAAAAAACTAACTTTTAAAAGCTATTAGGAATTAGCTGGGAAGTGTGTGTGCACATGCATAGGGTAAATGGCAACACAGACCTTCTGTGGAGCTTTCCCCTGATTCAGGGAAAAAAACACAAAAATATAATACATAAACAGGAATTCAGCAGCTGTAGAGTTTACTCTGTCTGTTCTTAAGTCTGTTAGATTGTAAGGGTTCTGGAATAGGGTCAATCTCTGTGTCCATGCAGAACAATAAGGCCCGAATCCTTATTGAGACCTTTAAGCACCTGTATCAATATTTATTAATAATAATACTGTTACTTAAAATGCAGATTCACAAATGTGATTATTTCCTAACACCATCAGGTCAGCACGTTCTATAACATGAGAAGTGTGTCCAGTATTGTCAAAAGGAGTCAGGCATCTAGACATTATTACATTAATAATACACACCCTTTTCAAGAGGAAATCAGTGGATTCAATAAAAGCCGTATGAAGCTGCCAACTAAGCTAATTAGTAAATGAACAAAAATTCAGATATGTCAATAACACCAGGGGAGAAAGAAGATGCATTTTAGTTCTGAAACAAGCAATAATAAACTTCAAGTTAGACTTGCAGACTGACAGTATGTGAAATGCCATTGCACTCACAGTACTTGTGCATTTACAGACCACAGTTGAGAGGTCCATGCTCCCTATAGTGATATAAAATCCAGAAAACAAAGCACTGCAGTCTCCATGCATGAGTTTTTCTTGCTGAGTTATGAACAGCTGCCCCTGTATGGTATCTTGCCAACTAAAGAAAATACAAAACACTTACAATCTGTTTGAGTGGAGAATGGGTGCATTCCCAGACTAAAATCTCTGTTGGCTTTATATTCATTTTGCCAAATTTTTAAAAGTGCAAACTCCGGTACACTCATGCTAATCTAGTTTCATGTTCCGTGCAGGTATGTGCATGTGCCAACCCTGACTTGTGTACGTGTGCTTTTAAAACCTTGAGCCCTGTAATTTCCATTTACTTCAGCATTCAAGCATGGGCCCAGCATTGGGCCAGTTCTCTTTGCTCTCTGCTGTATAAATTATCATTATCATAGGGTTGTACAGTTCCATCTTCATGGCATGAAGTCTCTAATAGAATCATCCTTCTATACATAAATATTAACATCAATTGTAGCCCTGCTTAATTCTTTTAAAACAAATCAAAAACAGAATCAGCCTGTGTTGTGGGGGAACTGTCCATGGGGCTTCTGGAGCAAAGCACGATGCTTGATGTGCTCACTGGTATGCATAGACTCAGGGCTTGTCTACATCAGAAAGTTGCAGCGCTGGTGAGGGAGTTACAGTGCTGCAACTTTGAAGGTGTACACATCTGCAGGGCATCACCAGCGCTGCAACTCCCTGTTTGCAGCGCTGGCCGTACTCCCGTTTTGTCTCGGGTGTAGAGGATCCAGCGCTGGTGATCCAGCGCTGGTAATCCAATGTAGACACTTACCAGCGCTTTTCTTGACCTCCGTGGAAGGAGGAAGCCTCTGGTAATCAAGCTGGTCTCCTTCCCCGGCTTGCTCTCGCGTTCCCGGAACCCCGAGCAAGCAGGTCTCCTTCCCTGCGGTTTGCAGGGTGGTTCGGGGAACGCGAGAGCAAACCACGGCGAAGCTGGTCTCCTTTCCCGGTTTGCTCTCTCATTCCCGGAACCCCGAGCAAGCAGGTCTCCTTCCCTGCGGTTTGCAGGGTGGTTCGGGGAACGCGAGAGCAAACCGCGGCGAAGCTGGTCTCCTTTCCCGGTTTGCTCTCTCGTTCCCGGAACCCCGAGCAAGCAGGTCTCCTTCCCTGCGGTTTGCAGGGTGGTTCGGGGAACGCGAGAGCAAACCGCGGCAAAGCTGGTCTCCTTTCCCGGTTTGCTCTCGCGTTCCCCGAACCCCCCTTGAAGCCGCCCAACAGCGCTGCAGTGTGGCCACATCTAACACCACTTGCAGCGCTGGTTGCTGTAAGTGTGGCCACTCTGCAGCGCTGGCCCTATACAGCTGTACTAATACAGCTGTAACAACCAGCGCTGCAAAATTTTAGATGTAGACATGGCCTCAGAAAGCGCTTGTAGCTCACTGCTGTTTCATGGGAATGCCAGTGCCAGAGTTCTGGGAATAACCCAAATGCTTTGCATGTACTTGTGATTGCACTGAGCTCTGTGTGAACACTACCACACTCTCCATTCTTTTCCCTGTTTGAAAACAACCTAACCACCACCACATTATCCACCACAGCCAGAACAGCACTCCCAGCTGCCTTGCAGGCAGGTACACAGCAGTCAAGCCAAGTGAGAGGCCAGGAGGACACCAGAGGAGGGATATAAACTGGCAAGTGGGCGCCATATTTGGAGCTGTTAATTCTTGAGTTGTATAACTTCATCTTGCAGATGCTGTGCTGAATGGCTAGAGCAGTTGTCTTCAATTATGGCTAGAGCCAAAGACACAAACAGAGTAATGAGAGCTAGATGCTGCACTGCCAGCTCCTGGAAGATTATATGTTTATTCATTTAGTTAGTTACCAGAACGACAATGTAGATTTTGTATATGTCTGTGCGTGATGCAAGTGCACAAGCTAATCTACATCCAACATGGTAGTTAGCTGCTGTGGTGAGCAGTGATACTCTTGTTTATTATAAATAATACCCTTATGATCGGACTCTAGGAATCCGGCATACACACTGAAGCACTCTTATTTTCCTAAACAGTGTCATATCATGTAACTTGCAGGTTATTATTATTTGTACAGCACCCATGTTAGGCACTTTCCAGAGCAAATGGAGAGGTATGGACCCTGCCCCAAAGATCTCTAATAGTCTAATTCTAAATGTGATGCAACAAGTAGAAGGGGACCAACAGGAGGAAGGGGTTGGGATGAAGAATTACATGGGTCATGGCACTAAAAAGCAAGAATGTTACCGAAGTGGAGAATGTTAAGTCATCTGTGCCTTCTGCATTTCCTGTCTTAATTATTGCAACCACCTCCTCTCTCATTTCCCCAGCACCTGCATTAGCCCCTCAAGCTGTACAAAATGTATCTGCACAAATATCATTTTCCTGGTCCATCAATCTGACCATGTCACCCCCGCCTTTGATTTCCACCATGGCTCCCTCTTCTATACTGCATCACGTTTCAATTTCTTGTCTTCGCCTTCATAACTCTCCACACTACCCTATTTATCCAGCCTCATTTCTTATTATATCACCCCCATTCCCTAACTGCTTTTTCCACAGCCATCATCACATTGTCTTCCCTGCCACCTGCCCCTCACATGGGATGCTCTTCTTGAGATGGTATGCAAGGCCAACACCCACACATTTCACTCCCTCCTGAAGCCCCACTTCCATAGAGATTCCTAACATCCAAAGTCAGAAGAGACCATTGTGTCATCTAGTCTGACCTGCTCTATAACAAAGGCCATAGAGCTTCCCAAAAATAATTTCTAGAGCAGAACTTTTACAAACATCCAGTCTTGATTTAAAAATTGACAGTGATGGAGAATCTATGCTGACCCTTGGTAAATTGTTTAAAAATCTGTATCTATAGTCACACTTAACATTCGCTGGGCTGAGTATCCAGATAATCTTATTGCTATCACACACAACACCACCAGCTCCCTGCTGGCATTTCTCCCTCTTTATTGTATCATGTCTCGTTTAAGTTTGTAAGTTGTTCTTGACTGAGAACGTGCCCTCTTATTTGTATTCTGAGGCACCTAGCAAACTTTGTGTGCGTATGTAAAATAATAAATTAATTCATAATAAGGACAACTTTAATCACTGAAAATAAATGCACATTATATGTTAATAGACTAACATCCATTTTTAACAGTTTGTAATACCAAATCAAGGATTACTAAGAAACAAATTAAATATCTGGAATAGTTGTAATATTACTTACTGGAAGACTGTTTTTGAACTGACCCTGCTACAGGTCAGACTCTTGGCTTTTTCAACACATAACAGATCAATAATGGCCTTGCAAATTGTATTGTTTCTTAGAACTTCTAAATGGCCTTTAATAATTTTCTCCATGACAAACTAAAATGCTAACCTACAGAGATGAGAGACATTCAAGGTATCACATGGAAATGAAGAAAAAATTGGTTAAAAGCAAAGAAAGGTAGTATCAGTCTTAGACCTCTGCAATTTTAATTTTTTATACCTGATTTTGATAAAAAGACTCGTATATTTAATTACTTCACACTAAGGGCTAATATGGGGAGAAGAGTGAGGGGGACAGGCCACAGCAAATACGACTCTATGGAATTTGTATCTGGATCTACAACAAATGTGCTGATGCTGTAAACAGCAACACTGCCATCTGTGAACATCAAATCCAGATCTTGTAATGCACTGAGAGTTTTAAAAAACAAACAAACAAACAACTTCCCAAGAGCCAGATGATGCTGGTCTCAAATCCACAGTCTATTGAACCAATGGCCTGTGAAAATAATTCCTCCCCCCAAATACTTTCAACAAAAACAGTGATGTAACACAGAAACTAGGTTTGCATTAGTCATATCAGTTAGTGGTCAGAAGAGTATGGGCTTAAAAAAAATGTTTACTAAGGGAAGCCACACCCGAAAAGAAATTTTAAAAAGTTCCAAAGATCAAAGTTTTTCTTCCAGCTCAATGGGTACCTTATGTTTGAAGGTAGCTACAATTTCCTCCAAACTGTTCACTTCTGTCATTCTACATTGTAAAAATGACAAACAATAGTTGAAGAGGTACAAAAAGGCAACAAGGTGGATAGAATGACATATGGAAACAGCCAAAAATATATTTTATCTTTGAACAGAATAAAAACCTGTTAAACATTATTTTAAGTTTCACTTTCCTCAGTTAATTACTATTTTCACTCTACTAAATGCAAGAGACAAAGAACAGTGAAGCAACTGAAATGAAGACTTTTTGGCACTTTTATTTTACAGCAACCATAAATATTACTTATAATTTGACAGTTGACTGCAGAATTTTTACACTTTTATTCTTAATTTTCTAACTCTGAGACTGCTAAAAACCTTGAATAAATAAATCCCACTAGCTTAATTTGAGAATGATTTACTTTAGTGTTAATTAGAAACAGTATTTATGCCTTCCTTTCACTCTCTTTCCCCGGTGCTATTTACAATCTGATAATCTGTTTTAGAATAGTTAGTTTATAGATTTATATCAAGCATATGTGGTCAAACAAAGAAGGCACCCTTTTTCAAATATATATTTGAAGTATTGTCCCAAAATAATAAGTTATGTTTATTTACCTAAAATCTGTCTCACACATGCAAAGTATCAAGAGCCATTTGAAACTTAAAAATTCATAATAAAATTCTGAACAAGAAAAATAAAGGCTATGAACATATGCTTACAACCACTCTATAATTATCAACAAGGCTTTCTTTATTAAAAGTCTTGTTTCTTTTAGTTGCTGCTTTAGTTAAATCCACACAGGACTACAGAAAGGGAAACATCTCAGTTCCTGTATAAA
Organism: Gopherus evgoodei; assembly: GCF_007399415.2. Lineage (NCBI taxonomy): Eukaryota > Metazoa > Chordata > Testudines > Testudinidae > Gopherus > Gopherus evgoodei. The sequence goes on from NC_044323.1 coordinate 32,580,027, forward strand.
ATACAATCTTTTCCCTTGATGGCAAGAGGAAAATCATGATGCATAAGAATTCTTTAATATATTTGCCTTTGGAGTTTATTGACTTTACTTCTACTGGTATGTAGGAATAACATTTGGTTACCAACACTAGACCTTCACTGTCTTAAAATCCCATCCATTTGACTATAATTATGAGTAAGTTCTATTAATTTAAATAGAATGAAGTTGGAGGAGACATTTGTCTGCCTATATTTGAAAAGTTTTAAATGTTTTCCCCCTTTACAAAAAATTACAGAAATACATACTATAAATTGTAAATGTTTGCCCTCTTTAATAAGGGCTAGAGAAATACGTACTATATATCTGGGTCAGATGAGTGAAAGGTGGAGCAAATTTCTCACCGGGGTAATAAATCAAGTAAGTATTTGAATTTGCCTCATCTCAGAGTCTCTTTCAAAGTAATGTAATGTATTAAGTAGTTGACTGATTTTATCTTATCCATATATAGTTATCTAGTTCTAGTAATAACCACTATTCAGAGAGGATAGTGTAAGCTCTGATTTTATTCTGTTTTTGAAAGAGGTTATCACTGATGAATATGGTTTTGATTTCAGAAAAGTGAGCTGTCACACTTTACTATGAATTAAGGTATCATTCAAAGGTATACAGAATGCTATGCTGTGAGTAGCCCAAGGTACTTCCTTAAATTCAAGCCAACCAACCAGCCAGGCTTTCCATATGGTTTTCATAATATGCCCTAGAGCTATATTTCATTTCATAATCTGAAGAGATGACACTAGATTTAAAACAGGCCCCAAAGAGATACATTTTAGGAGGCAGTGCAGGTATTCTAATTATGTAACGCATATAGTCATTTCTGGTACATAAATTGGATTTTTATTGGTATGTACAGATTCTTAAAGAACTTGCACCTTTAATATAATCAGCATCGATTCATACTAGTGCATTGCGTAAGGGACAATTCTTTTCATGTTTTGACTTTTTAATCTAGTTTGTATTACCTTAAAATATTATAAAGGGTAGTAAAATAGCAAGACATTTCAAGCTTCCGAAGCTGTAAAGATGCTGTGCTATCTACAGAACATACTGTGGGTATGTCTACACTATGAAATTAGGTTGATTTTATAGAAGTTGATTTTTGCGTATGTCCACACTAAGTGCATTAAATCAGCGGAGTGTGTCCTCACCACCGTGGCTAGTATCAGCTTACGGCATGGTGCACTGTAGGTAGCTATCCCACAGTTCCCGCAGTCTCTGCCGCCCATTGGAATTCTGGGTTAAGCTCCCAATGCCTGATGGGGCACAAACATTGTCACAGGTGGTTTTGGGTACATGTCATCAGTCGCCCTTCCCTCTTGTGAAAGCAACAGCAGACAATCACTTCATGCCTTTTTTCTGTGCAGACACCATACCACGGCAAGTGTGCAGCCCACTCAGCTCAGCTCACTGACACTGCCGCTGTTCTGTCCTGGGTGCTGCTGTCACCAGACAGTGCAGTAGGACTGCTAACCATAGTCATACACTGCTTCTGCTGCAACTCTGCTCTGCTGCTATTGTCTCAATAGCAAATTTCTCCATGTTGTCTGTCATGTGCTCCCGGGTACGTGTGTTCTTCCTCAGGAAATGTGTGTGGTACTAACCGTCATCCTCCACCGCTTCTGCTGCAACTCTGCTCTCCTGCAGACACCATACCACAGAAATCATGGAGCCCACTGAGCTCATCACTGTTGTTATGAGATTGTAAACACCTCACGCATTATCCTGCAGTATGTGCAGAACCTGCAAAAGCAGGCGAAGAGGTGACGACAGCGCGATCACGATAATGATGAGGACATGGATACAGACTTCTCTCAATGCATGGCTCCTGCCAATTTGGACATAATGGTGGTAATGGGTCAGGTTCATGCTGTGGAACGCCGATTCTGGGCCTTGGAAACAAGCACAGACTGGTGGGACTGCATAGTGTTGCAGGTCTGGGATGATTCCCAGTGGCTGAGAAACTTTCACATGCATAAGGGCACGTTCATGGAACTTTGTGACTTGCTTTCCCCTGCCCTGAAGCACAAGAATACCAAGATAAGAGCTGCTCTCACAGTTGAGGAGTGAGTGGCAATAGCCCTCTGGAAGCTTGCAACGCCAGACAGCTACTGGTTAGTTGGTAATGAATTTGGAGTGGGTAAATCTACTGTGAGGGCTGCTGTGATCCAAGTAGCCAATGCAATCACTGAGCTGCTCCTATCAAGGGTAGTGACTCTGGGAAATGTGCAGGTCATACTGGACGGCTTTGCTGCAATGGGATTCCCTAACTGTGGTGGGGAAATAGACGGAACGCATATCCCTATCCCTATCTTGGCAGCCAGTACGTAAACTACAAGGGGAACTTTTCAACGGTGCTGCACTGGTGGATCACAAGGGACGTTTCACCAACATCAACATGAGATGGCCAGGAAAGGTGCATGATGCTTGTGTCTTCAGGAACTCTGGTCTGTTTGAACAGCTGCAGGAAGGAACTTACTTCCCAGACCAGAAAATTACCATTGGGGATGTTGAAATGCCTATAGTTATCTTTGGGGACCCAACCTATCCCTTAATGCCATGGCTCCTGAAGCCATACACAGGCACCCTGGACAGTAGTAAGGAGCAGTTTAACTATAGGCTGAGAAAGTGCAGAACGGTGGTAGACTGTGCCTTTGGACGTTTAAAAGTACACTGGCGCAGTTTACTGACTTGGTTAGACTGCAGCAAAACCAATATTCCAATTGTTATTGCTGCATGCTGTGCACTCCACAATATATGTGAGAGTAAGATGGGAGGTTGAGGCAAATCGCCTCATGGCCGATTACGCGTAGCCAGACACCAGGACGATTAGAATACCCAGCCCATCAGAGAAGCTTTGAAAACCAGTTTCATGACTGGCCAGGCTACGGTGTGACACTTCTGTTTGTTTCTCTTTGATGAAAACCCACCCCCTTGGTTGACTCTATTTCCCTGTAAGCCAACCGACCTTCCCGCTTCAATCACCGTTTCAGAGGCAATAAAGTCATTATTATTTCCAAATCATGCATTCTTTATTAATTCATCACACAAATAGGAGGAAAACTCCAAGTAGCCCGGGAGGGGTTGATGAGGAGGGAAGTACCGGGTGGGGTGGTGAATGAGGGGAGGAGGGAAGGACAAGGCCACACTACAGTCAAAACTTATTGAATGCTAGCCTTCTGTTGCTTAGGCAATTCTCTGGGGTGGAGTGGCTGGGTGCCCATAGACTCCCCCCACCCTGCCACGTTCTTGGGCGTCTGGGTGAGGAGAATATGGAACTTGGGGAGGAGGGCAGGTGGTTATACAGGGAATGCAGTGGCGGTCTGTGTTCCTGCTGCCTTTCCTTCAGCTCCACCAGATGCCTAAGCATGTCAGTTTGCTCCCCCATTAACTTCAGCATTGCATCCTGCCTCCTCTCAGTGTGCTCCTCCATCCTCTCATTGCCTTCATTTAAAGCTTTCCTGGACTCTGCCATTGCTTGCCTCCACGCACTCTGCTGAGCTCTTTCAGTGCGGGAGGACTGCATGAGCTCTGAGAACATGTCGTCGCAAGTGCATTTTTTCCGCCTTCCAATCTGTGCCAGCTTCTGAGGCAGTGGTGTAGCCAGGTTCTAACATCAGGGGGAGCAAACACATAAGAAAAGGCACCACCCGACATATCAAATTACTAATTACTTACTTTTAAATTTGTTATACATATTTATTTGTACTTAAAATAAAAACACAAGAATGATCCAGCTACGGAAGGGTCTGCACAGCCAGCATTTCACAGGGGAACTTTAGATTATACTTAGATATAGTTTAGATTCTAGAAAGTAAATGACAGAATACAGTAGTTTATAATTGTCACAGGTTTAAAAAAAACTGGCCATTTTTTTTTAGTTACTAATTTCATTTTAAAATCAATCAATGAAATGCACTTTATTTATAAAAGATTGTAATACTAAAGCCACCAAAAACACATGAGAAATACAAGTTTTATGAGAATTGGTGAGCAAAGGTCTCATAGCTCTTCAGGGTTGGACAAAGCAGTAATTTCCCTTAAAGTAGCTTTATTCATGGGGGAGGGGGGGCGGTTTAAACAAAAGGCATCTCTGTGACACAGGTTGGCAGTCTAACATTTTTGAAACACTGAGTACTGAAAGTTAGGGTTTTTAACCAATTTAAGTTGTACACACACACACACACACACACACACACACACACACACACACACACACACACACACACACACACACACACACATATAACACCACCACCACCACCACCACCACCACCAAAAAACCTCTTCCTGCTTTCCCATCACCAGTTCTGTTACTACAGGAATGAAATCTAGACATCCCATAAAATAGCTAGTTCCACATTGTTCTTCAAACCTCAGATCAGAAAAATGCAGCTTTGCATTTGAGATACGATATGACTGTAGTACATTTTGCACTGCCTGCATCTATACTGACATCAGGAGAGGAGAAGAGGACAAGACTGTCCCAAGCAGATATGATTTTTTAAAAAAAGGCGAGACACACACACCCACTATCAATGCAACAAGAAGGGAGAACAGTAGCTGGGGCCAAGAAAGAAGATGCAATGAAACCCTCCTGTACCCACAACTGATATCTGGAAAGCATCAGTCACTCTGCAGATCAAAGAAAGAAAGAGCAGCCAGTATTCAGACAGACAGGATCCTTATCACCTATACAGGAGAAGTGCACTTTCTAAGTAAACTGTAGCAGTTTCCCAACAGAGTTTTCTTATGGACTTATTTATTAAGCAAAAATTAAGATTAGGAGTCTGATTTAAATTACGTAAATTTTCAGTTTTAGTTAACTGTGGAACTATTGCAGCTACTTTTATTTTACTCCTGCCTTCATAAAAAGCTGCAGTTACAACAGATAATTACAAAGACTAAAGTACATGCTTTAATAAAATTAGGACCGGGCCACCCCAGATGAAAACTACACCATGGAAAAGTCCTACAACCAGGTATTTGAGGCCAATCCCTTTATCGATGGAATCCTCAACCAAAATGTGAGGAAGGAGAAGAGTACACCCTCTAACTTTTGACAATAATTCAAGGTGAGCCAGCCACCAAGAAGACCAGCACTATTCATATTCTGGTTTTGGATAATACACCTGATCTTGTCCACATCATAGAAACCTTCCTCTCTCCAAGCCTACACTTCACTACACCCTTTAGCAATAAAGTAACCATTAAACAAGTTCTGAATCAGTAGTCTTTCTTCCCAATTTAGTTTTAACAAAAAAAGCTGCAACGTAAGTAGCTATGGGAGATGTTAGTGCAATTACTATGTGTCGGTGGGGAAAAGTGTGCTAGTAATGTCCTGGATATACTGGTCCGTTAAGTGTTATTGCTTTTAATATGCTAATGCAAACACTGTAATAGAGTATTAATATCCCATTGTACTGTAGCTTGTTTTAACTTACCGTAATACTAGGAGTGGTGCATGTGAAAAGTGTCTTAAAAGCTGACATTACAGCAGTGATATTCCCAAGCCAGCATGCATAGGGCTGGGGGTGGGCAAGGGGAGTGCATCTAGGTATAAGTAACATCTCTCACACCAAACAGGAATTTTTTCACAGTTCATTGCAATTTGGAAGTGTGATTATTATACCTTGTCTTACAAACACCAAACACCATTACATATGCACAAGGTCAATATTTCCCCTCCCCGTATATAGAGGGTGGATGAAAGGAAGTATTGCCATGATTTGGGGTATGTTTACACTGGAAAAGGGAGGTGTAATTTCCGGCTTGTGTAGACATACCCATGCTAGCGCTGATCAAGCTAGTGTGCTAACAATAGAAACAGAGCCTGAGCTGGAGGATTCTGAAGGGCTTGGGATCTAGCGGAATTGTGACATCAGAGAACAAGAGCCACAGCCCTTTGGCTAGGAAGGGATTGGTACAGAACCCAAGGCTTTGCCAGACACTCAAGGTGGACGAGGTCTGTGCAAGCTCCCAGCATGCCCTCCCTCATCAGCTGGCAGAAGCCATACCCTCCTCTCTCCCGCCCAACTTTCTGCTCCTCCAAGGAGACCTCCAGTAGGAACAGGGGAGAGCACACTGTTTCTACAGGTAACAAATGTAGACAAAAAATAAAGGCCCAAAAGGCTTTTTTAAACATCTTGAGGCAGCAGGAAGGGCCCAGCCCTTCCCTTTCTTCCCCTCCTCTCCCCTCCCCTCCCCTCCACTGCATGTTGCGGGAGAGGGAGGCAGCTTGAAAACATTTTTAAAAACACCTTCAAAAAGTAAAGCCAACCTATCAAGAGTCCAGGCTGCAGACAGCACCCAGCACAGTGCAACTCAGTGATGCCCTCAGTGGGGCATCTCTGCAGCAGTCAGAGAGGAGAGCTGAGACTGGAAAAAGCAAGATGCAGAATGACAGAGTACCCAGGACACAGGCTCTGGGGATGGCACCAGTTCCCAACTGGGGGGGTGGCGGTTTAAGAGCAGAAACGAGGTCTGGAGAGCAGCATCTTTCCCGAACTCTCCTAGCCCCCTGCAAAGCTGGGCTTTCCCTGCCTAAAGGAGGAAGGGCTCTGTTAGGGGTACTCCTTCTAATACATAAACTCAGCAGTCTCTGCTGGGCCTCAGGCTGGGAGGAACAGGGGAGGGTGCTGCTAAGGGGTGACACTGCCGTGACAATGACAAAGAGGGGCCCTCAGCCCTTTTCCTGCCCTCCCACCCCCGATCACACAGCCTGGTAAAAGCAAGAAGGTAAATAAAAAAGGTGCTACATAATAGCTGTGGCCCAAGGTTCCAGTCCATGTGGCCAGCACATACTGAGCAGAGCCCAGCTGGTGCTATAGGCCAGGGGTTCTCAAACTGGGGGTCAGAACCCCTCAGGGGGTCACGAGGTTACTACATGGGGGGTCATGATCTGTTAGCCTCCACCCCAAGCCCCGCTTTGCATCCAGCATTTATAATGGTGTTAAATATTTAAAAGTGTTTTTAATTTATAGGGGGGGGGGTCGCACTCAGAGGCTTGCTATGTGAAAGGGGTCACCAGTACAAAAGTTTGAGAACCATTGCTATAGGCCAAGGGCTGACTCAGCAGATCCAAGGTTCATCTTGGTGGACAGAGCTCACCTATGTCTCTGCTTGGGGACCACACAGCCCCACTCCTGCTACCAGTCCTTGGAGTCCAGCCAGGGAGGCAGCTGCCAGTGGGTATGGTCGCACGGCTAGGACTATCCCCATGACCAATCCCCTCCAGGCAGGTCCATGTACAGGCTCAGTTCCCCAGCAGTATAGCAGAGCGTGCTCTCCCGCACAGGGCACAGGTACACAGATCAGGCTCTCCCTCAGCTGCATTGTCAATTATCCAACCCCCTGCGTTTCTTGATGCCCCCCTAGGACCTCTGCCCCATCCACCCCGCTTCCCTGTCCCTTGACTGCCCTCCACTGCTCCATCCAACCCCTCCTCTCATTCCTGATGGCCCCCCTGTAACCCCTACCCCATCCAACCACCCCTTCTCTCTGTCCCCTGACTGCCCCTGGAACCCCTGCCCCTGACTGCTCCCTGCTGCCCCATCCAACCCCCCTCCTTCCTGACTGCTCCCCTGGGACCCCTGCCCCCCTTCAACTCCCCTGTTCCCCATCCTCTGACCGCCCCTGAGAGCCCTTTAAATGGACAAAACAGGCTTGGTCATGTGGAAAGGTGCAGGGTTAAATAGACCTAACACTGCTAAATTCAACCTAAACTCATAGTGTAGACCAGGGCTGCAAGAAGATTGTGTTGTTCTGAATTCTCAGTCCAAAAGAAAGGCTCTGATCCTGCAACAGGATTCACAAGTGCAGACCCTTAAACTCACACAAAGTCCTACTGACTTGAATGAGATTCTGGCGGTTGAAAAGTTTCATGCGAGCAGATCCTGCTGCTGCAGTGGGGACTATTTTAGTAAACAGATCTTAATTGATTTAATGTTGCCAGCAGTACTATTTCAGGAGCAACACACAAAGCCATATAGTATATTCCACTTGCCTGGTGAAATTTAATGTAAACATCTTTCTAAATAGAATAATTAGAGCATACTGGAAATAGAATACAATACAATAAATGGAATAACAAGTTTTTCTGAGGCACACCGAACTATCTGGCACCAAAGTTGCTCTAATAATTTCTGGTAGGCATACTGGATACTGTCATTTCTGTTGACTTCAGTGCACAGGATTTCAGGCAAGAAACTTTCTACAGGAATAGCTACATCTGTACCAAATCCCAATTCAAGATGGATGTAAAATGTAGCACAGCTGAGGCTGAAATCAATCATCTAAAGTTTGTTTTCTCTGGATTCTCAATGGCTTACCAAGTCCTTCCAACTTCTTTTTGACACACAGAATTTTGAAACCTTTGAATCCAATATATCAGCATACCTCTTGGATTTCTAACTCTATTTCATACCAATATGTCTTAAACAGAATAATTCATGTTTTGTATGAGTCTCATCTTTCCCCTATTCTGTACTGAAGTCTTAAAATTTCACCTAACCTATAGGAAATGAGTATTTTTTTTACAGAGACTCTGTGTTATTTAATGGAATCCACTCAACAGGATGAGTTTTCTCTTGTATCACAAGAGATTACGGTTCTGTAAGGGTCCGGTGTAGGGGCACGGCCCTCTCAGGCGCGGCTGGGAGCCAAGCCGCCTCGCTCCACGAGTTGGGTGAGCTGTCGACCTAGCCTAGTGAGGCAGAAAACAGTCAGGAGCTCGGGCCCTCAGGCAGGGGCTGAGCAAACAATAGTCTATAAGCCCAGGCCCTTGGGCAGGGCAGGGCAACAAGCAGTTCAAGGCTCAGGCCCTTAGGCAGGGGCTGAGCAAACAATAGTCTATAAGCCCAGGCTCTTGGGCAGGGTGGGGCAACAAGCAGTGCAAGGCTCAGGCCTTCTCAGGCCAGCGAGAGGGGGAGTCTGCCACCCCTAGAAGGATTGCAGAGGGGACGCAGGCCCTCCCACTCCACTGCGTTCCAGTCCGGGCCCCTAACAGCGGCAGGCCGTCTGCTGCTGTGTCAGTGGGGATCCTGACCGCAAGACATTGACATTGGTTCGGGGTCTCCTAGAGCCAGACTAGAGTCGGCTACCCCCAGGCCACTTCCAATCTCCCCCCCGTTGGTACCTGTGTGTCCTCTGCGTCTTCCGCAACGTCCCACACCATGAGCTCCTCAGGATACTGAGCGCTGGGTAAGCGGGGCTGGTCCTTGGGATGCCGGGCGCGGGGAAGTTCAGGTGGCTCCTCAGGATACCGGGCGAGGGGAAGGCCCGGCCGGTCTTCCTCAGGGTAGCGAGGCCGGGGCAGGCTCGGCCAGTGCTCCTCAGGGTAGCGAGCACGGGGCAGGCCCGGCCAGTCCTCCTCAGGGTAGCGAGCACGGGGCAGGCTCGGCCAGTGCTCCTCAGGGTAGCGAGCACGGGGCAGGCTCGGCCAGTCCTCCTCAGGGTAGCGAGCACGGGGCAGGCCCAGCCAGTCCTCCTCAGGGTAGCGAGCACGGGGCAGGCCCGGCCAGTCCTCCTCAGGGTAGCGAGCACGGGGCAGGCCCGGCCAGTCCTCCTCAGGGTAGCGAGCACGGGGCAAGCCCGGCCAGTCCTCCTCAGGGTAGCGAGCACGGGGCAGGCCCGGCCAGTCCTCCTCAGGGTAGCGAGCACGGGGCAGGCCCGGCCAGTCCTCCTCAGGGTAGCGAGCATGGGGCAGGCTCGGCCCAGCGGGAGCTAGGGCACCAGAGTTTGTCCTCTCCAGCGGCCAGCGGCCAACTGAGTGCTGGGATTGGGCCTTTATACTTCCTGTCCTGCCCCTTGACTTCTGGGGGGCGAGAACAGGTGGTGGTGGCTCTGCCCACTTTGGCATCTGTTCCATCTCGGCCCTCTCAGGTGCAGATGGGAGCCAAGCCGCCTCGCTACAGGTTCCATGACTAAATAAAAGCACCTCAGTGTCATTCTGCTGTTGCATGCATTGTAGACACATATTTAAACTACGTTCAATTACAGATTATTTCCATTTTTCCTTTTTCAGCACTCTGTGCACATTCTTTCAGGATGATATTAAATCTTTCTACTGCACCCATTGTGTTGGACTAAATAGAAAATGTACCAAAAAACATATAGGCTGAACAAAACACTCTCACGAATTATATGCTTATGAGAAGTAAATTATGGTGTGTGGGAATAAAAAAATATTGTCCTCATGAGTTATTTCTGTGGTTTAACACCAGTAATATGTGGCAACACATGATACGTAGTTTACTTAATGCCATTTGTTCTAAGGAACTAGTTACTGACCAAAATTATTGCCGTTAACTTGTTCCATTAGCAAAAATTTGTGTGGCCATTAGGAGTCCTATCCTATGCTCCGTATACAGCTAGATGTTAGACTCTCATGCACCCTAGCATACTCCACCTATGCTTTGTCATAGATGCACTGTGCTAGGCTGAAAACATTGAGTGCTTTATCTTGACTCCAATCCTCTACCTTCAGGCCCAGATTCAATGTGTTTGTTCCTGTGCTCGGGCCAGGAGTGGAGGGGGATGGGGCAGAGGTGGCTTTAAGTCACCTTTGCACTCTCCATATTTTAAGGCCACATGAGACTGCTCTAATTTACACATCATTTCACTTCACTTGATTTGCTTCCCATAGCCTCCTCCGGGTGCTCCTGATCTGGGTCTCTAGATGCTGCCACAATACAAACACCACCCCAAAACCAGCAGGAAATGGATTCTAAAAAGAAAGTTAAAACCTTTCTAAAATAAACAAAACTTCCAAAATGTAGCTCCTGATAACTTGCTTCCATCTAGTTAGAAAAAAGGACAGAATGCAGTTGCAGAGGAAAACGTCAGGAGCTTCCTCAAAGCAAGTCAGGCAGCAAGCATCTTGTGGACCAGTAACAGTGAAATGATTCCTTAACATACAAGGTCAACTGCCAGACATAACCTTCATTATAGCTCTAAACTTTGTCACAGATAAAGTTAGCTGGGGTTGAGAGAGATTTTACAGAGATGGGAGAAATTAGAAAAAGCCACCCACCTCAGCTGCTGTTTCCTACAGGAAAGCAGGTCCGATATTTCATAAAGAGATATCTCTGCCATATCAAAACACTGCTCTTGGCCTCCGGTCCCTAATGTTCTCGCTAGAATTACAATGTCAGACGTCCAGTTATCAGTAATTTGGGTTCATCTCTTTCCCAGAATACCTATGTAAACCATTCACACTTCTTGGATCTGACTCATTTTCTTCAACACAAGGCCCCAATCTGGGGTCATCATCAGACTGCATTTTTTAATATTAAGGGAGGACAGGGGAACATTGACAGAATTTGCCTCTAACTGAATCCATTTGGAGTAAGAAGCCCACTAGAATAAAATCCATCAAACACACAGGGATCAAAATAAAAGAGCTGGAAAGTTTTGTTTTTTAAAAATGGAAGATACATCCCTACTGTTTTCCTGCCTCCTCTTGCTCCCAGACTTTAAGTCTCTCCCTTTAAAGAAATAACCACACACAATGAAACATAAAAAAAGACTGAATTATTCTGTCACTTTCTCCTACATTCTGCACAGTCAACCACTGTGAATGTTAGAATGTAACTTGACACTAACAACTCTCTTGTGAAGTTTGCCTGTGAACCTCTATGTCTGCAGGGTTATTATTTTTATAATAAATAAAATAATTATTAATAATTGGAGATATACCAATCTCCTAGAACTGGAAGGGACCTTGAAAGGTCATCAAATCCAGCCCCTTGCCTTCACTAACAGGACCAATCTATTTTTAAGACAATAGAAAGTATTTTATTGAATAAAAATAAGATACCTGACTGATCTATGCCAGGAAAATCACAAGGGACCCACACCAAGCAAATGAAAATAAAACACATGAAAATTAGATTTTTTTTAGATTAGCAGATCTTTGCACATTTAGTTCACATCTCCCAGCCCACTTCTCTTGAGAAGCTGCTGCCATCTTATGGAAGACTTTGAAAACATTCTTTCTAAAACAAATAATTCAGCTCTTATATCTTTGGTGTTTTCTTATGTACTTTACTCCTTGAATAATAAAGATATTTACATCTGAAAAAAATGATCTTATAATTTATGTCGTTGCTTTGGAGATCCAGCTACTTACTGCTGCTGCTTATTCCTCACTTCAAGTCACATGCCCGTCTGGGACATTACAGTAATTTTTAGAGCAAATAGGAGACAACATGGTCTAGTGGCCTGAGAAAGGGAGTAGACTTTTCTGAGTTCTATTTCTGCCTCTGCCACAGACTCAGCCCCTGATCCTGCACTATTAAATTCAGTGGGAGCTGTGCCATTGACGTCAGTGAGCCTAGGATCAAGCCCTCATCGTATAGCCTTGGGGAAGTCACTTAACTGTATCTCTGTATATGATAAAGTTGGACCTGCTTAACTACAGTTGTGGTTTTTAACTCATTTAGATAAATAGGCCCTGTGCAAACTCTCTTATTTTGGCTTAAACCTGACTTAATTTGGTTTAGCTTAAGTCACTTAGGAATGTGTTTAAAGTAAAACAGGCCATTCTTCTTCGAGTGATTGCTCAGGTGTATTCCACTATCGGTGTGTGTGTGCTCGCCATGTGCACCGGTGCTGGAAGTTTTCCCCTCAGCAGAATCCGTAGTGGGGGAGCCCCGCTGCGACCCCTGGAGTGACGCCGACATATCACGTTATAAAGGGGGCTGCACGCTTCCCCCACCCTCAGTTCCTTCTTGCCGCCAATGAAGGTAGTCGGAATTTGCTCCAGCCTTGGCTGCAGCGTTATAGCCTTAGTTTCCCTGAAAACTTCTTTGCTGAACTTTCTCTTGCGAAGACCTGACTCGGGGCATGCCCCGTGGCCCAGGCTTCAAGTTGTATGACTCCTGTCGTAACTCCATGCACAGAAGCGATCCACACAGTCAGTGTCTTCACTGTCTGGGCGAGGCTCACATTAGTGATAAGTGTAAAATTTGCCGCTCCTTCAATCCGCGTACAAAGAAGGGGCGTAAGATCTGATTCCGGGCTCTCCTCATGGAGTCAACATTGGCCCTGGCACCGGCGCATTGAGCTGACCCTGCACCTGGCAGCTTGTCTTCAGCACACAGCAAAGTGCCTCCGGTGTGCCGTCCTGATTCTGCGCCCGGTACTGTGTCCTCGGTGCGTAGCGAGGTGCCGTGGATGAGCCGGCACCACTCCTCTGCTAAACAAGGGAAGATTCAGCGATGCTGAGAGAAGGAGAGGGGTGAGGCCAGACCCGAGCTGGGCAGCCCACGATCCCCATCGGGACATAGACCTCCGACTCATGCTGAGCGGAGTAGTCCAGTCCCGTCTGCGCGAGCCTCGCCCGAAGTATGCATGCCTTCGATGCCAGAGGCAGCTCACGCCGTGCGTGATATCCTGGTGCTTCCGGTGCCGGGTGCTCCACCTCATTCGGGCCCCCAGTCCCATGGGAAGATGTCCTTGGGCGCCCATCAGCCTTCCCCGGAGGTGTCAGAGGTCGAGGTACCTTCCCAGGTTGAGGTGCTGAGTAAAGCCCCGCGATGCACGTCGACTCTGCATCCCAGTTCTTCAGTGAGCAAATCCCACTCCTCCGGTCTCTGATGCCGTCGAGAAGGTGACAAGAGATGGTGCCACTCGTCCTCCAGCCAGTCCGAGAGGAACAGGTCTCGCCACCGTCGGCACTGACGCTTGTACTCAAGCGCCCGCCATCACAGAGGCCGTGCTTGGAGTGCGTCCCGAGAGCGCCTGGCACTGAGGCACCGTGGTGACAGCCGCCGCAGGGAGTCCAGAGACACCTCTTCGGACATTTACCTCTCGATTTCCTCCAAGTCGAAGTCTCGGGGCAGGAGCCGTCACGATAGAGACCGCTCCAGTCGTTCCTACGGCACCATGCGTTCCTCCAGGACTTCGGCGTCGGCACGCAGCCGTCTGTCCCTGGGCTGCACCACATGAGCACCAGCCCTGCCGGCGCCTGATGTGTCTCATTTCCAAGCTGTTCCCTGGCAATGACAATGGTGCCACTGGGCACCGTGGCCTCAGGCTCCTGTGCAGCCAAGACCTCGCTCCATGGCGGGAGCCTCTCAGGGCCATCCTGCGTCGCCTCCCCAGCACCGGGATCAGACTGTGGGCGCCGAACCCCCAGCACCGACTCCGGCACCAGACCCGGACATCGAGCCTACGATGCCGTTGGTTGCTGAAGGCACCGCACCATCCATGTCTTCGGCGCAGGGTGATTCAGTTGTGGTGCCGCCTCCCTCTTCCCAAGAGAACTTCAAGGCGCACCAGGAGCTGCTTAGGAGGATGGCAGCAAATCTAGAGCTCCAGGCCAAAAAGATGGAGGAGCTCTCCGATAACCTTTTTAATGTCCTCGCCTCCTCAGTACTGGGGCATGTGGCTCTCCAATTCCATCAGGGAGTAGCCAACATCACCACTGGCCTCTGGAAGACCCTGGCCTCACTTGGGCCAATTTCCAAAAAGGCCAAGAGGAAGTACTTCATCCCCACAAAGGGTCACAAGTACCTATACACCCACCCAGCTCCTAACTCCTTGGTGGTAGAGTCTGTCCACCACTGTGAGCGGAATGGCCAGCCCGCGTCCACACCAAAAGACAAGGACGCTTGTAGACAGGATACCTTTGGGAAAAAGATTTATTCATCCACGAGTTTCTAGCTCAGAGTGGCCAACCACCCGGCACTGCTGAGCCGGTACAAGTTTAATCTCTGGGGTTCCCTCTCCAAATTTGAGCCCCTTCTTCGGGACAAGGACGGAATGGATTTTCGGGCTCCGATGAATGAGGGTGCAGCCATGGCCAAAGCAGCTCTCCAGGCGGCTTCGGATGCAGCAGACACATCCGCTCGTATGATGGCTTCCGCAGTCTCCATGCGATGGGTGTCATGGCTCTTGCTTTCAGGGTTGTTGGTTGAGTCCCAATCTTAATGCAGGACCTGCCATTTGATGACAAGGCCCTATTTGCAGAACAGACAAACACCCGTCTGCACGGGATGAAGGACTCCTGCACCACCCTTCAGATTCTAGGCCTCTACATCCCAACCCCTAAGGACAAGCCCAGGCCTCAAACCTCTGCTCCTCTGGCTCGGAGCAGATACGAACCCCCGTCTAAGCTGCAGAGGGAACAAAGGCGTCGGTCCCAATGCTAATCCCGTTTAGCCCCACAGCCTGTGACCTCGAAGGCTAGACGGCTGGGAAAGCAGTGTTTTTGACTCATAGATGGGGGTCACCGGGCCAGTTTCAGTGTACCCCCACCCAGTTAATAAATTTGCCTTTTATGAACCGTTTATCGGCCTTCCAACTGCAATGGGCCCGTATAACATCGGACCAATGGGTCCTCAGCACCATTTCCCAAGGGTACAGGCTGCAGTTTGTTTCCACCCCTCTCAACTGTCCCCCATCTGGGCAGCTGGCTGGGGTCCCAGCGCATGCCCTCCTCCTCCGCCAGGAGGTGGAGTGCCTCCTCTCCCTGGCAGTGGTGGAAAGGGTACCTCGGGAATACCAGGGCAGGGGTTTTTACTCCAGGTATTTTCTCATCCCGAAGGCGAAGGGTGGGTTTCAGCCCATCCTCGACCTGCGGAATCTCAACCAGTTCCTGGTTCGTTGCAAATTCCGCATGGTGTCCCTGGCCTCTATTATTCCATCCCTAGACCAAGGGGATTGGTTTATGGCGCTGGACCTCCAGGATGTGTACTTTCATATCCACATTTTCAAGAGTCACAGGCGTTTCCTCCGTTTCCTGGTGGGTCAGGACCATTTCCAGTTTACGGTCCTCCTCTTTGGCCTCTCCACTGCCCCCACTATTTACAAAGTGTATGGAGGAAAGGGCTGCAGATCTTCCCCTACCTCGATGACTGGCTGCTCAAGGGCCGGTCTCGGTCTCTGGTGCAGCAGCAGATGAGTTTCCTGCTAAACACCTGCGCAGCTCTAGGCCTACTGGTAAACGAGGAGAAATCCATGTTAATCCCAGTTCAACGCATAAGCTTTATAGGGGCACTGTTGGATTCCCAGGTGGCCATGGCCTCCCTCCCACGGAACAAATTCAAGATGCTCAAAGCTCTCATCACCTCGGTCACGGCCTTTCCAGTAACCACGTCATGGGTGTGCCTGCAAATCCTAGGCCACATGGCAGCATGCACCTATGTGGTGCGACATGCCAGGCTTCGGATGAGGCCCCTTCAGCTCTGGCTGGCCTCCTGGTACTCCCAGACCAGGGAGGCCTGGACAAGGTTGTCACGGTGCCGCCCAGGGTGGTGGCAGATCTCCAATGGTAGTCTCTCCCGAGCAACATGTTCTGGGGTATCCCCTTCTGAGAGCCCCCTCCCTCACTAGACCTAGTGTCGGATGCCTCGGACCTGGGCTGGCGAGCCCACATGAGGCATATCAGGACCCAGGGCATGTGGTCACCAGAGGAACTGACCCTGCACATAAATGTCAGGGAGCTCAGGGTTGTACCCCTGGCGTGCATGGCATTTTGCCAGCACATACAGGGGAAGGCGGTCAGAGTCCTTACAGACAACACGACTGCCATGTATCACATCAACAAACGGGGGGCATGCGTTCCTGGGCCATATGCCAGGAAGCCCAACTCCTGTGGGAGTTTTGTATAGCCCACAATGTACTTCTACGGGCTTCGTACCTACCTGGCAAGAGCAACACGCTCAGAGACCGCCTGAGCAGGGTGTTCTCCCAGCAGCATGAGTGGTCCCTGCACAGGGAAGTAGCCAGGCTGATCTTCCTACAGTGGGGTGCTCCCCAGGTAGACCTGTTCGCCACCGCCAAGAATTGACAGTGTCCTCAATTCTGCTCCAAAGCGGGACAGGGTGACGGGGCAATATCAGTTGCGTTCCTGCTCCCATGGTCGAAGTCCCTGTTGTATGCCTTCCCGCCCTTCCTATTAACAGGCAGGGTCCTACAGAAGGTGAAGTCAGATGGGACGAGGGTCATTCTCATAGCCCCAGATTGGGCCCGTCAGCATTGGTACGAGTCCCTACTGCTACTCTTAGCGGCCCCTCCGTGCATGCTGCCACTCCACCCGGACCTCCTCTCCCAGGAGGAAGTTCGTCTCCTCCATCTCAGCCTAGCCGCGCTCAACCTGACAGTGTGGCTGCTCCATGGTTAAATGAGGAGGAAGGGAGGCGTTCTGATGATGTGAAGAAGGTCCTGCTGGAAAGTAGGAAACCCTCAACATGTTGAACCTACCTGGCTAAATGGTATAGGTTCTCTATGTGGGCAAGGGATAGAGGTTCCTCTCCCTCCTCCGCATCTATCCAGCTTGTCCTCGACTACTTTCTGTTCCTTAGGACTTAAGGGCTGGCACCCTCCTCGATCAGGGTGCACTTGGCGGCCATTTCGGCTTTCCAACCCCCGGTGCAGGGCCTGTCCGTGTTCTCGCATCACATGATGGCCCGGTTTCTGAACGGGTTAGCTCGAGCATTCGCTTACGCCAGACCTCCAGTCCCACTCTGGGACCTGAACCCGGTGCTCTCCTGCCTCACAGGGCCTTCCTTTGAGCCTTTAGCCATGTGCTTGTGGTCCCACCTGTTGTGGAAGGTGGCATTCCTAATGGCCATCACCTCAGCCTGCTGGGTCTCGGAGCTCAGGGCCCTGACTTCTGAACTGCCGTATACGGTTTTCCATAAGGACAGATTTCAGCTCTGCCCTCACTCTGCTTTTTTGCCAAAGGTAGTCTCAGCTTTTCACATGAATCAGGATATTTTTCTCCTGATCCTCTGTCCTAAACCCCATTCCTCCAGTGAGGAATGCCACGTACACATGTTGGACGTGCGCAGAGCGCTGGCCTTTTACCTAGATAGAACCAGGTCATTTAGGAGGTCTCCCCAGCTTTTTATTGCTTCGGTAGAGTGTATGAGAGGACAACCAGTGTCCACCCAGTGGATCTCCCGCTGGATCACCTCATGCATTCGCACCTGTTACGACCTGGCCGGGGTTCTCCCGCCTGCTATTGTGAAGGCGCATTTGACTAGAGCCCAGGCATCATCAGTGGCCTATGTGGCTCATGTCCCTATTCCGGACATCTGTAGGGCTGCTACGTGGTCCTCTGTCCACACCTTTTCATCGCACTATGAGATCGTCTCCCAAACAAGGGATGACGCTGGGTTTGGTAGGGCGGTGCTTCGCCCCGGTAACTCTTAAAACTTTACATTTAAACTCCTACCCACCTCCATCAGGTATAGCCTGGAGTCACATATAGTGGAATACACATGAGCAATCACTCGAAGAAGAAAGGACAGTTACCTGTTCCGTAATTGGCTTTCTTTGAGTTGTGTTGCTCAGGTGTATTCCACGTCCTACCTTCCTTCCCCTCTGTCAGAGTTGTCTGGCAAGAAGGAACTGAGGGTGGAGGGGAGCACGCAGCCTCCTTTATAGCGCAATATGTCGGCACCACTCTAGGGGTCGCAGCGGGGCACCCCCCCACTATGGATACTGCTAAAGGAAAAACTTCTGGCAATGGTGCACATGGCGAACGTGCATACACCTATAGTGGAATACATCTGAGCAACAAATACATCTCGAAGAACGCCAGTTATGGAACAGGTAACTGTCCTTTCTTAAACTGAAATCAGAGGTAAAACTGGGGCAACTTGTGTGTGTAGACAAGGCCTCAGTTTCCACATTTGTAAACATGAGAGCTGTATTTACTGATGTCAGAGGTTTGCTGTGAGCAGTGATAGATTAGCCACTGAGCCAATGGGGCTCGTGCCCAGGGGCCCCGGCCAGTTGGGGGTTCCAGAAAGATGAACACTCTTATGCCCGCCTGGCAGTCCTGCCAGGGAATGGGGTTGGGACCTGGGGTCAGGGCACAGAGGCTTGCCCCCCTCTGCCTGGCTGGTGCTGGAGTGCCCCAACCCCACTTCCCATCAGGAGCACTGCAGGTATGGTTGCCAATTTTGGCTGGACGTACTCCTGGAGGTTTCTGCACATGACACCACCTTTAATTAAAGATTAATCTTTAATTCCTGGAGACTCCAGACCAATCCTGGAGGATTGGCAACCCTAGTTGGGGGGGTAAGAAATGGAGGACTCCTGGCAGAAGGGGTGGGGAGGGGCCTCCACTTGCTCTGGCTCAGACCCCCACAAAACCGTAATCTACCTCTGGGTATGAGAATTAATGTATTAATTTGAAAATGAAAAGCCTTATAGAACTGCTAAATATTAGTATACGAGTAGGAGTATGATTTCAAATCAGGCTTGAGCAAGAGAGAAATCATCGAGGCTAAATACTTCCATCTGCATTTGCATGAGACTCCCATTGACCTTAATATGAAGGATAGCCAAGGATCCAAGATCAGATTGTGACCACTAAAACCAGAGAAGGTTTCACATGGATGGGCCCAGCATCAGAAATATATATGTATGAGAGAAGCAGAATGGCCTCCAAACAGAAAATTCCAGTCTTCCCAAGCAGCAGCAGCAGCAGCAGAAGCAGTGAAATCAATGGGAGTTAGGCACCTAAATACTTTTGAGGATCTTGGCCTAAGTCCCCTCTGCTTTATGTGGCATTTAACAGTGGGGCTCTGAGAATGCGCACACTCATCTGGGTTAGCACTGAGGAGCTAAATAATATGTTCATTTTTTACTCCTTCAGCCTATTTCTCCCAGATCCAGCAGGAACCCTGCCTCTTCCTTCCCCAGTAGAAAAGAGACACCTCTGATCAAGCAAGGACAGATGCCCTTTAGAATAGGCAGAATGCCTTACATATCTTACCAGTACTCACTGCTGGCTGCCTCTCCCAGCACAGACACATTCTGGGGTCCTGCTGCACTGCCTGAGAGCAGCATAAACCCACTGGTTTTTCCCTCTTCCACCTCACTACATTTTGGACCAAACTGCCCCTGCTGCTGTTTTGTGGTGAGCATAAAGGCTGAGATTCCTCCCAAAAGTCCCAGAATGGCCCTTTCTCCAAGGCAAACCATCACCAGGCAGTGATACCTTAAACCCTGAACACTACCCACCTCCCAGCTTACAGCTGGTGGAAGAGACGGGCTTTCATGCATCACCGAGCTCTTCTCCAGGTTTGGGGAAGGTAACCAGAGTGTCTAAGCTAAATACAAGTGGGGATAGATTGTTAAGCATACGGGGTTCACCTATGCTGTAGGAGCCCACTTAAAAATGAATCAGCAAGTAGTGGGGTGAGTTACAAATAGTTATACTGAGCTATAAAATCAGTGTCTCTGTTGAGTCCATGGCTTTTAGTGTCTATTAGAGGTATGAATTTCAATTCCCAATTTCATCTTTTGAAGGTATTGTGAAGGTTTCCTTTGAAGATGAGGACTGGAGAGGTCAAAGATGACGTGATTGCTTTGTGAAAAGTGTTTGCCCAGGGGTGATATGGTGTTTTTGTCTTTTATCATTTTTTGTGTGTGAGTTCATTCACGAGACTAGTAATTTTCTGGTTTCACCCACACAGCTGTTGTTGGGGGCATTTAGTGCACTGGATACATGTGCTGTGATAGGTATGTGTAGGACCCATGGATCTTGAAAGGTATGTTGTGGTGGGTATTGATCATTATAGCAGTTCAGATATGTCTGCAGGTTTTGCATCTGTTGTTCTGGCAGACACCTGGAAGCAGTTAGTTTCTAAAGGGTTTATTTAGACAATTCCTGCCCTCAGGCACTTACCTGCTTATGGCCAGATTGTGATCTTTGATGTACATTCATGCAGAGAAGTAAGAGGGTGAATAATAAGGGAAGCCAAAGCCATCAGGGAAAAATCCATGGTTGGCAGGACTAAGGACAACCAGTAGGAGTTTTTAAAGTATATTAGGAATCATAGTATATCCTAGTAATAGTATAGACCCCTTACTAGATGGGGGTAGAAACATTGTTAATGATGCAGAAAAGGAAGAAATTATCAAGGAATAGTTCTGTTCTGTATTTGGAAAGAAACTGGATGATGTGCTTGTATCACATGAAGATGATGAAGTACTTTCCAGTTCGTTAGTAATCAAAGAAGATGTTAAACAACATCTGCAAGGGATAAACATTTTTAAAATAAGCAGGCCTGGATAACTTGTACCCAAGCGTCCTAAAAAAAACTGGCAGAGATCTCTGGCTTGCTGAGGCTGATTTTTAATGTCTTGGAATACCATGGAAATTCCAGAAGACTGCTAATTTGGGGCCAATATTCAAAAAGGGCAAGGATGATGATCGGGTAGCTACCGGCCAGATAGCTGCACATCAATCCTGGATGAAGTAATATAAAAACTGATACAGGATTGAGTTAATAAAGAATTAAAGGATAGAAATATAATTAATGCCAGTTGTGACCCAGGGGCCACGAGTGCCAACTGGCAGAGGGCACAGGGGGTGGATAGTGTTATGCAGGAATCCCCTGAATCAGGTATATGCATAATAATTCACCAAAGAGTGGTATGTGCGTTTTCTCTTGAGAGTCCTTAGCCCACTGGTCATCATAATAACTGTGAAATTTCTGTTTGGATAATACTTAAGAAGTTATATAAGTATACACAGTATACATACTGAAAATTATGTTCTTAACAACTTGGATTTAAGGCAGATCACCAGGAGGTGACATACGTTGGAAATGTTCCTTTCAGGCAGGAGGTAACAGACACCTATCTCCCTGTCTTGCCATTTGAGTATTGCGTGCCTAGTTGCATACTGAGCCAGGTGCAAATTAAGAGATTGTAAAATCTACAAAACAGAAAATCTACAGAAAGAAACAAACAGTGCATGTGTGTAGGTCATCGCCTCAAAGAATGAAATCAGGTTTGTTTAACAAGGTCTGTTTTCCAAAAAATCATGTTGACTGATGTGATGCTTGCATAGGTGTAATAGACTTTTGTAATGTGTTTGGCTCAGTAAGCATGACGTGATTAAAAAATTAGCGCTACACAATTTCAAAAGAGCAAACAATTTCAATGGATTAAAAATTGGCTATCTGACAGATCGCAAGAAGTCATCATCAGTGAGGATCATCATTGAATAGGGGGGGTTCAAACACCTGACACTATTCAACATTTTCATCAATCATTTGCAAATAAATATAAAATTGCTGCTTATATAATTTGTGGATGAATCAAAGATTGGCATAATGGTAAATAATGATGAGGACAGAGAAGACATACAGAGTCATCTGGATCACTCGGTAAGGTGGACCCAAACAAAATACACTTTAATATAGCCAAATGCAAAGTTATACATCTAGAACAAAGGAGTACAGGCCATACTTTCAGAATGGGGGACTGTATCCTGGGAAGCAATGATTCTGAAAAGGATCTAGTGGCCATAATGGGGTGATGACCCAGTGCCTTCCCCTGCCTGTGGTAATTGGATTTTTGGTGTCCAGTAAGTACGGGTCCCCTTTCAAACAGACTTTGCATTTGAAAACAGGGCACCTGGCAACCCTACAGTCATAATGGAAAAGCAACTCAAGATGAGCTCCCAGTGTGATGCTGTGGCAAAAAGAGCTAATGTGATCCTTGGATGTATAAATAGGGGAGTAGCGAGTACGAGAAGGGAGGTGATTTTACCTCTCTATGCAGCATTGGGGAGAGCAGTACCAGAGAACTGCACCCAGTTCTGATGTCCACATTGTAACGATTTGGGGGTTCATTAACTAACAAAGAAATGAATAAGAACAGAATAAAAGTTTAATAAAAACTGGAGATCTACTGTGGTGACTTGCTGCACACAGCTATGCAGTGTTCCCAACCCATGCCTCCAGGGCACATCTCCAAATTGGCACACTCATGACACTGTCCCTTATGAGGGAGCATCTCCAAATCACAGTCTTTCATAAACATCTCTTTAAATTCTTAACCCATTTAGTACATTTCCATAAACCTAATGTGTCAACTATCTAGAGAGGAGAGGTTACCATCACATCACTCTAGAGTAAGTCTTTACCACTCACTTTCCTCAAATATCCCTTCTCCTGGAAGGTTAGCAAATCTCTATGAATCTTTCAGGATGTTTAATCTCCTGCTCTAATCTTCTCAGTATCGGCCTTTCATTAGGGTCTGCGTTGTTCTCTTGTTCCTTGAGAGTTTCTCCTTTGTGGATGGATGAAACAGGATCAGTAACACTGGAAATGCCAAAGTCCACATCTACTGTTAATGTGTTGGAACTTTGTGGGATTATTCATAGATCCCTTTAATTATGTTGAAATGTGTGCCCCTGGCCTGTCTAAGCTACATAAGACCTTAGATGCAGCTGTTCTTTAATGGTACCTCTTTGGCCCCAAGTATTAGTGGTGTGATTCTTCAGGCACATTCTATCACCCAGGTTAAGAGATGGGAGTTCATGGGCCCTGTAGTCCAAAAAAACAAAAAAATCTGCTTCCATTTCTCATTTTCTTTCATCTTCCATATGACTTCACTGCTATGAAATTTCAGCAGACTCTCAGTTATTAGTAAATCAGATCTGATCCTTCTTCCCATTAACAGCTGAGCTGGAGAAAAGCCATTCTCCAGGGCTGTACTTCTGTAAACCAGTAACATTGCATACAAATCACCTCCGCCTCCCCCAGTCAAGTGTTTTTCATAAGATTCTTTACTGACCATATAGACCTTTCCACAAGTCCATTTTATTGGGGTTAATTTGGACTTGATGTTTTGCAATGAAAATTCCAATCTATGGCCAATTGCCTAAAATCTGCACTGGAAAATTGTGGTCCATTGTCACTAAATACTTCATCTGGAATTCCATGTCTGGAGAAGATTCCCTTCAGCTGGTGATCACTGACTTACTATTCGAACTGTGCAGCGTGCAAATTTCTGGATACAGAGAATAATAATCTGTGACTATTAAATAATCCTCTGTTTGCCAGATAAATAAATCAGTGCCAACCTTCTCATAAGGCCTTTGTAGAACTGGATGCACTTGACTTTTCTGCATTTGGGACCTGCAGCATGTTGCAAAATGATTATTTTTCTCACATTTATGACAGAGTTTCCCAAAAGCAACATGCTGTTTGGGGCCATCCTGTGATCCACATCTTCCATATAGTCATCTGTACCTAGTCTTCCTCCAGTAGTGTTTTCATAGGAAGTGGTTCCACTCTTTGATTTGATCTATTCTGTCTATATTATTTTGTATTTAGAATACGAATAAACCCTTCTGGTGAATTCAGCTCTTTGGCTTGTTTCTGCTGTCCTGCATAGTTGGAGAGGTTTTTCTAAAGTTAAGTCTCCCTCACAGAGCTGTCGCTCTCTTAATACATTGTCTTTAATGTCACATGCTTTCACCTTCTTCAAACTTAAAGTTGTTATAAATATCCAGTGCTTCCTCCCTAACAACATCCAAAAAGATTGTTTTCACTTTATCATTTTTATTCTTTGCCCCTATGGCTGCTTAATACAATTCAGATCTCTGTCTGAATTTTTTTTATTTCTCTGCAATATTGACTGACAATTGCAGACTGGATGGAGATTGCAACACCTCCATTTTTGGCTTTTTTCCCCTTCTTAGCCCTGATCTACATTATGAGTTTAGGTCAAATTTTGCGGCATTAGATCGAATTAACCCTGCACCCGTTCACATGACGAAGACATTTTTGTTGACTTAAAGGACTCTTAAAATTGATTTCTGTACTCCTCCCTGATGAGGGTCGAAGTTGGGGTAGCGTAGACGCAATTTGATGGTATTGGCTTCTGGGAGCTATCCCAGATTGCTCCATTGTGACCACTCTGGCTAGCACTCTCAACTTGGATGCACTGGCTAGGTAGACAGGAAAAGTCCTGGGAACTTTTGAATTTCATTTCCTGTTTGGCCAGCGTGGCGAGCTGATCAGCACAGGTGACCATGGAGTCCCAGAATCACAAAAGAGCTCCAGTATGGACTGAACAGGAGATAGTGCATCTGATCACTGTATGGGGAGACGAATCTGTGCTATCTGAACTCCGTTCCAAAAGATGAAATGCCTGTGCTTCCCTCCTCCCCCACCCCTCCCAGGCTACCTTGGCAGTTCTCCCCTGATTTGTGTCGAATTAATAAAGAATGCATGAATTTGAAACAACAATGACTTTATTGCCTCTGCAAGTGGAGATCAAAGGGGGGAGGGGAGGGTGGTTGGCTTAGAGGGAAGTAGAGTCAACCAAGGGGGTGGGTTTTCATCAAGGAGAAACAAACAGAACTTTCACACTGTAGCCTGGCCAGTCATGAAACTGGTTTTCAAAGCTTCTCTGATGCATAGCACGTCCTGCTGTGCCCTTCTATCTGCCCTGATGTCTGGCTGCGTGTAATCAGTGGCCAGGTGATTTGCCTCAACCTCCCACCCCGCCATAAACATCTCCCCCTTACTCTCACAGATATTGTGGAGCACACAGCAAGCATAATAACGATGGGAATATTGGTTTCACGGAGGTCTAACCGAGTCAGTAAACTGTGCCAGCAGACTTTTAAAACGTCCAAAGGCACATTCTACCACCATTCTGCACTTGCTCAGCCTATAGTTGAACTGCTCCTTACTACTGTCCAGGCTTCATGAGCCATGGGAGCAAGGGGTAGGCTGGGGTAGGTGCAACCGCGTGGTGCTGCCAACTGGGAGAGCAGCCTGAGGCAGAAGCCTCCAGATGGCATCATATTCCAGAAAGGAGTGAATCTCCATTAGATGAAACTTAAAGAAGAGAATGACCTGGAGTCATTTCCATTTTTGTCCAGGTGCCCCTGACCGACCTCACCAAGGCCAGCCAGGAGCACCCATGTCTGCCCAGGTGCCTCTGACCAACCTGAGGTTGGCCAGGAGTACCCATGGGACACTGACAAGGGTTAGCAGTTGTATTGCACTGTCTGCTGTCCACAAGGCAAGGCAGGGGGATGCTGCTGTGTAGTACTGCAGCACCGCATCTGCCAGCAGCACACAGGAGACATACGGTGACAGTGAGCTGAGTGGGCTCCATGTTTGCCATGGTATGTTGTCTGTATGGGTAACCCAGGAAAAAAAGATGAGAAATTATTTTTTTGCTATTGCTTTCATGGAGCGAGGGGGCCTGATGACATGTACCCAGAACCACCAGTGACAATGTTTTCGCCCCATCAGACATTGGGAGCTCAACCCAGAAGTCCAATGGGCGGCAGAGACTATAGTAGCTGTGGGATAGCTACCACAGTGCAACGCTCCGAAGGTCGACGTTAGCCTGAGTACTGTGGTTGCACACTGCTGACAATGTGTTTAGTGGGGACACACAATTGATTGTATCAAATCAATTTCTAAAAAATCAGCTTCTATTAAATCAATCTAATTTTGTAGTGTAGACATCCCATAAGCTAGTCAAGCTACAATTGTGCTCACCAAATACATGCAAAAGCCTCTGTGCTTGGTGCTCCAAGTGCTTCTCTGCTGCCTTCCTTTGTCTCTGCTTTCAGTTGCAAAATAGGAACTAACATCGAAATGACTACAGTTTCATTCAGGACTTCTGACACTATGTAATGATCTTGGGGTTCATTAAATAACAAAGCAGTGAATGAGAAAAGAATAAAACTTTGATAAAACAAACCAGAGAGCAACAGTGAACTGCTGCAAAAGGCCATGCAGTGTTCCCAACTCCTACCTCCAGGGTACATCTCCAAAGTGCCACAATCACAACACTGTCCCTTATGAGGAGTGTCTCCAGGTCACAATCTTTCATAAACATATATCTACAAACTTACTTAAAAAAAAGATGTTGGAAAAGGTGCAGGCAATTTAAGAGCTGAAGAAAAATGCCTGACAGAGAGGTAATGAACTCAATCTGTATGGTTTATCAAAAAGAAGCTTGAGAGGTGATGACATTACAGTGTATGAGTACCTTCACATGGAGAAGATACTGAATACTAAAGGGCTCATTAATCTTGTGGAGAAAGGCAAAACAAGAACCAGTGGCTGGAACCTGAAGCCAGACAAATTCAAATTAGAAATAAGGCACAATTTTTGAAAGAGTGAGGGTGAGTAACCACTCAAACAAACTACCAAGGGATGTGGTGGACTCAATGGCTTGACATCTTCAGATCAAGACTGGATACCTTTCTGGAAGACATGCTTTAGCTAGACAAGTTCTTGGGTTTCATCCAGGTGTAACTGGGTGAAATGTAATGGCCTGGATTAAATAGGTGGTTAGATTAGAAGATTTAATGTTACCATCTAGCTTTAAACTCTATGAATCTATGAGAAAGGAGCCACCTTATATTCCTACATGAGCTACCCCTATTGTTAGTCTGTGCCTTGGGGTTATGGGTGGTGGCAGCCAGCCTCCATAGAGCTGCTACTCTTTTCCCATATAGGTGATCAGGGATTGAATGGAATATTGGCTCCACCCTGCCTCCCAGCAGAACTGAGATGGTATGGAGAGGGAAGTAATCAACAGCAGGTATAGGACTGATGTATATGGTATAGGTACAGATTACCTCCCTTCTGGAGCAAAATTGATGGGGGACAGAACTAGAATTAATTTGTGATTCTGACTCTCAGTCTGAGGCCTGGTCTGATCCTGAGGCAGCATAACTACATCCTGTCCCTTACTCAGGGCTTGTGACAAAGCCCCAGCACCACCTTTAGTACCTCCTAGTACAGACCCTCATACAATGAATAAGATTAGAAGGTCCACCCAAGTAGCAGTGCAGACTTCTTTGCAGACCATCCCCCACCCACATCTTTCAGTGGTGGATTATTTTTGAAAGACTTCGCCCATTTAGTACCTTCTAAATTGAAAGGGTAGCAGGATGGAATGCTTAAAAGGATTAGAGAGGAAGGATGGTTTAGTGGCAAGAACACTAAAATGGGTCTTGGGAGATACTGGCTCAGTTCCTTAGTCTGCCACAGCCTTCCTGGGTGACCTTGTGCACAATACTTGGGGAACTGAGGCACAGAGAGACTATCTATAAAAATGGACATAAGAAGAGTTCCTGACCTCACAGGGTAGTCAGAGGTTAAATATGTTAAAGACTGTGAGGCACATATTACTTATATAGCACCTATTACTGTATCTTACAATATGCTTTCTCCATGTATCAATTTGTAAAGTCTCTTTTTACATGTGCAGATGTTTTATGATAATGTTCAGACTGTTTTTTAAATAAAAATTTCAGTACATGCATGCCCCAATATTAAGACAGCTGTATAAAGTTTCAGTAAAGACCAAAATTACAGTTTCAAGGCTCCACCTCATCTCTTGTAATCAGAGTATTAAAATGATTTTAAAAAGATATGAAAAACACATTAACTTCATCATTCTAACTTTTTCTTTCCTATTAGGCTCCTCTGAATTGCTATGTTTTGAAACAGGATTGTGCAGTGCCAGTGTTTTCTTTGGCAGATATGGAAACCTGGGTTCGGGGATAAAAGTAAATTGCTCCAAAGCACCAACATGAGATTAGGAAATTTGACAGGACTTCATGCAAACCAGTTCTGCACAGGCATAGGAGCAGTTTTTCTTCCCTTCCTTTTAAAGACAAAAATCTTTGCAGGAATGGCGTCCAGGCTAGGTGGCAAACTCCTAAACCCTTGGTAAGCCTACAAGAAAGGCTTTTCGGGAGGTGGGCTTAGAGAGGGTGAGAACACACCATTAAATGTGATTGTGTGTAATTTTTCTTGCAATGTTCACATGCACTTGAACAATAGCATAGTCCCAAAAATGGACCTTTATGTTAATCTGTTCTTCTAGCAGTTGAGGTAGACAGAAAAGGCACTTTAAAAAACTCACTCAGCCTTGAAAATGTCTTGGCCTGAATTGTTTCACCTAATAAAAAATATCACACTGTATGGCCAATGCATACCTAGTGGCCGAGGACAGAAGGGAGCATGTTAAGTACAAGGAGAGGAACATATACTTCAGCCTTTATCCACACACAACAGCTGAAACTACGTTAGGAGCACCAATCTTGGGCAAGGTTACTACCATTCTGGTATCTGTGACCAGTGGGGACATTTTTCTTTCCCTGAGAAGTGTGCTAGGAGTCAGTGTTCTGCATGAGCTAGATACTAATTTTGGGAGCATGGTTTAGTGAGCACAATGTTCAGAAAGAAAATCCTGTGTCTAATGGACAGGAGAACAATGACAACAGCAGCTGTATTTAAACAAATATTGCAGCAATCTCCAATCAAATGTTGCATTGAGCACTTGCTGGTAATTAGGGACTATCACACTATTTCCTCAAATAAGCAAGTTTAGTTCCTTTTCATAAACTGAATTACAGTCATCATGCTACATAAATTTCCTCCTCTCTCATCTTTAGCCACTATACATGCTCAAGCCATGCCTATGAGGTTGAGCATCCCTGAAATGTTTCCTGCCAGATACCTTTTTACCACTGAATTAAATTTAGGTCTAAAAATTTCCATTAAGCATAGGGAAAACTGCACTAATGTTAATTACTTGCAGGTGGTTGCTAGCATGCTAATAGTAACTATTCTAGTATGGTTTCAACTATATAGTGTTGACAGGGCTAAATTCTGCAATTATTTAATTTATTTAGATGCCCAGAGTTGTGGAACATTTTAATGCAGAGGCTCAAGACACAATGGAAGTGCAGAAGGAATGGGAAAACAGTCAATTAAAAACTAAAATAAAATGACTTTAAAACATACAATTTACTTAGATGGAAAAAACATTCAAACAACTTAAAACACCATCTGCCATACAAATTATGGTGTTTCCTGCATTTGTTTTCCCTTAACATATTTCCATGTGGTTCCAGGTTCCCTTGCTCTATGATTCCCACTTCAACTAAGCAGGACACTATGTTATCACTGGTGATCCCCTCTATCTGCCTGACCTCAGGCACAGCCCCTAGAAAGCCAATCATCCAGATGCCGGTTGTCTGAGCTCAGTTATGAAGCAGAACTCTAGGGCAGATATCTTGGAATATTTGCATTACTACAGAGTAATTAAAAGAAGTCAAGGTGTTTTTAATTAACAATTAAGTCTCATAATACCTTTGAGATGTAGACTCCTTATGTATAAAATAGCTTCTCTTTACCATGATAGCCTGAAGTGGGTTTTCCCAAAGTCACAAAACTGAATCCAGTATCTACTTTCAGGTTTAAGCTCTATTATACTAGGCTTAAGCTCTACAAGGACCAAGCATGTATGTGTGTGTGCTTTTTAAATGCAAGTGGCAACTACATTTTCAGGCTCAGTACTGTATTGCCTGACAAGGGGGAAAAAGTTAAAATGGCCACAGTAAAAGTTTTAAATATCACTCTGCAATGCTCTTTCCCATCCAGTAGTCAGTTTGATTACACTTTCATTCTACATAAAAGTCATCGGTGAAGAGTTTTCACACTCATGATCTATAGAAAAATACCCCTGGAAAGACAGAGCTCTGTACAAGCATTACAAAGGATTATAGCAACAGCTCTGGTTGAAGGAGAACACTTTTTACTTGTCACTAAGGTTTACAACCTAGGGATATGGTTAGACTCAAAGCTACTACTGGATACTCAGGTAAGAGACCCAAGCAAGAAGGCATTTTTCTCTAATCTGCATTTGATAAGACAAGTGATACTACTCAAATACAGAGCTTGCTGCACTTACCCATGCCTTTGACATTTTTCAGATGGCTAACGTACAGTATACATTAGGGAGGCTACAGCTCAATTCCACTGTGAAAGCAACTAGTGCAGAATACTACAGTTCATTTGTTGATTGGAATGTCACATTGTGAGCACATCAGGCCAATGCTTCAGGTGCCTCAATGCTTTGTAACCTCAGAGTTGCCAGGGGAAATTCAGTGCATGAGTTTTAACTGCTAAAGCCCTTAGTAGTTTGGGAGCTGGTTACTGAGGAACTGACTCTCCTCACATCATTCTGCCACAGATGAAATCAGGAGAGGCACAGGAGAGAGAGAGGGGGGGGGGGAAGATGCCAACAGAGTGCTCTACATGAAGACCCCTTGGCTTCGGAACTCACTTCCTGGTTTAGTCCATCATAGTCTAGATCTATAAGCCTTCCATTCTCACAGGCATTTGGGTTGATGGTTTTATTGATAGTTAGGAGTAGTGAAGTAATAGGTGACTGATGAGGAAAACCTGTATGACATGTTACAAGAAAGGAAAAAGGTGGCAGAGATGGCACCATCCTACATAGCAAGCTGCCACTGGATCAGGAATAGACAGAAATGATAAATTGACACAGATCAGATTCCAAACCCACAGTGTATCCCTATCCCAAGTGAATCATACCTACTTCTGACAGCTGGCTCGGAGAATAGGATTGTTTTTAATTTATTCACAGACTTTCACAATACTTATTTACTTTACCATATCAATGAATTCTCATTGACTTCACTCTGAATTGACAAGTGTAGGTGTGCGCACACCAGGGAGGGAGTAGCTGATAGTATGAACAGGGTATTTGTTATTGGCAAATAGATTGTCAGTTTAATCATTGTATCAGTACCCAGTACAGTGAATAAATACATGCTAATGGAATAAGGTCTTGTATAACAAAGATTGTATAATGACATCCATATTTAGTCAGATAGAGACACTTTTTAAAAAGGAGACTAACACATGCAGTAGTCTACTGTCCAGTTCACTAGACAAAAATAGAGCAGTAAATTAACACTTAACATAAGCAGAAAGAATACATGTAGAATCCCCTCAATCTTGAAGGGGAAAATGATTTTTTTAAATGTATTTTTTTTTATATATAACAGCAATTTCCATCTTGAGACAAAACGAGAACCTGCAGTAATTCAGGTATCAACCATCCTCCCCTAACTGTAACCTCACAAGTCTTTGTTTATTACCGAGTTCCACCAGATTGCTGGATTAGGAATACTTTGTAGACTAGTGTCCTATCCATTTGAAAGGAGAGTGTTGTTAAAACTTAGCTAGAAAGAGAGTAGTGCTGCTGCTGTAATTGGTTTGCAGTAGGATTGTGGTTACAAATACTAAGTTCATCATTTGCTAGTTCATCTGCACAGTAGATTTCTTAGTTGAGGGAAGCTTACAACAATTTTAATAGGTTCTAGATCTGCTATTTCTAGCCAAGACATTTGAATTTAAGGCAAATTATACAAGTCAGTTTAAATTTAGAAGGTTTAGTTCAATTTAAGAGAGGAATTTACATTTTGTAATAAAAGTTTTATTATAGCTCTTTGGCTCCTGGGGACCATGGGCATCTACCTTCTTGGAAAGAAGGGGCAATATAATCTGTGGGGACAGAATTGAAAATAACTCTTCTCCTTGCAGTCGGATGTGATGCTGGCCACATCACTCTCTTGTATACCATTGGCCATGAAACTGACATGCCTTAACTGTGTCAACCCAATGAGCCATTAGGTTGGGGAAAACTTTGGTTTGCCCTCAAGATTATCGTGTGATTACACACTACTTTTGGCTTCCCACACCCTTCTCTCAGTTTGTTTCAAAGAAAGGAATCCTCAAAGGTTCCAGTTCAAATCCTTTTGAGATTATGACAAAGAAAAGGAAGCAGTTGCCATCCAGCAACAGTCACTGCCATGGTATAAAAAGTCTAAACTGTACCCAAGAAGAGAGCTGTATTTTGAAACATGATACATTAAGAGATCTTGAATGGCCCCTACTGAAGAGGAGGCAGCCAGATGTCACTGATTAATAAGCAAAGGCCCAGAAGCAGTTACAAGGCAGTCGCAAGAAGAACATATTTCAGGAAGTTAGGTTAGATCTGCGAGACAACTCTAAGGTTGCAACTTAAAAACAGTGACTACTAGCCTGAAAACTGGGCCCCATGTTAGATCTCAAATAACCAACTTTTATTTGAAGAATGTTAGCCTGGGAGGGGCTCTCATCCCACTGAGCAAGCAAGATCCTAGTGATGTTGGGTTTGCTTAAGGAGGTTAGACGTTACAACTTCATTGTTGCTCACTCTGATTTCAACCAGCCAGGTGCCAAAACAGAAGCTCTGCGGCAGACACCAAAGCATCAGCAGAATAGCAGAGCGGTCTCTAACTGCATTATTAGATCTCCATTTAGCTTCACTTATAGATCACAACAGTAAAAAATAATAAAACATCTGCAGCTGTAGGGCTCCATACAGAAGGCAGGCAATGCTCCTTTAGTAACTACTTCATTACCATAAATAAATGCTACCCGCTTCCACCCTTTAAAGTTTACATCAGGGGTCTCAAACTCAATTTACCTTAGGGCCAGTGCCAATCCTCAAATCGTCCTAGCGGGCCAATAATGTCACTCATTCTGCTCAAAACTCTGCCCCCACAAAAAAAAACTTTGCCCCCACCTGCCTAAGGCTCTGGGAGCAGTCTGGGAATAGACTTCCTGGGGATCCTCAAGATGAGCCTCTACTTTGGGAGTTGTATTGGTAGATTACACCAATGCAACTATACAGCCAAAGCTGGTCCACCCATGAAAGCTCTGGGGCCCTCTAGGTTTTCAATTAACCGTGGGAAAGCAGTTACCTTAATACAAGGCCAAGCTGCTGACGAGTTAATGCAAACAATACAATCACCTACTGTCCACTACCAGAGACATCTTGGCATCAAGCTGCCCACTCCCTCCACACTAGGGCTTTGGAGCTGTGCTCTGGCTCCACTCCAGCTCCAGGCAAAAACCTGGCAGCTCCACTGCTCTGGAGCTGCTCCATGCTCCAGCTCTGGGCTCTGCTCCAAAGCCCTGCTCCACACTGACCTAGAGGATCATCAGGGGTCATAGTTGAACTATGGCAGATGAAGCATACAGGCAGAAAGTCAACACCAATGGCACAAAAATTCTGAATGCATCTACCCAGGGGCGGCTCTAGGAATTTTGCCACCCCAAGCACGGCAGGCAGGCTGCCTTCCGCAGCACGCCTGTGGGAGGTCTGCCGAAGCCGCGGAACCAGCAAACCCTCCACAGGCAAGCCACCGAGGGCAGCCTGCCTGCCGCCCTCACGGCGCAGGCAGAGCGCCCCCTGTGGCTTGGTGCCCCAAGCATGCGCTTGGTGTGCTGGGGCCTGGAGCCGCTCCAGCATCTACCAATAGCATAAACAACTCTTCCAGAACTATGCCACTCTAGTAAAGGAGGAAAAATGAACCTTTTACTCCCCTACAGTCAATGCAGCAGACTCACAGCTAGTACACTGAAATTCTGCAGACATCCAGTAGACTGAGCAAGTATTAAGCAGTTTTCAGCGACAGTTTTCTTCCACTAAATATACAAAACAATTGTGCCATCGCCTGGTCTAGAGCCTTGCTGGACCATTTCCTGGCTGCCTTGGAGAATGTGTGAACTTCCATGACTTTGCTCAGAAATGGAAAACACGGACAGATAGTACTGTGAAGTATGTAGCACCAAGAACCTATTTCTTGCATATTGGTCAGACAATAGCAAGTTTTAAGGTGGGAGGTAGACTTCTAATCCTTCCTTAGTGCAGTCTTTTTACTGGAAGATTCAGGCAGCCTTTCAGTCACAAAGATGACCATAAAACAGTCACAAGTGGTGACTTGCACTTTGTTCAGTGTTTATTGGATGTCCTACATAAGTAGGCCAAATTCTGAAGAGAGCAATAACCTAAGCACATGGCTGTCTAATCCAGTCACTAAGATAGTACAATTGCTATAAAATTGTCGGTGGTGGACTGAGTTCTGTAAGACAAGGGAGCCCAGTTACCTGTGGTTTCCTGCCCAGAATAGCTCTACTGGGTTTTGCTGGAGTCACCAACCTCTGCATAATTCTCAGCACAACAGAGAACTCCCATTAGTTGAGGCAACTGAAATTCCCAGCTTATGGAGCAGGGAGACTAGTTCAAGCACACCCTCCCAAGAGGGCAAAGTGAGTCTATTCTAAATGAAAACGTATGTTGCCCCCTTTATCTCCTCACCACCACATACTAAACTCTTATCTACAAAACTTCACAAATTCTACACATTTCAGCAGTTGCTGCTGGACACAGTTTATCCAAGAGCTCCCACAAGCATGACGTATAGATTGAGTTAGCATTGTAGCTTAGGCACAATCCTTCATTTTGCAAATTGATTTTGCCAAACCCCACTCCTATAGAGGTAGCTGGTGGCAACAGACAGACTGTCAAACAGCTGCTAAACAGCTTTCAAACACATGTAAATCAGAACGCAGATGATGCAAGTCTCATTTGCAACACAACTACAAGCACCAACAATGTAAGCAAGATATAGTGGGATTTCTTTAGTCAGTTAACTGGTACTAAGGATTTGGAGCTGCTTGTCCAGGTTATTGAGAAATTTAGTGCATGAATGTTGGGGTAACAGAGTTGTCAGGAAAAATGAGGAAGGGAAAGAATGCTGAAGGGTGACTTATCTTAAGCCAAATAGGCACAGAAGATCAAAAGGACTGTAGCAGGGTTAAAAATTGGCACTTAAATGTGTGTTTGTGGTGGGAGTTAATTATTACTGGTCATAACTGCACTGAAACATAGGACCCAACTGAGAGGGTGGCTGAAGAAGTTAGGCCTGTCAAAGTTAGCAGGGGATGGTAAGGTATACATGCCTGCAGACCAGTTTAAAAATCTTTCCGTTAATGCTTTTTTTTTTTTTTTTTTTAAACTGGAAAATAAAAACAATTTTCAGAAAGTGGCTGATCACTATATCCCATTGGTCACAGCCTCCCAAAGGCAGTCAGACCTGCAGGGTAACAGTTGCTGCATAGGGTATTGTACAGGGGTCAGTTTAAGTGGCAGAATTCTATAGTGGAATGTAAAAAGGTACAATGCCTGAAACATAAGGGAATGCACCCAGCCTAGATGGGACAGAGCTGCAGCTAGCCCTGAAACTGACAACTAGCTAAAAGTTAAATTAGTATCATTTATCAGAAAGTTGCATTTCAGTAGCTGAGGTTTTATGTCAATATTTTTGTAAATGTGTACCTATCCTAATCAAGCATTCAAAGCATAGAGCCAGGACAACCTCATCACTGATGAATAATTGCGTTAGCAAACGTATGCTGTATCAAGACACAGGAAGACACATCTAAAGCTTTAATGAAACATGGAAGTGGATTAAGTTATTGATTACATTTACATATTTAAATGATCCTACTTACAGGAATAGTACTTAAGATACAATATTTGGTAAAAACAGCTAGTATATTTAAGTCTTCAAATTTTGGTAATGTTTTCTACCAAGTGTAAGAGTAGAAAGCAAGGTTTCCATAGATGAGTAAGTGTACTTTTGCAGCCAATTGGATTGTTTCTGGTAAATTACAGACTTACTATGATGGATTGCTGACATCTACAGAAAATGCAGTAATAAAAAGGTATTTTAAATGTATATTTACAAGAAACTGCTTAGTAGTTTGTTCCAATATGAAGATCAGTTACTTGATTAATTAAGAAGGATGTGCCTAGGCTTGTCTTTGCTTTAATGCACCAGAAATAATCCCTCCACAAAAAGTGTACTAGAAAAATATACAACTGTACAATAGGAAGAGGATAGCAAAGTTGAATACTTTGGAAAAAATTTATTAGTCTATACAGGTAAGTCTTCTGAAACAGATAAACCATTGGCTGTTTACAGTAAACCCAAGTGAAATACTCACTGCAATAGTATTTTCCCCAGAGATCCAAAAGCAACGTGACTTTCCCCATATTTAGTGTCTGACAGGAAATTTTTGTTTCTGAACAAATAGCCACACAAAGCAGTTGTGCGATATAGACCTTCATAGCCATAAGTGAGCTACAGTTTGAGATATATATGTACATTACCAATGTTTAGGAAAAGAGCGTCTGGACTTAAGTGTGGCAAACTGATTCTCAATGAAAGAATAAAAAGACACCATTCAAATCCTTGGCCAAAAAAATGAAGACTCTACAGCAGGACTACAGTGGGCAGCATCATAAAGACTACTGTGCAAGAATGCCATAAATTTAATAGATAAATATGACAGGATTAAAACACCAGTTAAACAACAAGTTATCAACTGAAGTGATGATTTTTTAAAAAATCCCCTACTGTGTTTGCTCAACTTCTCAAAGGAAATATTAGAAATCTCTTCAAAAAGTGTTCAGGTTAACTATAAACTGGCAGAGGCCATAGTTTAGATAGCTCTGCTTAACAAAAAAGAATTTGTAACAGACTTGGCTGTAAAAATTGTGTAATCATGCTGTTTATGTTATACAGTACCAACAAGGACAAGCATTTATCAGTAAAAGATATCACATTTTATCTTGCATCATTTTTAGGATGTGTGCATATAAAGCAATTCTATAATTCCAACAGTACTTAAACAAAAAAAAAAATCCAGACAAAAAGCAGACAGAATGCAGCAATGTATATTTGATAGATGGATTTTTTTTTTTTTTTTTTAAGAGTAGTTACATGATGAATGTATAAGGTCATAAAATTTGAGTGCATTTGTTCTTGCACACTATTTTATGCTACATATAAAAATCCTGAAGATTGCAAGATGGGCATGCTTACCATAACATTTTTCAACTGGGAAAGCTGCTGAGCATGTTTTCCTACAAATGTTCACCGCCATGATACAAAACAAATATGTGCAAACTGCAAGGTCCCTAAAAATAGCAGTTAATGA
Source organism: Gopherus evgoodei (assembly GCF_007399415.2). Lineage (NCBI taxonomy): Eukaryota > Metazoa > Chordata > Testudines > Testudinidae > Gopherus > Gopherus evgoodei. Next base: position 32,617,520 of record NC_044323.1, read on the forward strand.
ATTGACAGAAAGATGACACTATCTGTTTAAATATGCAAGAGGATAAGTTTCCCAGAGTTTATAACATAGAGCAGTATCCACCACAGGCTCTTTCTCCATAGCCTTCTTCCTGGTTTGATAACTTTACACCTCGGTTTTGGCTTTCACTTTCCCACAGTCCAGGAGTCTGAATGATTTTTTCAACGAGTTCTTCAAAGGCACACTGAACACCATCACATGTTTTTGCACTTGCCTCTGGGGGAAGAGAGATTTAAGAAGTCAAGCAAGCATTAATGTATCTTTCACCATCTTCTTACTTTAACTGGAGAGAACCAACAGGCGTTAAACTCAACATGCATCCTACGCTTTTGGTACAGAAGGGAAAGTAGTCACAGATGAACAGCAAGTCCTAGTAGTTAAGGCAGTAAGATGACTTACTCTCTACAGATAGATATGAGCTTTGACATGCTATGTGAAATATTATTCTAACAATTGGCATGTTCAAGTTTGTTTTTTTTAAACTTGAAAGTCTAGCAATGTTAAAGGGTCTGTTATACTTTACTGCACAGCCTTGTACTGACATAAAACAAGCCCTGTAATAAGCTAGTGAGGTACTGAGTTAGCAGGATATATGGTCCAGTCATTAGAGTAATCACAGTGAGTAAAGTTTCTACTAGACATCACCAAGTTTAATCCTACTTAGAGAGGTTTCTTAATATGGGAGAATGGAATAGAGAATGGTATTAGGAACATAAAACAGCCTTTATTTTGACCACAGTATTTAGATACAAAGGTGATGGATGCACTGGGAGCGTACAGATTGAAAAAAACAACTCCAGCTCCAGTCAGGCAGTTTCCTCTGCCATGAGTCTAGAAATTTGGATAGACTCATTTTAAGACCAGTCTAAACAAGAGGGGAATACCTATCTTGAGGATGTTGAGGCTTAAGTTACATTTTTTAAAGCACTTAAACAATGCAGCTGAAAGGTATTATTAGATTACTCAGCTGATACAGTAAAATTTTCACCTTGGCGATTCTGTAAAAATGGAATCTAACCACAGTTTTGTTACATAATGGTAACTTAAAATATCATGTAGGCTTTACATACATCTTCAAGAGCATACCTATGAACAACATGGAATGTTTTCTTGCAAATTTGAGACCTTCATTCCTGTCAACTGCACGGTTTTCCTGCAAGAAGAAACAGTACATTATATGCTGTGACAGAAGTACAAGTATAAAACTACTGAAGGTAATTTTTCCAAGTTTGCTTACCTTATCAATCTTGTTTCCAACTAACATTTTAACTATGTCATTCCTTGTGCAGTATGTCTCCAATTCATTTAGCCAATTGTCCAGTTTGACAAAGGTGTCTCTTCTTGTGACATCATAAACTGAAAAATATTGCCAATGGTCACTAACCTGATTTAACACCTTATTTTAAAGACGTTTCCAAATAATTTATTGCAACTATTAAGTTATTGCAAACATTCAAAATCTGAATTTTTTTTTAAAAAGTTTTGTAGACAGATCAGCATAATTTCAAGTTATTGCATATACAACAGGACACGAATGAGGCTGAGAATCCTCTTAGAGCCAAGGTGCTTTGTATTTAAGGCTAACAATCACCAAAATTATTTTTGTGCCTAGATTTTTTGTCCACCATTCAACCCCAGCAACAGCGAAACAGACATTGTGCTCCAAGTGCCTAGTAAGGAGGCTTCCAACACACAGTGAGGCAAATATCCAAAAGCAAAGCAATAGTTATCTTCAGAGGGCAGATGCAAGTAGTAAGGTTTTTTGACCCAGTTCTCCTTTCCTTCTATCTGAAGCACAGACTTCTTAAATTTAAGCCAAAGTCTTTTCTAAATGACATTGGGGGTGTGATAAAAAGGTCATCATTGTTGGGAGCACAATGGAGGATATATTTTAGTTAAAACATTGAGACTTGTCTACATGGCACGGTTCGTCTTGATTATGGGGGAGTAGGCATTGCTGGTACCTTTTAGTATGTGCCAGCAGAGTTTACATGGGATAGTAAGAGCACAACATTTTAGCGTGCTCTACATTTCACATCCCTGTAGTCAGAACTGTGGTGCGGTGTATACAAGCTGTGATGGATTTCTTTTGGAAAGAAGGGAGGTGGTTTCCTGATGGAAAGAGATGCTCAAGATGCTTAGATACTCCAGTAATTGGGAGCATTGAACTAGAAGCCAAGGATTTCAGTATTAAACAGCCAAACATAGTTGGAGAAGAATTAGTTGGTCTTTAAATTTTTCGTAAAACTAGAAAAAAAAAATCAAAAGGTTTTAAAGTGGTACATTGAGTAGCATACTTACCTAGGATAACACCCTGTGCTCCTCTATAGTAGCTGGGCGTTAATGTTCTGAACCGCTCCTGACCTGCAGTATCCTAAAAATATTCAGAACATTTTCCATTACTGTACTTGCACAAAATAATCTACTCTATGTGCTACTGAAAGAAAGCACAGCATCTGCAAGATCTAATTAACACAATGATAAAGAAACTTCAGAACAATCATGGAATATAGCACCAAAGGAATCAAGTTTAATTACCTTTAGATGAAATACAATTAAGATTAGATGCAGAGTTGATAAGACTTTTGCTTTAGGAAGTGGCTTTTAAAAGTCTTAGCATTTAAGTAAAATAATGCCACTCTACAATGATATAGGGCACTCACATTTCCACTGAGGCTATTGCTGCTCTACAGCTAGCAGGTAAGTGAGACACCAGTGCAACAGTTTCACTTGTTTCTAAGTGAACATTTTAGGTTTGCAAAACACTGCAAAAGTCTTGTGATAACAAGACAAGATAGGGTTTTTCACTGCCCAGTATTTGAAAATTAGCTTCAAACCACAGAAAACATGTTTAACACGAATAGGGCAAACCAAGCAGAAGTACCAAAAAACTGATCATGTTCCTTCTTAAACTGAAGTAGCTTGTGAAATCAGATTTATATCTTAGGACTTTATGAACTTAAAGGACGAATGGGTCTGCAGAGACCAAGTATTAAAATGCTGATTACATATGCTTTGTTATAGATACTTGAAACTACAGTGAACTATAAGCACCACAGATCATGAGAATATGCATACATCAGAAACAGAGAAGCTCATTCACTCAAACTCTGTCCCAGTTTAGAAGCGTATTGCTTACAAACAAGTAAATGCCACTCAATCTACCTCCAAAAGAGCAGTCATTCCAATAATTAAGATATCAGCAACGTTTTTCCATTCAGATTCAAAATTCACTCCACCACCATAGATCCTGAATATTCAGGCTCCATGTGAGTGGAGTGCAGAACACTTTGGTGAAGAGAAAAGTCTACCCCCACCCCCATATTCCCCATCTCAGGCCATGGCTACACTTACAGTTCTGCAGCACTGGTAGTTACAGCTGTATTCGTACAGCTGTGTAAGGAAAGCACTGCAGTGTGGCCACACTGACAGCTACCAGCGCTGCAGTGTGGCCACATTTGCAGCGCTGTTGGGAGTGGTGCATTGTGGGCAGCTATCCCAGCATTCAAGTGGCTGCAACATGCTTTTCAAAAGAGGGGGGTGGGGTGGAATGTGACAGGGAGCGTGGAGGAGACAGAGAGTGGATTTTTGGAGTTGACACTGTTCTCAGCTCCCTGCCTTGCAAGTTCTAAGGACTGGAAGACACACAGTGCCTACCTTCAATCATTTTAAAAAGTTCTCACCCCTTCCCCCACCCCTCTCATTCACTAAATGAGAATTACGTACTCCTAAATAGCTGTCAGACCAGATAAGCATCTGCTCAACATGGACTTCCCCCTCCCCCTCTGCCCTGTGAGTGCTGTTTCTCTCTTCAAGCAAACAGCTGTGAACATTCCAAAGCAATTCCCCTGCCTGCCTCCGCTCGCTCAGCAAACAGGAGCTGTGTTTGTTTTTTAAGTAAGCAGTTTGGCTGAACTCCAAGCTCTCCCTTTCTTCCGGTTTGTTGTAGACAGGAATTCTGGGATACCTCCTTATATCCCGGAGGTCAATAAAAGCGCTGGTGGCGTCCACACTTGCTGACCAGCGCTGGATCACCAGCGCTACTATCCCTACACCCGAGGCTCGACTGGGTGTACAGCCAGCGCTGCAACCAGGGAGTTTCAGCGCTGGCCGTGCTTTGCAAGTGTGGCCACATCCTAAGTTGCAGCGCTGTAACCCCCTCACCAGCGCTGCAACTCTCTAGTGTAGCCATGTCCTCAGACTAGAGCCAGAGCACAGGATTCCTTTGCAAATGCCTCTCACCAGTCTACGCCTGGGGACTGTTATCAGGGCTGTAATAGTATTGCTTCTCCAGGCCACCTGAACCACAGAAATGCAGAACTCTGGCCCCTCCACCAGCGTGTTTCCCTACTAGACACCACTGTGGTTTTCTAGACTGGCATGGAGACTGAACCAGTGTACGTGGGTGCACAGAAACCAGCAATCTTCCTAACACTTAATGGACGTGTTTTATGCTGCATTCCTGAGTTTAGCATGGACCATGAGTGACTGTAGTGGTCACAGAGAGAGCCAGCAGTTTTATAACTTAGGTTTGTGTTTTGGAGATGCAGGGCATAAAGGGAAAGATAAAAAAAAAGAGAAGTTAAGATTCTCTCTACCAATGATTCACCCTGTCTCTTCAGGAAAGAGTATGCAGGTGTCCTATCTCGCTCATTTTCTTCCTCCCAGGAAAGAGTTCTGCTGCTCTGCGACTCCTGCCTCAGAGAGGAAGTGTTCCATTGATTCCTGTTCTCTCTCATATGAGGCCCTTATATGACTGTGTCCATTTTCTCAGGCCTGGTCTACACTGGGAGGGGAGGAACTGATTTAAGTTATTCAACTTCAGCTATGTTATTCATGTAGCTAAGTCGACGTGTAGAAGCCAGACTTGAACAGCTTAATGAAACAAAATCAGAGGGCCCAGACAATCTTCATCCAAGAATATTAAAGGAACTGGCGCATGAAATTGCAAGCCCATTAGCGAGAATTTTTAATGAATTGGTAAACTCAGGGGCTGTACCGTACGACTGGAGAATTGCTAACACAGTTCATATCTTTAAGAAAGGGGAAAAAAAGTGATCCGAGTAACTATAGGCCTGTTAGTTTCACATCTGTAGTATGTAAGGTCTTGGAAAAAATTTTGAAGGAGAAAGTAGTTAAGGACATTGAGGTCAATGGTAATTGGGACAAATTACAACATGCTTTTACTAAAGGTAGATCGTGCCAAACCAACCTGATCTCCTTCTTTGAGAAGGTGACAGATTATTTAGACAAAGGAAAAGCAGTAGACCTAATTTACCTCGATTTTAGTAAGGCATTTGACACGGTTCCACATGGGGAATTATTAGTTAAATTGGAAAAGATGGGGATTAATATGAAAATTGAAAGGTGGATAAGGAACTGGTTAAAGGAGAGACTACAACGGGTAGTGCTGAAGGGTGAACTGTCAGGCTGGAAGGAGGTTACTAGTGGAGTTCCTCAAGGATCGGTTTTGGGACCAATCTTATTTAACCTTTTTATTACTGACCTTGGCACAAAAAGCGGGAATGTGCTAATAAAGTTTGCGGATGACACAAAGCTGGGGGTATTGCTAACACAGAGAAGGAACGGGATATCATACAGGAAGATCTGGATGACCTTGTAAACTGGAGTAATAGGATGAAATTTAATAGTGAAAAGTGCAAGGTCATGCACTTAGGGATTAATAACAAGAATTTTAGATATACATTGGGGATGCATCAGTTGGAAGCAACAGAGGAGGAGAAGGACCTTGGAGTATTGGTTGATCGCAGGATGACTATGAGCCGCCAGTGTGATATAGCCGTTAAAAAAGCTAATGCGGTTTTAGGATGCATCAGGCGAGGTATTTCCAGCAAAAATAAGGAGGTGTTAGTACTGTTATATAAGGCACTGGTGAGACCTCACCTGGAATACTATGTGCAGTTCTGGTCTCCCATGTTTAAGAAGGATGAATTCAAACTGGAACAGGTTCAGAGACGGGCTACTAGGATGATCCGAGGAATGGAAAACCTGTCATATGAAAGGAGACTAAAAGAGCTTGGCTTGTTTAGTCTACCCAAAAGAAGGCTGAGGGGGGATATGCTTGCTCTTTATAAATATATCAGAGGGATTAATATTAGGGAGGGAGAGAAATTATTTAAGATTAGTACCAATGTAGACACAAGAACAAATGGGTATAAACTGGACACTAGGAAGTTTAGACTTGAAATTAGATGAAGGTTTCTAACCATTAGAGGAGTGAAGTTCTGGAACAGCCTTCCAAGGGGAGTAGTGGGGGCAAAAGACATATCTGGCTTTAAGACTAAGCTTGATAAGTTTATGGAAGGGATGGTATGATGGGATAGCTTAATTTTGGCAATTGATCTTTGATTATCACCAGATAAGTATGCCATGTGGGCGGTGATGGGATGTTGGATGGGATGGGATCTGAGTTACTGCAGAGAATTCTTTCCCGAGTGCTGGCTGGTGAGTCTTGCCCACATGCTCAGGGTTTAGCTGATCGCCATATTTGGGGTCGGGAAGGAATTTTCCTCCAGGGTAGATTGGCAGTGGCCCTGGAGGTTTTTCGCCTTCCCCTGCAGTGTGGGGCATGGGTCACTTGCTGGTGGATTCTCTGCAGCTTGGAGGTCCTCAAACCACAATTTGAGGACTTCAATAACTCGGACATAGGTTAGGGTTTTGTTATAGAAGTGGATGGGTAGGGTTCTGTGGCCTGCTTTGTGCAGGAGGTCAGACTAGTTGATCACATTGGTCCCTTCTGACCTTGAAGTCTATGAGACATACTTAGATCTACTTACTGCAGTGTCTTCACTATGATGAGTCAACTGCTACAGCTCCCCCGTCGACTCTGCCTGCACCTCTCGCTAAGTTGGAGTACAGGAGTTGACAGGAGAGCACATGGGGAAATCGATATATTGCGTCTAGACTAGACACGATAAATCAATCCCCACTAGATCAATCGCTGCCCACCGGTCTAGCCGGTAGTGAAGACATACCCTCAGTAGTCATATCCACTCTGCTTTGCTTGATCGAGGATGTGTTTGGAGATCTGACTGTAAGTGCCTACCTCAGAGCCTACAATTTGTTACTTGACACATGCAGCACTTTTGATATCAAAGCAAGGGAAGTATCCCCGATCTGTATTTTTCTCCCTCCTGTACTCTGCTTCTTTCCTCAGACAGACCAGGCAGGCATCACCAGAATTGCTCCATTTTGCTTAGCAGTGAAAGAGTTGCAAGCAGCCCGCCACCACAGAGCAACTGACAGCCCTGGAATTCCAGTGGTTGTTCCATAACAGAGGTGGAGTCTGTGACCATAAAACATGAGCCCTGTGTGACAAAGCAGGGGGGTTTCTGTGTTTTCCAGGGGGTTGCATGCAGAGGGGGTGGGACTCAGTGTCCCTGGGTGTTACTGGTTTAACGAGGTGAAGGGAGAGGGAGTTTGTTGTTACAGAGGACCAGAGAAGGAACTTGGGACCCCAGCTGATGGCCTGGAGGATGGATACCCCAGCGACTGGTGACCTGGAGACCCAGCACAGGAGTCACAGCCGGTTCTGGCCAGTGGGCTGCGAAGAGAGGACCCCGGTGACCTGACCAGCTGGTTCCGGCCAGAGGAGGGCTGAGAGGAGAGGAGACCCAAGCTTTCCTGTTTACAAAACTGTTTACCTGGAGAGAAGACAATGGACAGAGGCGGGACTTGGGGCTGTGGATACTGGAGGCCCAGCTGGGAAGCAGGGGGTGGGACTGGAGAGAGGGAGCAGGCAGAGTCCACCTGGCTGCAGGGAGACTGGGATATGCTTGGCTGAGGGAGGCCAGGCTTGAGGCCCTGAGAGTTTCCTGTGCTGTGTTCAACTCTCAATAAGCCCTCCTGTTTTATGCTGGCTGAGAGTCACTCTGGTCTAGAGAACAGGGTTGCATCAACCCCTTTGGGGCTGAGGAGGCCCAGGGGGTCCAGTGCGAGTGGACTCCCCAAGGGGACTCACGGCAGAGACAGACGTGCTAAGGCTCAGAGAGGTGCGGCTCCAGGAGGTGGAGGGGCCTGACCCCGAGAGAGAGTGGACTCCTGAGAAGGGCTGTCACACTGAAGGGGGTTCTCCCCACAGACCGCACGGGGCCACGAGTGAGCATGATCTGTGAGTCTGTGACACCCTGCTTATGGATTTAAAAGCAAATATATCATTAAGAGTTATTGGGAAACCTTTTCCCTCCCTTTCTTTCCATAGTTCAAGGTTTGAGGTTTCCCTTCAACAGTCTAGGTCAGCACAAGTACTTAAACTGAGTTATGCAAGATACAGAGCTTCTTGCTCTATTTTAGCTGCTATGGTAACACTGCTCTACAACCACAATGCTTCTGAAATAAATGTAGTCCAACTTTACTAATTCTGGGTCACTGAGAATGAAAATGATGCTTAAAATTGTTGATTGGTTCTAGTTTTCAAGATATGCTATTGGGTCAGTATATACGACCCTTGACTTGGGAATGGCGGAGGATAAGCAAGTTATAAAGGGAAGGGATCTCAATTTAAACCAGAAATGACTAAAATACATCTTTGACTGGATCTATGAATAAATCTATGACTGGGTTTGGACAGTACTTGCTTTTTAGGCAAAACAATGAATGATGCAATCTGAAGCTGGTATTGTGTCATACATGATATGAATTGCATCATGTTATTCCTAGAAGTCATGGTTGATGCAATCATAATGAAGCTTACATCACTCTGCTGAACAAATTGCCCTATATCAGCTCTAGAAATCATACAGTGTCGTGCTCTCTTATTTGTCAGTGTTTGATTTTTGCAAAGGGACACATTTCTGTTTAGCCAAAGTGAGCAGAGATGCCTCGTACTTTTGTGAACAGTGCAGATAACTTCTGCTATGTTTGTGGTGAAGAGACTTTTGCATCACAAAAGCGCAGTATAACCACTATGGTTAAGAAAGCCTATCATCTTTCTTTTGGCTGCAAAATTGGAGATCAGGACAAGAGGTGGGCCCCACACATGCTGCACCACTTGTGCAACAAATCTTCGCCAGTGGTTGAACAGGAAAAGGAAATCTATGCCTTTTGCAGTGCCAATGATTTGGAGAGAGCCAACAGATCATACCAGCAATTGTTACTTCTGCATGGTGCCTCCAGTTGGGAAAGGTGTGTCAAAGAAGAAAAAGTGGACTGTGCATTATCCAAACATTCCATCAGCTATACGCCCAGTACCCCACGGAGAAGGACTGCCGGTTCCTGATGCACCAGAATCATTCTCACTTGAGTCAGATGAGGAAGAGGATGAAACTTCTGGTCCTGAACCATCAATGTCACAGGACCCACATTTTCTCCCATCCTCCTCCTCCTCTGAACCACACCTCATAACACAAGGTGAACTGAATGACCTTGTCAGGGATTTGGAACTACCCAAGAGTAAGGCAGAGCTGTTGGGCTCCAGACTACAGCAGCGGAATCTCCTGGCAGGCTATCAGGGCAAATGGAGCCCATCAATGCTTGCAGACCATTGCTGGACAGTGACAAGAGATGCTCCATTCAATGAATACAAGAGACAAGCCAAGAAGCTCCGAGTAGACACTGAATAAGACTAAACTATGTACATAATAGTTTTTTGCTTTTTGTTTCATAATAAATTTTAGTTATATAACCCTTTTGCTGATTTTTAAAGTGTTACATAAACAGGACAGGTGAAATATCATCATGTAAAGCAACCATAAACACATGAAAAGACCTAGGTTTACAATTTATGGTTAAACCTCTACTATCTACACAATATACATAGACATAAAATGTAAAAAAACTTAAATATCTTAGAAACAGTAGCCAGTTGTTTTAATTGTCATATTTGAATTCAGCACATCAAAATACATAATAAATAGCACATTTTATCTCTGAAGCAGACGACTTCTCAAAAATTGTAGACCAGTGTAATAGAGGAAATCCTGAACTCAAACCTTAGCAGGCAAACTCCTTTTGGTTCACCTGGGTGTTTCTACATTCTTGTCACTTTAAAGTTACATTAAAGTTACTACTGTAAATTAAACATGCACACCTGTGGCAATTCTCAAGCTATGTAAAATGTATGGAAAATGTGAAGTCTTAGTTCAGAAGATTTTTTTCTTTAGAAATGTGAATTCAGTGAGAGAAACTTTATACCTAATCTTACAGGTTTAGTTATCAGGCTCAAACTGTGTAGTCTGTGATATCGTACTCAAGTAGAAGTTATAAGAGGCACAGGTAATATTCATCTGTAGTCAAATTAAGGACTTTTCCTTCTAATGTAACTCCATACTCTCCTGTATACTTGCTAGCCTCTAAATTTTGTTTGATAACAGTAAAAAAATCTCTTCTGTAGAGTTCTTTTACGGGAAGAGTCCCATTTTCTTCTTTCAGATACCAGAGCTGATACTATAGCTATGTTACCTATCTGAAAATGGGAAAATAGCACCAGTAACGTTTTCATGAATGACCCAGTCCGACCGATCAAACAAACCAAAACACAAAAAAACCCCACACATCCCTCTACTAACAAAGCCTGTTAACATGGCAAATCCCTTCAACTGCATATTTCCATAAAAATCACCACCACTAGTATAAATCAAACTATGTAAAGCTCTGGTGTTTTACTATGTTCAGAACTTACCCATATTGCCAGTTTAGCTTTATTTCCATCAACTGAAATTGTTTTCACCTTGAAGTCAACACCTGGAAAAATAAAAAGGTTTTAATTCTCCTTCAAACATGTGTTACGATTAATTTTGTCAGACAGAAAGACAACAAAAGATCCAAGTAAGTCAAACTGAAGTTGTGCTTTGACAACAGCAGGTGGAATGGATTAGTTTAATCGGTTACTATTTGCCCACTCACCCCTCACATCTCTCCTACTTTCCCTCTACGGTCCTACACCAGGCTTTGAAATTAGGGCTTAGAAGAGTCTTCAAGTAACCTTGGGCCATGGGCCAATAGGTATATCATGGAAGTGAAGCAGGTACTCATTTCCTTCATGAAGCGTAGTGTTCTTGAGTATGCTGTTCAAGTTAATTCCAAATTCCCCCCTCCTCTACATAGTTTGCTCCAGTCTAGATTCCAATTTCTAACCTTTCATTCCACCATTTCCTAGTGTGCATCAGCTATGGGCTTGATGCAATTCTATAGCCCATGTTATGCAGGAGATCAGACTAGGTGGTCATAATTATCCCCCTTCTGGCCTTAAGATCTATGACACTGATCTAACAGTGTCACTGATCTAACAGTTAAAGACCATTCAGATGAAGATGCTATAATGCCTCTTAGAAAAGTCCTGGCAGACAGTGCTGGTCAATTGCTTCTCTGTCCCAGGGAACCTCAAGGATCTCATCTGTGGTCTATTCTATTACTTCTTGCTTAAAAAGCCACTGAGAGGATTAAACAGGAAAGATGGTTTGTGGCACACTCATTGCTGAGGACCCTCAATTGTCTTCCACACATTTGACCCAGCTATTGCAGTGGAAATAATGGCTTCCTGTTTGCATGAGGACAAGCTCCCCAAAGCTCAGTCCAGATAAGATAGAAATAATGTTACTAAGTTGGGGGTAGGGGGAAGAGTATGCATGTTACCTTCATCAAAAGTTTGGGTAATATTAGGTTCTGGGTTGCTCCTGAATACCTAGGTATTGTCTGTGGTCAAGACTGCCTCTCCACCCCTGGCTAGGAGAGTGCATCTATCTACCAGGAACTGATCAATACTTGGGCTCAATTATTCATAATTTGCCACCTACAGGCGAGATTAGAGCGTTCTACATGGGATTACAACCATCCCTTTTAGAAACTTTAGTATGGAATGTGTTTTATGAAGCAGTGCTTCACCTAGAAAGCATATTACATTAGCATTTCCAGAGTCACATACACTGCTAATAAGTTTGAATGGAGTTCGAGGTATTTTCAGTTTATCAAGTCACAAATGACAGCCTGGTTACCTGGCACACTTCTTTCATGTGAGGATGCTGCTGTTACAAATCAATGGAGTCACTACAGCTGGAGTCTAACTCAAATTTTCTGAAGGGTCCTTTACTTTGGAACTCTCTCTCCCTGCTTTAGTGCTCTACAGCTTGGATTCATTAATTTTCTAGGCACACTGCAGCATGATACACCTAGATCAGGGGTTGGCAACCTACAGCATGCGTACCAAAGGTGGCACGCGAGCCGATTTTTGACAGCACATGGAGCAGGCTGAGCTGCTCAGCCTGCTGCCACTCTGGGGTTCCCGCTGCTGGCCCCTTGCCAGCCGGGGTCCCACCGCCGGTCCCACTCAGCGCCCACTGCTAGCCTGGGGTTCCTTCCCCCAGGCTGGCTGTGGGCTGAGACCCCAGCTGGCAGGAATCAATGGCTGAAACCCCAGAGGGGGGCTGGCAGAGACACTCAGCCTACCCCTGAAACCCCAGAGCTGGGCAAGCTGACCCACTCAGACCGCTGCTGATCTGGGGTTCTGGCTGCTGACCCGGGGTTCTGGCTGCTGACCCCTTACTAGCTAGGGTCCCCACTGCAGCCCCACTCACCTTGCTTCCAGCGTAGGTCCCCTGCCAGACAGGGTCCAGGCTTCTGGCCCTGCTCAGCCCTACCAGCTGCCAGCTCCACTCACGTCAGCTGCTGATCTGGGGTTCCAGCCACTGACCTCCTGCCAGCCAGTTATCAACTTATAACTCAGAAGCCTGTGTGCAGCTTAAAGTATCTAAATAAGTGCCACCAGACACTGGAAAAAACTCAGCAACGGCAAGGATCACACTAAACTAATAAGGTCTGCATTTTAATTTTAAATAAAGCTTCTGAAACACTTTGAAAACCTTGTTTACTTTACATATAACAGTATGTTAGAGAGACCTTCTAAAAAACATTAAAAATGTATTACCAGCATGCAAAGCCTTAAATTAGAGTGTATACATGAAGTCTCGGCACACCACTGCTGAAAGGTTGCCGACCCCTGACCTAGATTATGGCTATAAGATTTATCTAGGTCATGATTGTAGAATGCACTGAATATTAAAGAGGCTTTTTAAAACAAAAAACCCACTGTCGTTAAAACTACTGTTATAGTAAAAAAAGTACACTAAAGTCTAGTTTATTTGAATGTTTTTTAAATTAAAGATTCTTAATCTATAATTGACAGCTTATAACAGTACCACATAATCAGAGGGGTAGCCGTGTTAATCTGGATCTGTAAAAGCAGCAAAGAGTCCTGTGGCAGCTTATAGACGAACAGACGTATTGGAGCATGAGCTTTCGTGGATGAATGCAACATGCATCCGATGAAGTGGGTATTCACCCACGAAAGCTCATGCTCCAATACATCTGTTAGTCCTGTGGCAGCTTATAGACTCTTTGCTGCTTTTACAGTACCACATGATGTTTTCTTAAGATTGGTTTAGCACACAATTACTGTTGAATGAATAGGCTGCAGAGTCAGAAATTCTAAATCACTATATCTCCAGTTACAAGTCAGTAGCAAAGGTGCTGTAAGTAGGTAAAACAGGAACTTGCCATGCTTACAATTTGATTTAGATTAAGCCTAAATAACCTGCTGCCTTGTCAATTTTCAGCATTGAACATAAAAAGAGCTTGCTCTTAAAACTAAAAGCATTCTATGCTGAGCTGCATCAAAGGGTACCTCTGCTAAAGCATGAGAGCCCTAACGAACAGCTAAGTAGTATACATTTTTTAACAGATATATACTTTAAGCTACAATTATTTTTTTTACAACCCTGTTTTTACATGATCATGACCATCTTAAAAACAAACAAAACAAACACAGATGCCACTTTAGCTGAAATTTCTCTCATTCTCAGCCCAATTATAAGTTTCAGGAAGTGAGCGTAGCTTGTCTATACCACTACAAAAAGTTTAGCTGAACTTTGAGGCAATGGCACCTTGCTCACATTCCACAAACAGGCCCAAGATTTTGTTCCTGGATACAGTTATGCAACTTTAACTGGAGATGCACACACATCTTTGGTCCCCATTATCAGTTACTCTGAACACAAAATGCTCCTTCTGAGCAACAGAGGCCAATCAAGATTAACAAAAAAACTCTTACTTTTGAATTTGATGGAGGTATTTAAAAATGTAAACTTAGTGTTATACTTTTTCCTATGCATGTATTATAATAGTAAATATTTTAAAATAAGCATGCTGCTTAGAATTATACCAAATTGTATAGTTTAACCCTTTTAGGTGATAATGAGAAAGACAGCATAATTATAGTATAAAAGAAGACATAAATAGTAAATTGACCCAAGTTTCTAACAAACTGCAAGGCTTTTGATGCAACACGACTATCACCTTAACTTGTACAGAGATCATAACTACATTTAGCATTGTGATAATGGGTTTCTTTTGTACATGTATCACTGACACGCATTAATATTTATTTGAGCTGCTGTTACTTTAGTCTTCATTAATTTGATTATAAGAAGCCCCATTAAAAAAAAAGTGAGCTTGCAGAAAAGCACATTTGTAACATAGCTAGATTCCACGAACAGATGCAAAAAAGGTTAACAATGAAAAGTCTACTGGTGTAAACACAGCAAATGCACAATCCAACAGGATAGATTCAGAACACAAATATCTTATATTTATACTGTATATAGTTCCTTTCATCCAGAAAGATCAAGAACTTTGAATTGAATGCCAGTATTACTTCATCCACTACTGAAATAAGTTGTCTAAGAGTGCACGTGAGACACCATGCTATACAGCAATTGTGGAGGACAGGGGGAGAATGGTAAGATGAAAAAGTGAACAAAAGATTTACCCAGCTGGAAATACTGGGGGTTATGCTATTTACAATGCAACTTGCCCTCTGGTTGGACTTTGGCCAGGAAAATCTACTCTTATAAGAGCAGCAAAGAGTCCTGTGGCACCTTATAGACTAACAGACGTTTTGGAGCATGAGCTTTCGTGGGTGAATACCCACTTCCTCAGATGCATGTAGTGGAAATTTCCAGGGGCAGGTATAAACGTCTGTACGTCTATAAGGTGCCACAGGACTCTTTGCTGCTTTTACAGATCCAGACTAATACGGCTACCCCTCTGATACTCTTATAAGAGTATCTTTGGACAGTTAATGGATCTGGGTTGAGGCTCTCATTTCACAGTGCTACCAGAAGATTACATACAAATACATGGCTAAATAGGGTGAAATCCTGGACCAGTGAAGTCAGTGGAAAAACTCCCATTTACTTTAACTGAGCTATGATTTCATCCATAGTATTTAAATATGCAGCACATTAGTAACTCTGGACTTTCTACTCTCAGCCATTTGAGCTAAAGGAGAGCTGACAGTGACCATTTAAGCCAGTGGTCCCCAAACTCTTCCGGGTAGCGGGTGCCAGATGACAAGCCACCGAGGACCGTGGCCAGCAGACAAGCATACGCCAAGAAACTGCAACGTCAAGAGGCATCGCTGCCGAAAATCAGAGGCATTTTGACGGTGACACCTTTTGATGACGCCTCTTTTCAGTGGCATTTTGGCAGATGCTTCTCCGTCGGCCAGTACGTGGGTGCACATAGATGCCCCAGTGAGTGCCAAGGCACCTGCGGGCACTGTGTCAGGGACCCCTGATCTAAGCCCTGGTCTACATGAGGGGGGAGGGGAGGAAGAGGCGATTTAAGTTACACAACTTCATCTACATGAATAAATGTAGCTGATGTTGACGTACTTAGATCGACTTACTGTGGCATCTTCACCGCGGTGAGTTGACTGCTGTCACTCCCCCATCGACTCTGCCTGCACCTCTTGCAGCGCTGGAGTACAGGAGAGGGCTTGGGGGTCAATTTATCAATTGCAGATCCAGCGGGTAGTGTAGACATACCCTTAGTGACCAAACAAAGCAAGTCTGACACTTAATCCAATAGAGGGCAGTGCTACCCACCAGCTAGTACAGTGGTTCTCAAACTTTTGTACTGGTGACCCCTTTCATAGGCTTGTTATGAGTGTGACCCCCCTCTTAAATATACTAAAAGCTGTTTTTAATTTATAACACCATTACAATGCTGGAGGCAAAGCGGGACTTAGGGGTGAAGGCTGACAGCTCCCAACCCACCATGTAATCCCTCACAACCCCAAGGGGTAACAAACCCCAGTTTGAGAACCCCTGAACTAGTACATGACAATGGCATTTCTGAGGTTCAAAATACTATACACCACCATGCTGGAGCACGGGTCCATAGAGCCCTGCGCGGATACATAATTGGTATCTGCATGTGATCCACAAAAAATGATCCACAGATATCTGCAGATTTGCAGGGCTTTAGATATGAAATTTGGATCCATTCGCAATCCACAAAAATAGTCCATGGATGTGGATATCTGTGGTTTGCAGGGCTCTGCTGATCCAGTAGAGCTATTTACTGACCAACAAAGCTGACAGTGTCACAAATTAGGACCACCAAAGGACAATAGCCACTGAAGACCTCATGCCACAGTTCAGCCTAGAATTTGAGAGGCCTTCCCTGAGTTGTTGAGCATGATCGTCAGTATGCATGGAAATATGCAGTTATGCATTAGCAGAGGCTAAGAGAAAGGAAAGCTAACTATTTAAGAATGTAATCCCTCTCCAAAGTGGACAGGGCACTGCACTTTGTATTTCACAAGAGGAGTTCATTCCCAGGAGGAAGGTCTTAACATTTTTAAACCCCCATTCCAAAAATGGAACAAAGTTCTATCAGCACAATAAAATAGCTCAGCTCCTATATTTCTATTAACTCAGCACATTTCTCCTCTCCCCACCCAACCCCCCCATAAAAGGAACAAGAGCATAAAAAGGGAGATACTTTTACAATGGGATACTGCTTAATGTTAGCCATATAAGTTAGTCCTTTGGAACCTCAGTCTCCCTCCTTCATCCATTAAGAGAGGGACTTATCCATTACTGGAAAAGTGGTTTCAGGATTTTTAAAAATAAATAAGCACATTTAAGCTTTATTCTGTGTTTATGTATGCTTTTTCCTCTCCTCTTTAAAGCATTTCAGAACACTGGCTATGCACAGTTCAAAAGACACTTTGAGAGCTATTACACCCAACAAATAAGTTAAGTGCCAAAAGGTAGCACTGTAGCAATGCTCAGGTTGAGAAATCAGCTTTTGGAGTTAGGAACGTGATAATTTAAGATTTCAGCTTATGCCAATCAATTACATATAAGCATGTCTAATTTATTCCTGTCCTTTGTAAGGCTTTATTTGTTGCTATGTAGTGTACAATATAAATTCTCTACTATGCTTGGCATTAATGTTGCCACTTTTTTTTTAAGTTCCTTATTTTATGCACTGATTGCTGCATATTTCTCAAATCTTTCTCTGATGATAGGTTTTGCATTGTTACATGCACCAACAACAATGCATGTTAGAACAAGAAATCAGGCCAATTGTGAATATTAACTGATAGGGACCAAATTTCATGTTTGAAATTTTGCTATTGGCTCCCAAAGACTCATGACTAGACTAAATCATTCTTTCTATAAAGGGCACTCGCAGGCTTTTCATAAGAACGGAAAATGTGAGCATAAAGGCAAGATTTGGAATTCCGCCTGGGCAGGGTCACAACTATAATGCAATGGTTAATCCAGGACCATCAATGAAGAGATTAAAAATATGATTAATGCAAGTCGGCAAGATTTAATGGAAGGTAGGTCTTATCAGACAAGCCAGCTGTCTTTCCGACAGGACTGGCTGATAAAAGCAACTTCATTGATGTGTCTACATGGGAAAACTAAGGAAAGTTAATCTGAATCAAATGTGTGAATTTAAAGTGGAGTAGTTAAATTGCATTAAACTCTTGTTTAGATACTCTCATTCAGAATTAAAGTGGCCTTAATTTACTTAAACCCAATTAAATGTTATTAAAATGTCAGGTTGAAAACAAGATGCAGTTGTTACTGGGGGAAGTATCAATTATCAGGGTTGTTTCTAGCAGGTCCCCCAGAAGTGTGTTCTTGGTCCATTGCCATTTAATTTTTATCAATGATCTAGATGATTTAAAATCTTTGCTGGTAAAAATTTGTAGATCACAAAGGATTGCCGAGATAGTAACCAGTCCTCATTATTTACTGTTAGAGTGATCTGAATCACCCAGTTAAATGGTTATAATTCAACAAAATGTTTTACTACTGTCAGTCTAATGGAGGTATTTTATCTGGAAATCAAGAATGCAGGTTATACCTACACAATGGGAGACCATCTGGGCAGTGATTTAGAAGTCAACTTAGTCAGGTCACCTCAATACGAGTTCTCAGTGCAATGCTGTGGCAAAATAGACTAACGAGATTTTTGATGTACACATGGACTATTAAGCAGAAGTAGAGGATGCACTTCTCAAAATGGATGTGGAAATCCTGGAGAGTTCACAGAAGGACCACAAAAATGATCCAACGGCTGGGAAAAAACCCAAAACAAACAGCCTTACAGTGTGAGTAGAGCCCCATGCAGATACAAAACTTGTATGCAGATCACAGATCAAATGCGCAGACATGGTCTGTAGATATCTGCAGACATAAAATGGATATTCACAGATCTGCAGGGCTCTAAGTACGAGCCTTAAGGAGCTCAACTTATTCAGCTTAATGAAGATACTGTTGATATGCAGCTTGATCACCATGTACAGGTTCTATACAGGGAAAAGATCTGATGAGGCTTTTACAATTTTGCTGACAAAGGCGTAAGATGCAGTGGCTTAAAGTTGGACAAATTAAACTCTGAAATAAGCATTTCCTAGCGGTGAGGGTAATTAAACAATGGAACAGATCAACTCAACAGAGAAGATGGTAGAGTCAGCATTGCTTGGAGTCTCTGGCCTGGTCTACACTACGGGTTTAAACCAATTTTAGCAGCGTTAAACCGATTTAACGGCACACCCGTCCACACTATGAGGCCCTTTATATCAATATAAAGGGCTCTTTAAATCAGTTTCCCTCCTCCTCCTCAACGAGAGGAGTGGCGCTAAAATCGGTATTACCATATTGGATTAAGGTTAGTGTGGCCACAAATCGACAGTATTGGCCTCCAGGCGGTATCCCACAATGCACCACTGTGACCGCTCTGGACAGCAATCTGAACTCAGATGCAGAGGCCAGGTAAACAGGAAAAACCCCACGAACTTTTGAATTACATTTCCTGTTTGCCCAGCGTGGAGCTCTGATCAGCACGGGTGGCGATGCAGTCCCAAATCCAAAAAGAGCTCCAGCATGGACCGTACGGGAGATACTGGATCTGATCGCTGTATGGGGAGACAAATCTGTTCTATCAGAGCTCCGTCACAGAAGATGAAATGACAAAGCGTTTGAAAAAAAATCTCCAGGCTACACAGTGCTGGGTGACAAGCGTAACGGAAAGCCAAAGAATCAAATGGACGCTCATGGAGGGAGGGAGGGGGTACTGAGGACTCCAGCTATCCCACAGTCCACAGCAGTCTCTGAAAACTATTTGCAATCTTGGCTGAGCTCCCAGCACCTGTAGGTTCAAAAACACATTGTCCAGCGTGGTTCAGGGTATAGCTCGTCAATTTACTCCCTCCCCCCACCACATGAAAGAAAAGGGAAAGAAATCGTTTCTTGACTTCTTTCAATGTCACCCTGTGTCTACTGAATGCTGGTGGTAGACGCGATGCTGCAGCAGTGAAGAGCAGTATCCGCTCTTCTCCCCTCCCCGGTGGCAGACGGTACAATATGACTGCTATCCGTTGTCATCATCAGCCCGTGAGTGCTCCTGGTTGGCCTTGGTGAGGCTGGCCGGGGGCGCCTGGGTAAAAATAGGAATGATTCCCGGGTCATTCCCAGTAGATGGTACAGAACGGCTGGTAACCATCCTCATCACAGCAACTGGGGGCTGAGTTCCATCAGCCCCCTCCCTTTCATGTGTAAATAAAAGATTCTGTACTGTCTGGACTATCATAGCAGTGGGATGCTGGGCTCCCCTCCCCCGCACCACTTAATGTTCTGCCTGGACTGTCTTAGCAGCGGGAGGCTGCCTCCCCCTCATTTTATCTCACTAACAAGTCACTGTTTCTTATTCCTGCATTCTTTATAAATTTCATGACACAAATGAGGGGGGCGGGGGACACTGCCACAGTAGCCCAGGAAGGTTAGGGGAGGAGGGAAGCAATGGGTGAGGTTGTTGCAGGGGAAACCCCCATGAATGGCATGCAGCTCATCATTTCTGTGGGATCTGACATGGAGCAGCTGTGCTCTCTGATACACTGGTTCTCTAGTACACTTGCCCCATATTCTAGGCAGGACTCACTATTTTTACATACCATAAAGGAGGGATTGACTTGGAGTCACTCTCATTTTTGCCTTTGCGCCCCTGGCCGACCTCAGCCAGGGACACCCATGATAGTAGCAGACAGTACAGAACGACAGATAACCATCTCTGCTATCATGCATAAGCAAACGAATGCTGCTGTATAGCGCTGCAGTAACGCCTCTGTCAGTGGCATCCAGTACACATAAGGTGACACTATTAAAAAAAAAAAAAAAAAAAAAGCTGAACAGGCTCCATGGTTGCCGTGCTATGGCGTCTGCCAGGGCAATCCAGGGAAAAAGGGTGTGAAATGATTGTCTGCCGTTGTTTTCCCGGAGGAAGGAATGAGTGATGACATTTACCCAGAACCACCTGCGACAATGACTTTTGCTCCATCAGGCACTGGGATCTCAACCCAGAATTCCAAGGGGTGGGGGAGACTGCAGGAACTATGGGATAGCTACAGAATAGCTACCCACAGTGCAACGCTCCAGAAAAAAATCGATGCTAGCCTCGGACCATGGACGCACACCGCCGAATTAATGTGCTTAGTGTGGCCATGTGCACTTGACTTTATACAATCTGTTTTATAAAATCAGTTTATGTAAAAATCAGACTAATCCCGTAGTGTAGATGTACCCTTTAAAACAAGATTACATAACTTTCTAAATTATATGCTTTAATCCAGATTCTGGTAGAAGCAGCCCGTGTGTGTCAGAAGCCAGGCTGATTTCTTCTTGTCTGGGAATCTGTGATTCTCCACGTTCATCCCCTTCCTTAATGGGCCACGGCAGAACAAGATTGCCTGCATTGCCTTCAGCATGGTCAAAATACTTGCAGCTTTACATTAATACAATAGCTATAATCAAATTTTCATGCTTTAGGGCTTCAGCCAGTAACCTGCAGGCATCAGGAAGGAAATCCCCTCCCCCTCAATGGACAATTGGCCAGATGTATAGTTTCACATCCCACACATTCCTCTGAAGCATCAAAGAGTAGACACCGTTGGAGATGGAATATGGGATAAGGTGAGGTAGTGCTCTGAAGAAGGTTCATAGAATCCTTTTTAGTGTGTCTTGCTCAAGGTCAAACTGATCACCAGGTTTGTCATTGGGAAGCAATTTTTAAACTCAGGTCACATTGGCAGGGACCTTGGGGAATGGAGATGGAGGGTTTGCCTTCCTCTGCAGCATGAATTGCCTGTTAGGATCATCTAGGCATCTCTCACCAAGTCAATTCCCCACTATTACAGGGACTTCAGGCACTGGTAGCACCTCAGTCTATCCTGTTTTCTGTCTGTGATACACAACAGTTTAGTCTCCTGAGGACTGAAATGCTTTAGTCTAACTAAAATTTTTGCAGAATTTTATATTGAAGACTTCATTATTAAATCTTGTAAAAGAAGAAGCTGGATGTTTGAGTGCCCAGGAAAGTATGTGTATCTTAGCTGCTTCACATTTGATAGCTGTGTCTGCTAAGGAGATCAGTAGTGAAACAATTAATATTGAGATCTATATCACCATTAGATTTTAGAGTCAACAACACTTCATTGAGACAAACGATGAAAGCTCTCCCATAAGAACTTTGAGTCCGTTTAAGATAGTATTTCTTTGGTTTATGCCAAGCACTTTGTTGGGAAGGTTCTCTTGCAAAACAGTTTAGAACCTCAGTATTAAAGTCAAGCTTTGTTCCAGAGTAAAAAGGTGGATATTGGGGCTCCTTATACAACTGTGGAATAATAGTGTACACAGGGCTAGCAGCGGTATGTAGCAGTAAAACTGTAATTAGTAATCTACATCAGCTAATGATATGGTTAATGAAGTTAAATATGCTTTAAGTTCAACATTGTTAACTTTAGGTTGATACAGAATCAATTTTTGATTCCTTTGCTGAAAAGTTTTAATATCTGGGAGTTTATGCAATAGTTGACAATTATCAGCTTTATATAGATTTGGCCCCTCGAGAAGAGACATTTTTAAAACTCAGGCAAGTTGACCTGCATCATGAGTTTTATCGTCAATGCACGTTCCATTAATGGTTTCCTTCAGAGCCTGCATTGTTTAAGGAAAAAGCATCAGGAGCTCAAAGACCTCCTTTTTTCTTGCCAGGATGAGCTCAAGCAGTTCTTGTTGATGTAGAAATATATTTCTACTCAATACTCACCTGAAAGCAAGTGAGCTGACAAAGCATTGACATTTTTGTCACCATACTGATGTTTGTCCATAATACTGCAGTGCTAGTGCCAGAGGATATCACTGAAAAGAAAGGTACATCTTTTTCTCACTCCACAAGCCATTAAGAGAAGGTAGATTGAAGGATGGTATCAAGCAATGCCTTGTCAAGTCTCAGTTGCCCAAATTAGTAGTCGGGACATCCAAAAGAAATGAAGTGTTAGTATTTCTGCAATACCTATTTTTTCTGCTTTAGGAGTTGGAATTAAAACATGGCTATCCCTAAACAATAATTAAATAGCTTCCTACTCACTCCCCCCCCCCCCAATATTTAATTCAGCTAGTCAAATACATTAGACAACTATACAGTTATTTTTGGTTTTACATTAGTGTTTCTCTCTCAGTAGCCACCTCGACTGATCAAGAGTTTAAGGAAAATTACTTGCTCTCTTCCAGGTGTTTAGTTCGAACCTCCATTGCAACAAGTCTAGTGTTATAATTAGAATACCTTGTACAGGAAAAAGTTACCTTAATTTGCTCCCAGTTCACCAGCTATTTATTTATCTTGGATTATGGTCATATGATACATCACATAATAGCAGGTCAGGTTTTAGGCATTTTACTGCCTTTCACAAACTTCAATATCCATACCAGCACCCCTCCCATTCTGGGGTCTGTCTCTCCCTCCTAAATTCAACTCAGTTAATGCTGGGCCCTTACTGCTACCCATATCACTCACATCATCCTGGCACACAGTTGTTTAGCAGCTCTGGGCACTCCCTTCTTCTCCTGGGCCACTTGCCCAAAGAGCTAATAGTTGTTTTGGGGTAGGTAAGGAAGGAGCCACTTCTTACCATTCAGAATCTGTTCCTTGAAGGGAGATGATTGGGAGACAGGAGTTCAGTGCCCTCTCTGGAGCAGGCCACCTATGCAACTTACTCTAACATGAATTCTGTGCAGTATTCTTCTTACTATCAAACTAAGTTCCAATCTTCTATTACTTTTGAGAGATTTTACTGATTTCTCAAAGGTTAGCAAGAATCTTTTGCACACAGCTCTAATAAATTTACTAACACCATGAGTGTGGTTGTAGTGCTAACAGATTTAGGTCTCCTTCAGTGACAGCCATGTCTATACGTTCCATCTTCAAGAATACAGAATACACCATGACAACACTGTCTCAATTCTGAACTAATTTTGTGCAAAGTATAACAGCACCCAATTACTGTTTATACTTCTGTAGTGTTTAACTGCATACACTATACATATGTCTACACCTAAGAGGTTTCAGCAGCACACCTGCAGCACAATAGTGCTTCAATGTAGGCACTACCTATGCTGACAGGAGGCATTCTCCCATTGGTGTAGGTAGTTCTTCTGTCAACCTAGCATTGTCTACAGTGGGGACTAGGTCAGCTTAACTATGCCACTTAGGGGTGTGGATTTTTTACACCCTCAAGCAACATAGTTAAACTGACTTCATTTCTAGTGTAGACCACGCTAATGATGAGCCAAGATCATCCCCTCCCCCCTTACTGAAGAGCAGATAAGGTTGAACCTCATTACTAGTTGCGCAAACACAGCAAGTCACTGTCTTCTACCTAAGTTAGTTTGAATTTTTATGAAGTCATGTTAGCACACACTTACCAATTGTTGCTGCAAGTTCTGGGTCAAATGTATCATCTGTGAACCGCAACAGAAGGCTGATGGAGGGAGGAAAAAGAGATACTATTAGAACACTAAGTATTTTGTTGTTGGAGTGTAACTGTAGCTTGCCAGATGAGTACATTATTGTATACCACGAGAGTGAAAGCAACATTAATATAAAACAAGGTAGACCTGAGTGTCATCTTCAAGACACTGCAAATAAAAGTAATGCATGTCAGCTTGCTGTATAACTAACTCTATGTTTTGAGAAAGGAGTAGTTATTTCTACTCTTCAATTCCAATATTTAGAAAGCCTCTTTGAGGCTAGGCCTCAATCTCTGCTCTGACTAGGGTTATCCAAAACAACATCACATGCTCTACTGTTCAGAATATTTCATTTCTATTGTTCAATTTCAAGTCTCCTAAAAACTCAGTGCAAAAAAGCACAACATTTTTGCAAGTTTGAAAGAAGGTTCCAGAGTGCACGTTAATTTGCCACAGTAGGAAGAATTTAAGGAACAATACATATGCAAAACTTCTTAGACACAGAAAGCCACAGAACTTTAATGGTAAATATGAAAAAACTCACAATTATTTCTATTTCTACTGTACAGGTTCCAGAATACACTGAAAAATACGAATGCAACATCACACAAATTAAAGTTCTGATGAAACTGTGAACACTAAAAAAAAGTTAAAATTTTACATTGTACAGGTGTGGATGGCACTTCAAATTACAGAAAATTCTGTAATGGGACCATCTAAAAAAAAATCTATTATCCAAGAGCAGCTAGTCCTATAAGAAGAGGGGAAGAGTCAGTGAAGATACCCAGAGTTCAGAACCCCCGGAGGAATATAGGAGAACTCACAGATGATTGCGAGGGAGAATAAAAGACAAGAGAACTTCCAGTAAGAAAAAAACAGGAGGAAGGCCAGAGAATCACACTATCGACTGGAAAAGGGAGGTCTACATGATTGGTGACTTCCTACTAAGAACAGACAGGCCTGTCACCAGACCTGATCTGGAAAAAAAGAAGGGTGTCCTGTCTGCCAGAAGCTAAGACTTGGGATGTGGACCGGACGTTGAAGAAGATCCTAACTGGAGCAGGAAAGAATCCACTGATTGTTCCCACATGAAGGACAAATTATACATTCCAGCAAGAATCTAGCTGTGACAAGGGAGGATATGCCAGGCTGGGAAATGGAGGCTGAATGATCTTCAGTGGGATCTACATGTCCCTAGAGTGGGAGAACAAAAGGGAGACAAGATGATGATGATGATCAACAGATGGTTCAGGCAGTGGTGCTGTATGGAGGACTTTTGGATGTTTGACCACTGGAAAGCATTCATGGACAGAAGACTGTTCTCCTGGGATGGACTCCACCTCTACCAGGAGGGAAATAAACTTCTGGGATGGATGCTGGCACAACTGATTAAGAGTTTAAAATAGGAACTTGGAGGGGACAGTTAGGAGACGCTCGTGTAATCTTCATGCTTGATTTGAACATTGAGCAGGAGGAAAAATCAAGTAAGGAAGGATACAGCAATGGAGAAATGGACATCAAGCGGAAAGACAACGCTGATACCTATGAAGCTAACAGTCAGTTAGACGATACCGAAAGTGGAATGACTATGCATTTGGCTGAGGAATCTGGGCAAAGACAAGTAGAAATAACTAAGAAGTTTTAACACCATTGCAAGGATCCTGGGTAACAAAATAGAAGAACTAGAACTACAGGTGCAGGAAGTGAAAGCAGATATTATAGGGATAACAGAAACATGGAATAGTAGTCATGACTGGAGTACTGGTATCGAAGGGTAAGTGCTGTTCAGTTGACAGAAATAAAGGTAAAGATGGTAGAATAGCATTGTATGCTAATGATGAGATAGACTATAAAGAAATTAGAAGAGATGGAATGACTAAGACAGAATCTGTTTTGGCCAAAAATCACATTGGGGAAGAAAGCTACTAGAGGTTTCCCTGGGATAGTACTAGGGGTAGGCTACAGACCTCCAGGATCCAGTTTGGATATAGACAGAGACCTCTTTAATGTTTTTGGTGAAATAAATGCTACTAGGAATTGCGTGATTATGGGACATGTTAATTAGTTAGGGAAGTGGACTGGACAGAAGAACTCAAGGATCTGAATGTGGAGGAGGCTTAGAATTACCTTAAGTCAAAGCTGCAGAAACTATCCAAAGCCTGCATCCCAAGAAAGGGGGAAAAATTTGTAGGGGAGAGTTGCAGAGCAAGCTGCATGAGCAAGCATCTCAAAACAGGTAATTAAGAGAAAGCCTACAAGGAATGGAAGATGGGATGGATCAGCAAGGAAAGCTACCACTTGAAGGTCAGGAAGTGTAGGTATAAAATGAGAACTGTCAAAAGCCAAGCAGAGTTGGATCTTGCAAAGGAAATTAAAACCAGCAGCAAGAGGTTCTATAACCATATAAAATGAAAAAAGGAAAGGAGGTGGACCGCTAAGCACAGAGGATGGGGTGGAGATTCAAGATAATACTGTAAAGGCATGGCGCAACACCTAAATGAATACTTCGCCTCAATTTTTAATATGACTAATGAATAGTTTAGGGGCAGTGGGAGGGTGGCTAATGGAAATGAGTATATGGAAGTGACCACATCCGAAGTCAAAGTCAAACAGTTTAACAGGACTAAATCTGGGAACCTAGATAATCTCCATCTGAGAATATTAAAGGAACTAGCACGTGAAATTACAAGCCCAAATAGCAAGAATTTTTCATGAATCTGTAAACTTGGGGGTTATATCCTATGACTGGAAAATGCTAATACAGTTCCTACTTATAAGAAAGGGTAAAAGTGATCTGGGAAGCTACAGGCCTGTTAGTTTGACTTGAACTGTATGCAAGGCAGGGTGGATTTGATTTAAATCATGATTTAAATCACCAATCAGGAAGACTTGATTTAAGCATGGGTTTCTACATAAAAGTGCATTTGTTTGTTGTTATAACCTTAATACAGTAACTCCTCACTTAATGTTGTAGTTACATTCCTGAAAAATGCAACTTTAAGTGAAATGTTGTTAAACGAATCCAATTTCCCCATAAGAATTAATGTAAATGAGGGGGTTAGGTTTCAGGGAATTTTTTCCCCCAACAAACTATACGATAGATAGATAAAAACTTATACTCTGTATATGTGTATA
This sequence comes from Gopherus evgoodei, assembly GCF_007399415.2. NCBI lineage: Eukaryota > Metazoa > Chordata > Testudines > Testudinidae > Gopherus > Gopherus evgoodei. The sequence continues at coordinate 32,644,795 of NC_044323.1, forward strand.
ATACTGGTACGCAGTGATGATGATTGTGAAGCTTGGTTGAGGTGGAGGAGTCAGAGGGTGGGATATTTCCCTTACTGCTAAATGATGAACTAGCAATTGGCTGAGCCCTCAGGGGTTAACTCCTTCCATTCCTGCTGCCTTGTAGAGTGAGAGAGGGGGTATGTCAGAGAGAGATATGTGCATTTACCCTTTAAGTACACTGCCTTGTTAATTAGATCAGCTTGCTGAGACCTCAGCTGCTGCAAGTTCCTTCCGTCCTGAGCCCTGATGTGTCCCCCTTGCTCTATGGAAGCTGGGGTAAGCAAGGTGCAGGAGCAGGAGGAAGGGGGACACCCTGACATTAGCCTTCCTCTTCCTTCCCTCCCCCCCGGACAATAGGTAGGAGTGTCCGGAACAGCCCCAAGGCAGAGGGTAGGAGCAGCACATGGCAGTGGGGGGGGGGGGGAAGACAGCTGAACTGCAGGCAGCTGCTGCACAGGGAACTTAGGGAGCAGGGGGCTGATAGGGTGGCTGCCAGTCCATCCTGGTTCCAATCCCCCACCAGCTAGCTGCAACAGGCTGCTCTTCCTGTAAGCAGTAGAAAAAGCAGGGGGCTGCCAAATGATGTTAGAAGGAAGCATTGCACAACTTTAAACGAGCATGTTCCCTAATTGATCAGCAACATAACAAAAGCAACGTTAACTGGGACAACTTTAAGTGAGGAGTTACTGTACACATTCTTCACAACTCAGAGATAGATGTAGGTTTCATTTTTAGAAGGTATACCCTACACATTTTTTAAGTGATTTATTTTGAAGGCTTTTCAGATTAGTTTTACAGCTATATCAGAAAATGAATGACTGGTTATTTCATTTGCCAAAGGTAACTGAAGCAGATATTTATGAAGTCACTGGGAGGTGAACTATCTCCAATTCAACAGGTTAATCATTAATATTTGGAGGATTTTCTTGCCAGGCTGTATTAGGAGGATAACATCACCAGACAGACATTTAAACTGATTTAACTAAAACAATGGTTATGTATTCTGGATTTTTTTCCCCTTCTTCAACAGCAAACACATTTTAACAAAACAGGCATATGAATTTTTGAATTCAGTTAAACATTCAAGTTTTTTAAAAATCAGGTTGTCATAAACAGATAGTTAAGGGTTAATGTCTCTTTTACCTGTAAAGGATTAAGAAGCTCAGTAAACCTGGCTGACACCTGACCAGAGGACCAATAGGGAGGTCAAGATACTTTCAGATCTTGGTGGAGGGAAGTCTTCATTTGTGCTGTTTGTTTTGTTCGTTGTTTGCTCTTGGGGCTAAGAGGGACCAGACGTGCACCCCAGGTTTCCCCAATCTTTCTGAAACAGTCTCTCATGTTCAAAATAGTAAGTACTAGCTAGAAAAGGCGGATTAGTCTTATGTTTGTTTTCTTAACTTGTGAATGTGTATTTTGCTGGAAGTATTTTTACCTCCATTTGCTGTAACTTGAATTTCAAGCTGGGCGGGGGTAGGGGGAGTCCCTCTAGTCTATATGAGTTGAATACCCTGTGAACATTTTCCATTCTGATTTTACAGAGATAGAAAAAGTAAACATTTTCTTTAATTAAAAGCTTTCTTTTTTAAGAACCTGATTGATTTTCCCCCCCTTGTCAAAAACCCAAGGGGATTGAGTCTGAACTCACCAGGGATTGGTGGGGGGAAAGGGGGGGGGAGAAGGTTAATTCCTCTCTGTTTTAAGATCCAAGGGGTTTGGGTCTTGGGTTCCCCAGGAAGGTTTTGGGGGAACAGAAAGTGTGCCAAACACTATTTTGGCTGGTGGCAGCACTATCAGATCTAAGCTAGGAATTAAGCTTAGAAGGGTACATGCAGGTCCCCACTTTTAGGTGGGTGTTTGTTTTTTTTAAACTAAAATAGTTAAATGAAAAACAAATTAAAACAAATTAAATCGACTGTCAACCAGCTCAATATGAAAAACTTAAAACATTGGCTTCTGCAGCTAAATCACTTCATCTTCATTTTCCTGTTTCTTTTCTAGATTATGAACAAACAAGCTTTCCTGCTTTTTCAGGTCCCAAACGATTTCTCAATTTGGAATGAATTAGTCCAAAGGAAAAAAATATTCTTTCTACATCGGCAGAAGAAGCTACTGCCATTAAATGAGATTATCACTTCATCAGTCTCTGAATCCAAGTGCTTAAGTGACTTCAACCAGTTCCCTGGTGTGACTTTCTTTAAAAAAAAAAAACAAAAAAACGAACATCAAACATATATTACTTGAATGATTCTTATTCCCAAACTGGGACTCTTTTACAGTCTGCTGCCGTTATAGGTTTTCCCTTCTAGTGAAAGAATGGTATGGTAGATTTCAAAATCAATTAAGGCTACACTCAGAAAGACCTCAAGACTTCTGGAATATGCTGCTCAAACAGTTTCACTTTTGATTCTACTGTCCCTCCCTTCTCACATTTATCTACAGACTTCTCCTTGTCCAGATGTATTTCACCCTCAACAATAGGGTGACCAGATGTCCTGATTTTATAGGGACAGTCCTGATTTTTGGGTCTCTCTTATATGGGCTATTACCCCCCATCCCCTGTCCTGAGTTTTCACATTTTATGTCTGGTCACGGTACTCAGTCTTCTATTCATTGAACTTTTTGAAAATTTTGCACTTTTAGAGAGGTAAGGGATTGACTCTGTGTTCATAAATTTGCAGAGGGACAAGAGGGTTGATTTTAAATAAATATCTAGAGGTAAGAAATAAGAAAACATTTTTTGCTGTTAACAAGCATATTATCTCTGGAGACAAATCCACAGTTTGAGAACTGCAAAACTAAAGCATCTACTTATGATATCTTCTAGACAGACCACTGAGTCCCACTGGGTAGATAAAAAGATTAACCTAAACAATCTATATAGAAGCTCCTAGAATCCCATAAATTTGGGTCCCTAATCCATGAACTATTGGAACTCATTTACAAAATGTGTCAAACATTACATGAATATATTGTCTCATACTATAGAATTAATAATCCCTATTTCATGATGAGAGTTTTAATTAAGATACATTATAGCTCAAAGATTCCTCAAAAACCAATCTAAAGGTAAAAAACATTTTATCAAAAAAATCAGATAAAATCTGATTAAAAAGATCATTGATTTTTATCCATCCTGATGCAAGGACTTGGAACAAATTTTGAAAGAGAAAGCAGCTAAGGACATAGAGGTAAACAGTAATTGGGATAAAATACAACATGGCTTTACAAAAGGTAGAGCATGCCAAACCAACCTGATCTCCTTCTTTGAGAAGTTAACTGAGTTTTTAGACAAAGGAAATGCATTAGATCTAATCTATCTGGTTTCAGTAAGGCACTTGATATAAAATTTCTCATGTGTAGTGTTAGTTAAATTGGAGAATATGGGGATTAATATGAGAACTGAAAGTGGATAAGGAATTGGCTAAAGGGGAGACTACAATGGATCATAGAGAAAGATGAACTGTCAGGCTGGAGGGAAATTACTAGTGGAATTCCTCAGGGATCAGTCTTGGGACCTAATCTTATTTAACATTTTTATTAATAAACTTGGAACAAGAAGTGGGTGTGCGCTAACAAAATCTGTGGATGACACAAAGTTGGGAGGTATTGCCAATATGGAGGAGGACCAAGATATCATACAAGAAGATCTGGATGGCATTGAAATGAGACTAATAGAAATGGGATGAAATTTAATAGTTCAAAAAGTCATGCACTTCGTGAACAACAAAAGTGTGCTATAAGCTAGAGATTTATCAGTTGGAAGTGTCAGTTGGAAGTGACAGAAGAGGAGAAAGAGCTGGGTGTATTGGTTGATCATAGGATGACTATGAGCGGCCAATGTGATGTGGCAGTGAAAAAAGCTAATGCAGTCCTATGATGCATCAGACAAGTTATTTCTTTAGAGAGGGAAGTGTTATTATTATTATACAAGGCACTGGGGAGATTTCATCTGGAATACTGTATGCAATTCTGGTCTCCCATGTTTAAGAAAGATTAATTCAAAGTCGAACAGGTAAAGAGACGGGCTACTAGGATGATCTGACAAATGAAAACCTACCTTATGAGAGGAGACTCAAAGACCTTGGCTTGTTTAGCCCAACCAAAAGAGGGCTATGTGAAGATGATTGTTCTCTATAAATACATCAGAGGGATAAACACCAGGGAGGGAGAGGAGTTATTTACGTTAAGCGCCAACAAACACAAATGGATATAAACTGGCTATCAACAAGTTTAGGCTTAAAATCAGACAAAGGTTTCTAACTATTAGAGGAGTGATGGTTCTGGAACAGCTTTCCAAGGGGAACAGTGGGGGCAAAAAAACAAATTGGCTTCAAGACTGAGCTTGATAAGTTTATAGAGGGGACAGTATGAGGAGACTGGCTACTTGCCAGCATAAGCAATCTGTCACTGCTAGCAGCAAATATCTCCAGTGGCTAGAACACTAGATGAGGAAGGCTCTGAGTTACTACAGAGAATTCTTTCCCAGGTGTCTGCCTGGTGAGTATTGCCTACATGCGCAGGGTCTAACTAATTCCCATATTTGAGGGTGAGAAGGAATTTCTCCCTGGGTCAGACAGACAGAGACCCTGGGATTTTTTTTGCCTTCCTCTGCAGCATGAGTCACTTGCAGGCTTAAACTAGTGTAAATGGTGGATTCTCTGTAACTTGAAGGCTTTAAATCATGATTTGAGGACTTCAATAATTCAGCCAGAGGTGGTGTTTCTGTTACAGGAGTGGTTGGGTGAGGTTCTGTGGCCTGTAACATGCAGGAGGTCAGACTAGACGATCATGATAGTGCTTTCTGGCCTTAAAGTCTATGTACAAGGATTCTCATTTTGGCATACTAGCCATAATACTACACTGAGAAAGTTCCTTTTAAGATACTAATCAGTGATTTTACATGTTTGGGACAAGAGTTTATAACTATGATGGACATCCTGTATTGAATTTCACTGTCTAGTGCAGCAAAATATAGGGCATCTGAAGTGTGACACTGTCACATACAGAAACCAAGTTTATTTTACAGAGAATTTGAACATAAAAAGTGCCAGTATCGCCAGAAGCGTGACTATAAAGTTGAGGAAGTTCTATCGGGGGTGTGTGTGTGTGTGTGTGTGTGTTGCAGGCCCTAACTGCTTACTTTACCTACAAAAAAGTAAGAGCTTAATTAAGGAAGGGTTAAATTGTCCGAGCAGAAGCAGTGTTTTTAGTGTAAAAAAAATAACACTACAGTAACTCATCGCTGAGCATCCTCCCACTTAACATTGTTTCAAAGTTATGTCACTGCTTCATTAGGGAACATACTCGTTTAAAGTTGTGCAATGCTCCCTTATAACGTCGTTTGGCTGACTTTATAAGGGAGCATTGCACAAGTTCCTCTTCTCGGCTGCCTCTCCCTCCCTTCCTCCCTGTGCTTTCCCTGCCACCAAACAGCTATTTGGCAGCACTTATGACTTTCTGGGAGGGATGGAGGGAGAGAGTGAGCGAGTGGGGAAGCTGTCTCCCACCCACCGGCAGGCAGGGCCACCCGGAACTCAGGGGCTTTAGGGGCTGCAGAGCCCTGGTATAAGGGGGCCCCGGCCTGAAGCTCTGAAGCCCCTTTCGGAATGCAGCCCTGTGAGCACAGGTTGAAGAACTCAGGAGGAGCAGGGGCAGCCACACAGCCAGTGGCTGGAGAGAAGCGGCACTTTCCCCTTCAAAGCCGGTCAGAGAGAAGCGGCACTTTAAAGGGGAAAAGACCACTTCTCTCCAGCAGCTGGCTGCCCCTGCTCCTCCTGAGTCCTCCGGCCCATGCTCGCAGGGCCGCATTCTGAAAGGGGCTTTAGAGCTGCAGGCCAGGGCCTTGGGGCCCCCTTAGCCCAGTTCCCTGCAGCCCCTGAAGCTCCTGCATTCCATGTGGCCCTGCCTGCCGGGGGCAGCTCCCAGAATTGGGGCCATGAGGGTGGTGCTGCGCTGTGCAGAGCCACCTGCACACCTTCTGCCTGCCCCAGCCCTGAGCCTCCTCCTGCACAGGGCTTTGGAGTGGAGCCTGGAGCGGCACGTTTTTGCCTGGAGCTGGAGTGGAGCCAGAGCACAGCTCCAAAGCCCTGCTCCCACACCCCCACCCTGAGTGCCCTCCCACAACTTAACTCCCTGCCAGACCCTGCACCCCCAACCCTGAGCCCCAGGGGTAAGCCAGGGACACCTCCCCACAACAGTACAGTACTGTACAGTATATAATGCCTTTTGTCTGCCCCCCCCCCCCCCCCAAAATTCCTTGGAACCTAACCCCACACACTTACATTAAATCTTATGGGAAAATTGGATTTGTTTAACTTGTAGTTATGTTCCTGAGAAATGCAACTTTAACGTTAAGTGAGGATTTACTGTACTTGACAGAAAGTTGCAGTTTACCTTCCAAATAAATGAAGAAAACTTTAAATGCTAAGTGGCTTTAATGTTATTCTTGGATATAAAATAGTAAAATCCTTATGACACAGAAATAAGATTTTAAATGTCTGTTTTTAGATATTAAATACATACAACAGGTAACTAAGATGTAGGAGTTATTTATCTAAGTGCAAACTTTCACAAGGTCACATGAACAAGAGATGACTTACTCTAAACGAAATTTGCTCAAGTCATCTTGGTCATCACAGGATTAGTGCAAAACTTTACAGATCTGATACACTGAGGATTCGAAAGAAGCAGTGACTAGCTGTCACCTTCTTTAAACTATTAGAAGGCAAGACTTAGCAGTAGCTGTTTCCCTTTTATCTGATGCAAGATAGCAGAATTAAGTTATTGTTTTAAAAAGCATTTATTTCTAAATTTAATATAGTTAGGCTTGGAATGATTAGGTTTTTTTATTAGTAAATGTCAACAAACAGTAATGGAAATAAACACACAAACCAAAAAAATATTTCATTTGATAATAGAAATTTACAGATAGGCAAAAGAAAAATGTTTGAGACTGCATTTGATTTAAGGATATTTACTTTGTACATTTTGACTTGAAATTTTAACAATTAATAATTTAATATTCTAAAGCTTTAACTTTGTATATCTCAAGGTCTACTGTCATTAAGTAATTACTGTGACACCCCCAACTGTCCAAACCCAATAATTTCCCACAACCGTGAAAATAAATTAAAATCAATAAAAATAATTTAACACTGTTATCCACCAAAATGATAAAAAATAAAAATCAAATTCTGCCAAGCCTAACTTTGATACCCTCACATGTACAGCACATACATCTTTTCGACACAGTGTGTTCAGGACCCTCTTTTCAGATCTCATTTGAAAGATCCATGCATAATAAAATGGAGGGGAGGCAACAGATCTGTCTGAGTAGGACAGTTTTGATATTTGTATTTAGTCCCTGTTTTAACTATGTCAAGGGACTGTTCAAAGAACCCCTACTCACTCACTGCAAGAAGGTCCATGCTAGTATGATCCTCAGGTACTGGGAAGCAGTGATTCAGAAGTAATTTAACAAGTTGCATCTTAAGGACCGTGGGGTGGGGGGGGTGGGGTAGGGTGGGGGGGGCAGCTAAGAGGGAGCCTGCTTCTGAACAGAAACAGAGAAGACAACTAGGTAAGAGGGTCCTCAAGGATAAGCAGGAGGGAAGATAGCCTGACTGTGAGGAAGAACGTCCCAGACAAGGCAAGGGAGGCCCCTAAATGAGGGGGGGCAGAGGGTAAAGCCCCAACCCTGAGGCAGGGGGCAGTCTGTGACCAGATCCAAGACGTGAAGGGTCCCTGCTAGCCTGACCAGGGACAGAGGGAAGGGGCCCGGACCTGGGGGCGGGGCACGCTGGCTGTCACCAGAGCTGGAGGGAAGGGGCCTGGCCCGGCCCAGAGCTGGCTGTTAACACAAGGGGCCCGGGCCTGAGGGGAGGGGGGATGCCGCTGGCTGTCACCAGAGCCAGAGGGGCCCAGAACTGAGGAGGGGGGAAGGTTGGCTGTCAACGGGGCCGGGGGACGGGCCGGACCCGAGAAGGGGGGACGCTGCTGGCTGTCAACGGGGCCGGAGGGGCCCAGACCTGAGGGGGCGGGAGGTCCAGGCCTAAGGGGGGGGGGGGGTGTTGGCTGTCACCAGGGCCGGAGGGGAGGGGCCGGGATCCTCTCGCTTGGTGTGAACAAGGCAGAGGCCCGGACCCGAGGGGGGCGGGGCCACAGGCTGTCACCAGAGCCAGAGGGGCCCAGACCTGAGGCGGGGGGGAAAGTTGGCTGTCAACAGGACCAGGGGAGGGGCCCGGACCTGAGGGGGGGAGGTCCAGAACTGAGGGGGGGGGGGCGTTGGCTGTCACCAGGGCCGAAGGGGAGGGGCCCAGATCCTCCTGTTGGGTGTGAACAAGGGAGGGGCCCGGACTTGGGGGGGGGAGGCCAGGACCTGAGGGGGGAGGGTTCCCCTGCAGACTGTCAACAGGGCCGGGGGGCGAGGCGGTACCCGAGGCCGGCAGCCCCGCATCAGGAGGCCTCACCGGGCCGGGCCTCTCGGGAGCGGGGTGGCCAGCACGGCACCGGGCCCAGGCATGACCGCCGGCCGGGAGAAGGGCGCTGCCTCACCTGGACTTGCCGACGCCGCTCTCGCCGATGATGAGGATCTTCAGCGTGGTCAGTATGTCCTCGTCCATCCCGAGCGAGCCCGGCCGACCCCAACTCTCACCTCCTTGCGCAGGCTAGTCTAGTCCAGTCCGCTCGTGACTGCGCATGCGCACTCAGCCCTTTTTATTTCTCAGTTTTCTATTGCAGCCCTCCACGCATGCGCTTTGACCCGCCGCCACTTACGAGAACGAACTTCCTAAGCCTCCCCTGCGGCGCATGCGCCGGAGAAGGCAGTTGTGTTTAGCCGCTTACAGGCAGGTGCGTTCGGCGATGTGCTGTCACCGCGGGACTGGTCTGCGCGCCCCACTCAGTACTTCAGCGAACAGCCCCGTGCGCTGCGTCACTCGCGCAGACTGGGGCCTTCGACTGCTGCTCCTCTGCCCCGGGCCTGGGTGCTGCCCGGGGGGTGTGGCTGCGCTGCGACCGGGATCAGCCCCCCTACACCTGGGTGCTGCCCCGGGGGGTATGGCTGCGACCGGGATCAGCCCCCCTACACCTGGGTGCTGCCCCGGGGGGTGTGGCTGCGATCGGGATCAGCCCCCCCCTACACCTGGGTGCTGCCCCGGGGGGTGTGGCTGCGACCGGGATCAGCCCCCCTACACCTGGGCTCTGCCCGGGGGGTATGGCTGCGCTGCGACCGGGATCAGCCCCCCTACACCTGGGCTCTGCCCCGGGGGTGGTGGCTGCGCTGCGACCGGGATCAGCCCCCCTACATCTGGGCTCTGCCCGGGGGGTGTGGCTGCGCTGCGACCGGGATCAGCCCCCCTACACCTGGGTGCTGCCCGGGGGGGTATGGCTGCGACCGGGATCAGCCCCCCTACACCTGGGCTCTGCCCCGGGGGGTGTGGCTGCGCTGCGACCGGGATCAGCCCCCCCCTACACCTGGGTGCTGCCCGGGGGGGTATGGCTGCGACCGGGATCAGCCCCCCTACACCTGGGCTCTGCCCCGGGGGGTGTGGCTGCGCTGCGACCGGGATCAGCCCCCCTACATCTGGGCTCTGCCCGGGGGGTGTGGCTGCGCTGCGACCGGGATCAGCCCCCCTACACCTGGGCTCTGCCCCGGGGGGTGTGGCTGCGCTGCGACCGGGATCAGCCCCCCCCTACACCTGGGTGCTGCCCGGGGGGGTATGGCTGCGACCGGGATCAGCCCCCCTACACCTGGGCTCTGCCCCGGGGGGTGTGGCTGCGCTGCGACCGGGATCAGCCCCCCTACATCTGGGCTCTGCCCGGGGGGTGTGGCTGCGCTGCGACCGGGATCAGCCCCCCTACACCTGGGCTCTGCCCCGGGGGGTATGTCTGCGCTGCGACCGGGATCAGCCCCCCTACACCTGGGCTCTGCCCCGGGGGGTATGGCTGCGACCGGGATCAGCCCCCCCTACACCTGGGTGCTGCCCCGGGGTGTGTGGCTGCGCTGCGACCGGGATCAGCCCCCCTACACCTGGGTGCTGCCCCGGGGGGTATGGCTGCGCTGCGACCGGGATCAGCCCCCCCCTACACCTGGGTGCTGCCCCGGGGGGTGTGGCTGCGCTGCGACTGGGATCAGCCCCCCACACGTGGGTGCTGCCCTGGGGGTGCTGGCTGCTCCGCGGCCAGGGGATCAGCCCCCCACACGTGGGTCCTGCCCGAGGGTTATGGCTGCGCTGCGGTTGGGGGATCAGTCTCCCCACCGTAAACAAACTTGCACTAGCTCCGCTCCAGCATGCCAAAAATTGCAGCATGGACGTTGTGATGGGGGTGGCAGCTCCGGCTAGTCACCTGACTCAGACCCAAGAGGTGGAAGGGCTTGGACTCCAGCCACCAGTGGAGCCCCAATGTCCATGGGCTATTTCTAGCATGCCAGTGTAACCCACACACCTTCTCGGTGTGGTGTTCTGTCCCATCTAGGCACAAAGTTGACTTAAAGAGAGAGAGAAAATGACTCTACAGCCTTAGCTAACAGCCAGTCTGCTTTTAGCTCATTCAGCAGAGGCTCCTGCACTAAGCACCAGAGATTCCAGCTTCCATCCTGCCCACGGACAAACCCTGGTTGTCAGTGTTATGCTAGCTCCAGCAGAGTTAGCAGCGTCTACCCATGGTGGGAGGCATGATCAGAGCTATTCTGTGGACATATCCTTATTAGTGACCAAATCTACACGGGGAAGTGGGACAACAGGCTAAATACTGTATTGGGGAAGGGGCTCTATTCAAGAGAATTGGGGTCTTACCCCTCAGGGATTTGGGAGGGATAAATTGAGGGCATTTGCTATGGGGAGATGGGGAATTGTCAAGAAACCGTCTGCCCACCCTGTTTATCCATTTTCCCTCCTCTTCCATCATTCTTAGCCTACTATTCATCCAATTATCACCACAGGAAATAAAATTACTATATAAATTATACACACATACTTGGGGAGCCAGGGCTGGAACCTTGTACTACCCGAAAAGAAGGGCCCTACCTAAGATAAAGGATTAGCAGTAAGTATTTTATTCTTTCTGCGCATCAGCTTCTAGAAGGCAAGTGCATATATATAGACAGACCCCTTCCATCCTGCTCTCTCAGAGCCATTCTGTACTGGGTGAAGTTTCAGGGCCCAGCTGAGAAGCAGCTCAGCACCATGATTCCTTTAAAAGTGCGGAGGGGTTGCCATCCATACCTGCTTGTCTTAAGGGTTTCAGCTGAAAACAGGATAAATTTCTTTCTTGATTTAAAATAAGGTCTAAATTATCTTTCCCCTCCCCAGCTTACTTAGATAAAATTGGGGGTAAGGGTGGATGACAAGTCACCCAAGAGGATGTTCTCAGGGCTTTCAGTTTCTCTGTGTAGGCAGATGTGGTACCTTTGGGACTGGATATCACAGCTGAAGTAGAGAAAAAGTCAGATACAACTGCAAAAAGGAAGGAGAGAGGGAAGGCTACTAGCAAGCAAATCATGTTGAAATGGAGAACAAAATCACTTTCAGTGTGCTGGGGCACGCATGCTACCCCTCAAAACTGAAATATTCCAGTATGTAATTGGAGCATTTGCTCAACCTATCCTTACAAATATTAATATTGATGCAATCACTGCTTGAATACTGTATTCAATTCTGTTGTCCACAGTTCAAGAAGGATGTTGAAAAATTGGAAAGGGATCAGAAAAGAGGCACAAGAATGATTAAAGGATTAGAAAACCTGCCTTATAGTGATAGACAGAATTTAGCTCAATCTATTTAGCTTAATAAAGAAAACGTTAAGCGGTGACTTTATTACAGTTTATAAGTACATATATAGAGAACAAATATTTAATAATGGGCTCTTTAACAGAGAAAGGTATAACATGGTCCACTGGCTGGAAGTTACAGCTAGACAAATTCAGACTGGAAATAAGGTGTACCTTTTTAACAGTGAGGCAGTTCACTGGAACAATTTACCAAGGATTGTGGTGGATTCTCCATCACTGACGATTTTTAAATCAGTATCAGATGTTTTCTAAAAGAGATGCTCTAAGTATTATTTGGGGGTAGTTCTATGGCCTGTGTTATACAGATGTCAGACTAGATGATCACAGTGGTTCCTTCTGGCTATGGAATCTATGAATATAAATGCATACAAGCTCATATATAAAAGTTTCATCGACATGATACAATATTGTACCAGTACCTTTTCTGTACCAACTGTACCTTTTTGCCTATACAGACCTGCTTTACAGGTATATCAATAAAGGTATTGGTTTCCCAATGTTCTCCATTCACTTCCCCCATCTTCTGTTCCACACATATTGCATATTTTGAGATTATTATTTTTTTCAGGTTAACATGACCCATCCCCTTTCTGGACACACTTGATGACACAGGTCCTTCCCTGGGAGACGCTTGATCAGGATAAGGAGTAATGGGTTTAATATGCAGCAAGGGAGATTTAGGTTAGAAATTAGGGAAACTTTCTAATTATAAGGATAGGTAAACACTAGAATAGGCTTCCAAGGGAAGTTATGGAATCGCTGTAATTAGAGGTTTTTAAGAACAGATTAGATAAACACCTTTGAGGTATAATCTAGGTATACTTGGTCTCACCTCAGCACAGAGGGGCTGGGCTATATGACCTCTTGAGGTCCCTTTCAGTCCTAAAGTTCTATGATTCCCTCAGGGATCCTAACTCCCAATGACTGTGCTATATGAGCACGAAAACAATCATTATCTTATTAGATGTTACAGGCACATCCCTGCAAATAGATGACTATGGCTGTATCTCTTTATTGTAATATTCTGAGATGCATTGAAGGTATTATATATTATTTTATTACACTAGTATGTATATAAATCCATGTAATTTTGGGGCCCCGTGCACTGTGGCAGTTGCCCCCTCCCCAGCCCGCTTCTGAAGGGTGGGAGCTGCCCTATGAGAGAGCAAGCACTCCCTGCCTTCCTCCCACAGCAGCTCCTGTCCCGCGTAGCTGGCCTGGCTCTTCACTCAAACCTGTTGGCTTTTTCCACATTGTTCAGGAGTGACACCCCCCCCCACCTCCCCGTGATGTGATGCCCTGCCACATCCCCTTTGTGGCCCTGAGTTGCTTTGTGTGTGGGTGTGGGAAGGTGGTTTTTTTCCTCCAGTGATTGGGGGGGTCCACTGAGATGGGAGCCATATGCCAGTGCATTGAGTGCACATTGGTTAATCCAGGCCTGTTGAAGTCACTTAGCACCCCATAGAATCAGACCTTACATGTCAGTTTTCATTTAAATAACAGAAAGTTTCTAGCAATTTTGCTTTCAAAGATATCTTTGAAAAAGTAAACTGATTGCCAGGATTGAAGGTTTGTTGCTTATTTTCCTGAAAGCCAGTGACCGCCTCTCCACCCCTTTACCCAGAGCTGATCTATGAAAAACAAGGCCACTGGATTCCTTGACTGATGGCTGCATGGATAAGTGCCATCTAGCTCAATACTGATTTAATGCTGCCACACTGTGAGGCACTCTGAGCCAACTGTCTGCAATTGGACCAGCTCCCATGCTGAGCAGATGTAACTTGTAGCCATAAGGATGGGTGACTCCGTAAGGTGAGATGCAATGTAAAGTATGGGATTGACAACAAAAGTCTAGTCCTGGGTGTGACAGACTCCTTTGACAGTTTTGCCAAATCACTTAATCTTTCTGTTTTAATTTTGACATCTGTAGAATAGGGATAATAAAATTTACCTCAGAAGATGTTCCAGCAATTGATTAGGTAGTATTTATGCATTTTCTCCAGGCTGCACACAAAACCTTCTGAAGCAGAGGTGCACAAATTGTGGGGCATGCCCCCAGCAGGGAGTGGAGGAACGTTCAGGAGGTGCAGTTGGTGCCCAAGCCTTTTCTGGAGTCCTGAGTATAATGAAAATGAGCATGCTATGGCTGACCTCTCCTTTGAAGGCTCCAACCTATTTTTATGAAGGAGATGCATGAGAATACTGTCTCTCTCCCTGCTGTCAGCAGCCAGGCTGAACACTGCCTCTCCTGCAGAGATTCACAAGCCTACACATGCTCAATAAGTTTCCGTGACCAGCGCAGAGGACCAGGGAGCCAGGCATGTAACATTGAGCAATTAAAGTAAACTGCTCATAGTCAACACACTTTTACGAGATGGATTACACATTGTTGTGATAATGATGGACAGGAACTGGCTATTTGGTAGGTGGGTAACATGAAAAATTGTGTTGCAGGCCTACCCAAAAATGTTAATGCTGCTTTTGATAGTGACATCATAACTTAACATTTTTCAGGAAAACTCAGTTCTTGTTGGTAGTGAAAATCAACACATTTTTAAGATAATTAAAAAGGAACTCTGTATTAATCATTTATAAACTATCCTGGTTTTATGCTAAAGGAATTTGGTTACCTTAAGTAGTGTTCAAGTTTAGTTTTGTGCCTTTAAATGTGGCAAATTTACTAACTAAATGTTAGGCTTCAGTGCTCATTTCACAACTCACCGCACTTTATACCAGCTGGAAGATTTTGTAAAAGGCTGGCCAAGTCTCCATTCTGTTAAATTCTGTTCAAATAAATGGATTAATCATTTAATCCCAACAAGAGCAAGCAGTAGTTTTAAAAATCAAAGCCACTTTTTAAGCACTGTGTCAATAACCTTTCAGCTCAACCAAGAACTGACTTTTAAGACTGATTGGATGCACTAAATACACTTTTAAAAATATCTCTAAAGTTACCATTAAAAAGGTATAAACATAGCAGTGCACAAGTGTACCTCTGTTTGGGCATCAGTTTCAGGTGTGCATTCATTACATCTTAAAAAGGAGCAAAATATCTTTTATATTTTTAATTACAACAAAAGTACCAACCGTGAAGAGGATGGGGCAACAATCAGTGAAAGATCACAGAAGGACCAATGACACGTGACTAGTTCTGAACCTTGGAGTTTTCCCTCAGTAGCCAAATGTGAATAAGGCAGAGGTGTGCACCTTGTAAGCATACTGAAACAATTAGGGTTGTGATGACATTTCTTTGTTCATAGGAAGTATATTTTTATCCAGTACAATAATCTTAAAAATATTTTACCTAATACCATAAAAAAGTAGAAGTTAAAGAAGGGGCTATTCATAGAACAGATCAAGATGACAAGTCAGTTTCAAATAGAATATATATGCAGGGATCTTGATGAGTTATAAAAAGAATTAGTAACACATTTCCAAAGCTTAGTATCCTCACCTCACTGTATTCATTTCTGGAAAGCTAACTTGAGACTTCTTGCAGATTTATAATGGTGGTGATAAAGCAAGAGATATTTTTCTGAATATAGGAAATTCTTGCTTGTGGGTGCAGATTAGACTGGTATGTGTCTGCAAGCAAACCAGATCAAATAATTTCTTAGCAATTGTTCTGGGTAAGAAAAGAAATAGACCACTTTTTTTTCTTCAATAGATTGAACCTTGAATAAGGTTGTTAAAAGGAGGAAAGTCAGCAATGGGTCTTTTCTGCACTTGAGAACAAATGCCCTCATTTACCACAAGCCAGTTGGTCTCATGACTTAATAAGGCTAATGCAGCACCTTACAAGAGCCTTTGCCCTCATACACATCTGCAACATATGATTCAAAGGCTGCCACAACATAAGCCATCTGATAAGTTAGGAACACAACCAACCAAGTGAAAAAGATCCTTTTCTGGCACAGGAATATGGATGTGAGAAAGTGAGGAAGTGACGAGGGCCCATGGTACAAAAGGGAATGGGCCATCTGTCTGGCAGTGCTGTGTCTGACAGGTTGAGAATCTGAATGCAATGCCCCTAAAATTCAGGTGCTGGGTGAAAGGTGTATAGTAAGCAAGGATGCCTGAATAATAGGAGTTTTCTTCTCTCTCCTGCAGTTGTAGATCATGCTGCATCCACAAATTTCCAGGCTTAGACAGCAAGGACTAGGAATTGGAACCCAAGTTTCTGTGTACTATGTAAAAGGCCAATACTAGATTCCGAGGCTGGCCCAAGTCAGCTGCCATTATTCAATTCTCTCCTATGCCTGTTCATCACTAAGTAGCCATGGCAGCATAACAGCACACATTGTTTATCCTTTCTTACATCTTCCCCTATAAAAACTGCAGCATCAGAGAGTCTTGAAAAGATTTTCTTCTATCCTGCCATGGCTACTGCAGCCTCCTCTTCTCTGAGGTCTTCAAACCACAATTTGAGGACTTCAATAACTCAGACATAGGTTAGGGATTTGTTACAGGAGTTGGGGGGTGAGATTCTGTGGCCTGCGCTGTGTAGGAGGTTGGACCAGATGATCATAATGGTCCCTTCTGGCCTTAAAGTCTATGAGTATCTATGTTTTTGGTTTCATCATGTTACTTTTTCATTTATAATATCTTATTATTTTGGGGGCTTATGCTGGAGCATACTGAGCAGCTGCAACTCTCTTTCAATGGGAAATGGGAGTGTTCACCCTTCACAATGAAGTCTATTATAGTTGTAATAGTAATAATAAATATACTACAATGTCTCACAGTTACATAATGCCCTTCATCCCAAAGTGATTTGAAAACTCCTTAGGAATCTTTTTAACAACTGCTTGAAGTGAAGCTACCCCTGCTGTAGAAAGCAGCAACTGTTTAGGACAGGAGCATAAGAAAAATACCATTTCTATTTGCAAGTGAAGCAGAAAGATTGGTAAAGACAAAGTATAATTACCTAAATTAGGATTTGGGCAGGACAACAGCTAACATCCACTGGTACAGTCTTGTGAAAATTGTAACGGGGGTGTTTAATCACAACTAAGGCTGCAAGTTTGTTTCAGAGATTACAGATTCTGTGACTTTCTGTGACCTCCATGATTTCTGCCACGGCTGGTGCAGCTGGCTCCGGGGCTGTACAAGCAGCTCAGGCAGCCCTAGGCCAGTTGCACCAGCTGCTGCTGGGGCAGTCTTGGGCCACCGCACCTCTGCCCCCCAACAGCAGCAGGGGAAGTTTGGGAGTGGGGGGGTCTGAGGGCTAGGGTGTGGGAGTGGGTGAGGGCTCTGGGCAGCGCTTACCTTGGGGGGGGGGCTCCCCGGAAGCGGCACCATTTCCTTCCCTCCTTTAGTGCCTACCTCTGTGTGCTGCCTCTTCCCGCAGTCACCGCCCCCACAGCTCACATTGGCCACAGTTCCTGGCCAATGGGAGCTGCGGAGCTGGCAAAGCATGGAGTTAGGAGCTTAGGGAGGGACATGTCGCCACTTCCAAGAAGCCAGATAGGGAGCCTGCCAATCCCACCAACTCCTCTCCTCCCTGCCCTCCCCCAGCCTGGGTCCTGGGCTGCTCCCACCCAAGCACCATGGCACCCCCATGACAGCTCCCCCCAGCACTTGCAATATCCCCTGGACTGGCCCCGTAACACCTGCCACACTCCCGCACTCCCAAGGACTCTGCGGTGTCCCCCGGCCTTCCCCTACAGTAGCCACGCCCCACCACGAGCACCCGCAGCACTCCCAAGATTTAGTCAGGGGTTGTGAATTTTTGTTTACTGCCCGTGACATGTCCATTACTTTTACTAAAAATACTGTGACTAAAACGTAGCCTTAATCACAACTAATGTTCAAAGCCTTATTTTTACATTTTACTTGATGTAAATTACCTACTAATTAAACAATCCTTTCCCAGACCACGCTGGGGTATTGGTTTACTATTATTTTTAATATTTCTGTTGCTTTAGTGTCCAGAGGCCTGCATCTGGATTGGACCCTACTGTGTTTAGGTGCTGTATGGCCACAGGTCTACGTCCTGAAGAGCTGATCCAGAGAGAAAAAAACCATCTATTAGGTAGGGAATAATAATGCCTATGCCACCTTGAGTTTTCTTGGTGAACTGCTTCTTCAAATACTGACCAGGCTTGACCCTTTCTAACTCATGAAATAAGAACGGCCATACTGGGTCAGACCAAAGGTCCATCTTGCCCAGTATTCTGTCTTCTGACAGTGGCCAATGTCAGAATAGGTAATCAAGTGATCCATCCCCTGTTGCCCATTCCCGGGTGCCCATTCACATTCCCAATCACAATCCTGGTGGTGGCACAATGCACAGTACTAATTTCAAGAACAACATATATGCAATTTCATCTTCTCATAACAACATGTAAGCCAAAATGCTTACAGATAAACCAAAACATTTCTTCTGTATCAGGAGTTTGAATTAGGTGACTGAGTTTTCCTGGCATTGAGAGGATTAGTCTCTGTTTTACCTATTGCACCTCTGTTATAAGTATATATAGTTGCACATACTTTTTTAGTGTCTTGTTGATTTACTAAGATTACTTTTCCACTGGGTTTCCTGCATCTTGGTAGTATTCCCCCTTGATTTTCTGGATTCAGTTAGTTAGTTGTCTATTTATGAAGCATCTGGTAACTTGAATGCAGTTAGAGTTTTTTATATTTGTCATTTAGCCTTTGGATAGTCTTCACTATAGTCCCCAGAGTCTTGTATCCTGTTTTTAACTTCTCCTGTTTATATCACATACCATCCATTGTGTCTGGGTAGCTTTTCCGATGAGTATTTCAATTATGTGTCAATATGAAGTATTTGTTATGGGCTTCAAAAGACTTTGGTTTCCATTTGTCATTTGAGCTTTTTACATAGAGTGCTTAGAACATATTGAACTTTGGAAGCACTTTTGCAGATCTTCATGCCTTTGTTTGATCCTTAATTTCTAGGGGACTCTTAAGTATCTTTAGCTATTAGTAATTGTTTTAACAAGATGATTTAAATTTAAACTATTCTTCATGATAATCTGAGCTGGTGAGGCACAGTATGCTCACCAATATAAGTGATTCTAGATTCCACAGTACTGTGATATGAATCATTTCCTGCTGTCTCTAAACTTTTAACAGTCTGATGCCTTCCTCATGCAGAACATTTCCTTATCAACTTTTTGGAGTATACAATATAGCTTTACGGAGATTTGCCAATGTATAAATACTCATTCCTGTTGTATTTGAACGAACTTGTTTCCAGAATTTTCCATGGGCAATCCATTACCTTATTTTTTAACTTAATTTCAGCTTTGCTGTTGTTCATTTACTTGGAGGCTGTCAAAGATGAAAAAGCACCACTGTGTTATTAATGATAATCATGAGTTATACTAGTTCCAGATTTCCAACTTGATCCAGCTCCCATTGAGGTTAATGGGACAAATCTATAATTAACTTCACTGTCAGCAAGACAAGGCCCTAATCTAGTTTTTTAGTTGCAGTATTGGTTCTGGGTTTACAATACCTCAATATGGAAATAACACATAACTGTACTGTGTTTGTGTCTGAGAGTAACATATACTGCTGTTGAATGCTAGCTAGATCGCTCCATATTAGAACAAAAACTCAGTTATATTTTCCCATAGTAATCTGGATTACTTAGTTATTTTCTTGTAGAATTACAGATGCCTGAACTTGTTCATTTTTTTTTTTTTAATATCTAGATCTACAAACCAGAAGCCAGGGAATTTCAGCACCTAACATTCCCAGTACAAAGCCCCTTATTTTCAGTCTCTACTCACTTACACAGTGCTTGAGATTCCTCCTATTGAAGCTAATAGAAAAACTCATGATTTCAACAGGAGCAAAATTTTTGTGCACATTCCACTGTTCTGTCATGATTCATGAACAGGAGTATGAATCTGTAATATAGAGTCTATGCATAGTGATAAGGAATGTACTTATTTGTTTGGAGGAAATTAGAAAAATTGTTTAATAAAAGAAATTAATTCATCTATTCAAGCAGGAAAGAGCTAATTCCAGTTCAGAAACGCCACCCACCAAAGCTATGGAAACAGGCTATAGAGTTGTAAGCATTACATCCTCAGAATACACTCTAATTGATCTAGATGCACAAAACAGTTAACCAGCAGCTTCTATGAGGTGATGACCCCTCTTCTAGATTTCACATACATCACAGTGCTCACTGTGATATCACTGGAGTTGGTATAATGAAGGTTCACATATCCATGAAGTGATACAATCTTCCAGTTTAATTTTAAATTAATTCTGGGGCACATGGCACCCCAGCCTTATTATCTGGGTTTTCAGCAGTGACTGGAGACTGATGTAATCCAAGTACGAACTAGATGGTTCAAAAGACTGATTTGTTCAAGAGTGCTGTTCAAAAGACTCTTAATTTGATCACTTTCTAAGAATTATTCAGAATTATTTTTAAAACAGGTATTAATAAATGTTGTGTGCTGCAGATTATCCATTCTTTTGAATTCCATGAGTAAATCCTGTCCTCTTTGCAGTCAATAGGGTCAGAATTTCACCCCATATAGTTAAATATTGTTTTGGTTTAGCAATAGTTCAACATTCCAAAAACCTAAAACAACAGATTGTCCTAATAATTCAAATTTTTCCTGTTACAGCAAAAGTTGTTTAGGGAAAATTTAGCAGCAGCATAGTTTACCTGAATTGTATTCTTGTAAAGTTAAGTAATGGATGAAGAATATGCAAAATAATCAGAGTTCTCATCTTCAGCTAGCGCAGTGAAGATTTATTGCACCTACGAGATTTGGACTTAGTACTTTCTTCTCAAAGCAAAAAGGTATGTAAAGTTTCAACAGGTTCAACATGCAAAATAAGTGCTCCGTGAACTCATCTTTGATCATGTTGGAAAGACTGTGTGATTGAAGCACTGAATGAAAGACATTATTACTCAGCTCCCAAGCTGAGAGGAATCAGATCTGTGTCTTAATTGTATAATGCTTCTGTGTGAGTACCCATTGGATGGATGGACAGGTGGACTGTCTTTGCTAGAATTCCTCATCATCATCTCGTTGCATGCTTCCTTGAAAACCAATAAAATAACGCTGATTTTTCACACTAATTCTTTATTAATACTTGTTTCTCAGTGTGTGGATGGCTCATTGGCAGTATCACAATGCAGCCATCGCTACTCTGTGTTATAAATTTCACAGTTTCTAAGCCAAGTTTTGGGTCAACCTGCCATTATGTAAACAATGTTCTGCTTAAAAACATTTTTTTCTCTGCCCCATACCTTTGTATGTCTACAATCCTACTGTTTGGCACATCACCTTTCGGCACAGCAAGAAGTATATATGTGCTGGTAAAATAATATGACAATTTTATGTCTGTGGACTCAGACTTCAGTCTGCTGAAAAACAGAACATGATATGCTCATAACTTGTTTCCTATATATTGAATTGATCCAGCCTTTAACTGCCCTTTGGGAGATATATATGTGCCTCAGAATTAAGTTAATAGAATAGTATGTATATATATATATATATATACACACAATTGCTGTCTGAAAAAACCTCTCCATTTACTTCCTTCCCAACCCTGCTGTGAGCCTCATCTCCTGAAAAGTCTCCTTCCAGCTGAGAGAAGATGGAGGTTCCTTCTCCTATTGCCCATAAACTTCATGCTGAATAAAATATGGAGGAGGAGGAGGTAGCTGAAGAGGAATGTGAGGCCTGTTCACTCCTATATACACATCAGGAGCTGGGTGTGTTGCCACTGCAGTGCTTTCAGCCTCTGCCATCCTGGGTAGTTCAGAAGCCCTGCTTTGCAGCACAAATCTCTGGATCAGATTCTGAGATGTGAGTCTAAATTGCTTTAACTTACTCCTTCTTCCACCCACTCTGCATATAAGTTACATCAGCTAGACTGTCTTAGACTCATACTCACATACTGTAATTTACACATCAACTCTAAATTTGCCTCCCTGAGCCTGATTATGAACTCACACTGGTGTAAATCAGGAGCAATGTCAGTGAAGTTAATGATGCTAAAACATTGTAAAATTGGCATGAGACAAATCAGAAGTAGGGCCACTAATCTAAGGGAAGGGAAGCTTGTGTAATTTATACAATTATGAGTCGTACATAAGGGTTATAGCTGGAAAAGCAACTGAAAGAAGGTGGAAGAGTTACTGATCTTCCACCTTATTTTACTGTACTAGTAATTATAGCTATTGTTCTTACTGCAGTAACACTTTGGGGCCCCTATCAGAGATCAGGGCCCAAAATCCCCTATTGTGTAGATTTTTTTCATCTTGTTGCATAAGAAGCAACTACTGCATACTATCTTTGTTTTTCCTTTATGACTTATGGAAGAATAACAAAGGCAAATGCAAAAATAACATTGCTGTTAAAAATCTAAACTGTGATCCTCTTTGGGAATGATATGGCAGTGTAAATGTATATGGTTCTAATTATACTAACCTGCAAAGTTAAACATGGTTTATGCCCTTTTTTACTGCTCTATAATGTATATAAAGTCCTGACAGGTCTAGTGTTTGGGTGGAAATGTTTCTATATATTTCTTACCTTAGAAATATCAAGAATGTTCAATCTGACTTTTCCATGTTTTTTATTTTTTGTATTTGAGGGCTCAGATATGAATTGGGAGATTTCTCAGCCCTTAATTAAGCCCTAATCCTGCCCCATAGAAGTCTATGGGAGTTTTAGCATTGGTGTCAATGGGAGTAGGATCAAGCACTTAAGTGACTGGAGAGTCCAATCTTACAAACAGAGCCTTTCTTCCACTATTTATAGTAAGTTTGATATTTATTGTTTATTGTCTTTGTTTCTGCATATACTTCTGTAATGCACTAGTTTGGTATTTGTGATGTCATAAAACTACTAGTTCTCCAGTTGTCCAGGAAAAACAGGACAGATATGCAGAAAAAGTCTAAAAAAACCCAAACAACCCAACCCCTCCAGGTCTTCATTTCACATCAGAAGGGGGGTAGGGGTAGAAGGCACAACCCCCTTTTATTTGTTTGATTTTTTTTTCAGGTCACCTTTAAAGCAGCTGGAGTAGTGGTTTTTTGGTCTAGCGGCTAGCTGCATGTTGCACTGTCATATATAGATCTAGGTTTTGTTCCTGAATTCCTAAGCTTGTATGTGCTAACCCTAACTGGAGGCTGTGCCTTGCTCACTCTCTAATGTGTTTTTCTAGCAACACCTGGAGTGATGCTGATACGGTCCAGAGGGAGTCTCCCCCAGTTCTCTTTGACAAAAGGGTTGGTTGTCATGATTCAAGGCCATCAGGGGTTGGAAGATATGAAGCATGAAAACAGAGAGAACACTGGGTCTCAAAAAAATAAAAGGTTTCTGGGAAATATATAGTAGGTAGAGATGGCTGAGATTTTTGACAGAAAAATATTCCCATCAAAAACAGAATTTTAATGACAGTAAGATTTTTTGCCAGAAAATGTGCTTTTATTATATTTTTCCTATGAGCAATTTGTAAATAAAAATTCTCATTTAGTTTTAAAGTGAAAAATTTATTTCAGTTTTTGAAAATCACCTTTAAAAATATTTCTCTTAAAAGCAAAACCTGTAGTGTCACTTAAAGCAACAGAATTCATGATGTAGGGAAAAGATTCCTTTTTTTTAATTTTTACTTTTTGTTTGGCATGTTCCCCCCCCACACCAATTTACTTTTTATATCTTGTTGCTTTTCAAAAGTTTCCCAAAATTTACATAGTTAGAGGGACTGAGTTAAGTTTGAGAAGTTTTGAAAAGTTTGAGTAGAAAAGGAATAAATGTCTGGAGGGAGCAATATCCTGGACAGTATTCATTTTATTGCATGCAGTGCCAAGAAGGACATTTAAAAAAAAAAAGAAAGAGAGAGAGCAACCAGGTAGAAAAGAGGGAAAAAAAATTTAAATGAAAATTAAAAAAAAAAAAAGAAAAGTATAAATTGCACCATTTCAAAGTCCTCAACTGGAAACGACATCACAATTGTTTATGAAATTGTTTTCCAGTTTTTCAATCAGCTCTGATAAGGGGCTTGATTAATCACTGTGTTCCAGTCTTATGTCAGCTGAATTCCAAGGAAAACACTGGACTTTCACTGACGTAAAACTGAAGTAATGCAGTTTTGAACCAGACCCAGCAACTTGCAGTTTAAATGTTATGGAGTATATCTAGTCACTGCAGTTGGAGTAATTTGCACTTGCAGTTATCCACAAACAAGATGTACAATGGAGTACATATAAGTAGCTATATGTGTAACTGAATTGTAGGTACAAAAATGTGGGTGTAACGTGTGCCTTTAAACGGGAGGCCACTGTCCTGAAAATTTCACAGCTTCTAATGTTCTCCTAGGGAGGAATATTTGCATGTGTAAACAAATGATCTTCCAAACACTGGCCATTTATGAACCTTGCCTATGTAAGTTGTACAGACAAATTCATCTTTCTTGGTGGCTTTCATACAAGAATGTCAGAGCTCGTTCCTCTTCCATAGCTTTCAAAAATGTTAAGAATGGGCTCACTGAACCTTTTGGGAAATATCATTTTTAGCGCAGAATTTAGTTTCATATAGCATCTTCCATATGGGAGGTATCCCCAAAGTACTTTAGAGAGCATTAAAATTACAGAGAGATACTGGACATGCATTGACTAGACAAACAGGGAAGCCATTATACACTCAGCAAGACTTCATGCAGAACGTTGGATATTAGAAACTTGTTTTATTGAAGGTGGGGGGGAATGTTGTCATGAACCATGACATCTGGTTTAGGCAGTTCCCCCCACCTCCCCTTTTTTTTTTCTCTAAAAGGACCATGAAATATTTAACTTCTACCAGGACAGCCGCAAAAAGTAGGCAGAGGGGACTTTAGTGTAACCGTTCATCTAAAGGATGACACTTCTAACAGTATAAAAAAAATAATAAATTATACTTCTATAGCACCTTTCCAAAATTTGCATTCACACACATGTGATCAACAACCAGCATTTGCACAAACAAACAGGCTTGGGTGCATCTTTAGAGGCTGCTTTTAAGATATAAAATAATATGAATCATGTTAGAAATTAAAATGGATAAAGAAACCCACAGAGTATTACTAGAAGCGAATCTTGACTGATATTTGAAAAAGCAATGGCACTGTTTCTAATTAAGAAACAAAATAGGTGGAGATGCAGTGTCAATTATAACTTCATTAAGTTTGCAGTGAAACAGAACTGAGGGCTCAGTCCTGTAACTCTTAAGCCCCATCCATTTCAGTGTGCTGTCCCTTATAGGCTATGGTTGAAGGATTGAGCTCTTAACAGATAATGGACACAGAATAAGCATCTAACCCAAAGATATCTAACTCAGCTCATTGGACACATTTACTGATTATCATCCTTTCATCCTCTCAGTTTCAGTCTATGCCCTATTTCAAATAAAATATGATGCACTGGTTATGAAATATAGGACTTTGTGAACAATAGAGAAAGCAGAAGGACCTGCATTAGATTGGTCTTGTGCCTTCCCGTGTTCCTGAATGTTACCGTGAAAAAAAGTGTTAAATGAAAAGAGCAATGGGAGGTATCAAAACTTTGTAGTGAACTACAGTGTGGAAGCAAATGTCTCCTCACTAATAGAACATTCACACAAAGAGTTGGGGGAAAGCAACTGAAAGCACACACAATAGCTTGTAGAATTAGAGGAAGTAGATGGAAGAAAGTGATGCCAATTCTGTACAATTTTTTTGTCCATCTTTGATTTTTAGAATTTTCTTGTTCATCAGAGTCCAGTTCATATTTACTTTGTTTTGATGTCTGGAATACTGTGCATTTCAGTCTAATAGTCTTCTCTATTCTAAATGTTTATACAGTGTGATTTACTGCAATGTGGCTGTGTAATTATGTTGATGATTAGACAAAACATTTTTGACATGAAAGGAAAACAGTAGTTAATAATGTTTTCCATCTGTTTGGTAAAACCTCACTTTTTTAAAAAACAAAAACGAGCCCTTCACATGTAGCAGCATCCAAGGCAACACCTATGCAAGTACATGACAGAAATATAAATCCTCATGAATTCATTCTGATCATTACCTCACACATTTTGTAAAGCGTTGCCATCTGTTTTATAGATAAATATTACTGTAATTAGTGTCAGCACATGTTTACATTATATCAGTCGCAGAGTCTTATTTTAGAGTTAAGACCCTGATTTTCCCCCAGAAAGAATAAAGGTGTATTTTAAGCTATTGGCAGGAAATACATTGTAATTAGGATAAAATGAGTGTATTTCAATAATGGCTGCTTTTTTGGAGAACTTCAGAGCATTTAATGCTCCTGCTCTTCATTCAGGGTCGAATACTGGGTCATTGCCTGCACATGAAATATTTTTTAAAATAGCAAGCCAGCTGCAGAGGGGATGTTGCAACTGTGGTTACCCTATACCCTTGAGTTTTCTATTGCAGGTCTCTGCAACATCCCCATGTTGAATGAGGACTTACGGTTTGATGATGCAAGATGTTGAGCACTTGGGGTCAGATCTAGTAAAGTCTATGCCTTTAAGCATATGCCTAAAGTTAAATGCACAGGGCCTGAGCACTCAGCATTCTGTAGGGTCAAGCTTATAGTGACCAGGCCACAGCTGCTAATCTTCCCTATGGCCTTTAGTAG
Source organism: Gopherus evgoodei (assembly GCF_007399415.2). Taxonomy (NCBI): domain Eukaryota; kingdom Metazoa; phylum Chordata; order Testudines; family Testudinidae; genus Gopherus; species Gopherus evgoodei. Next base: position 32,671,236 of record NC_044323.1, read on the forward strand.
TGGGCTGACTCTGCGTGCAGCCTGTCTTTGTGGGTAAGGATTTTGCCCCTCAACCCTCACAATATTCCAACAAAAGCAAAATCTGTTCATGTCGACTTTTCTCCTTCACCATCGGAAATCCCAGAAAATATATCTGACACCAGACAGATCCCTGAAATTAGCTGGACACATTAATTTAGAATGTCTGTATCTGATGTGCCAGACAAAATGCTCTAAAGACCTGATCGAAAGCCCACTGAAGTCAATTGAGAGACTCCTGTTATCTTCAGCTGGCATTGAATCACGATCCAGCTGCATTTATAGATCCAGAAATATGTTCCAGATGCACAAATACTATTCTGACAATACTGAAACATAACCTTTATTTTTCCTCATTATAGCAATAACTTTCTCTAGCCCAGATAAAGTAAGGTACCACTGAAATTTTCTTGCCCCGCTCCTGATATTTCTTGCACCTGCAGAAGGCCCTGGTATTTGAAAATCTTTGCTGGGTGACAGAGATTGATGGTGTTTTGTTTCCAGTAAGGTTTCAGTTACATTTCCTTTTCCTCCATAGATTCTATGCTACCAGTCCTACCCAGAACACTGATATATCAGCATTTAGCACTAGTATCTCAGCTTTTCTTAACAGGTGGTTATTTTGTGTTCTACAGGAGCTGCAGCACATACTGCCTTGGCTGAATGTAGGTGAGATTTAAAACTTTCTCTGAAGAAGCTTACATCTACTAGCACTACTTTTGTCTGTACATGACTAGCAGCCAATAGATTTTCCAGGATGGTTTCCATCATAGGCAAGGTTTATAAGTATCCATTTAATTTTCCAGTCAGATAATTGCTGCTAAGATTATTTGCAAAAAAATATGCCAGGTTTGTTTCCATTCAAAACAAAACAACTCACTGGATATTGTAACAGAGAACAGGAGAGACATAAATAGCTGCCATAGTGAAGCCATACTAGATTGCTGCTTCCAATCTGGGCACCAGCAGCAGACCTCAGTAAAGGCTCCAATGAACACAAGTACTGGAAGAGCTTCCCAGAGGGTTCATGTTCATTTTCGGAGGTGGACATAAGGTGGCTAAAATTAAGGCAAAATGATCAAAAAAAAAAAGCTCTGTTTTCAAAGTTGAAATATAAAGAGCTCAGCAAACACACACCAGTAATAACAACATAGAATCCGCTCCCTCTGGAAAATCCAGAAAACATGCTGAGCTAGTAAAACACAAATGAGCAGTATATAAAAAGCTATTAAATTCAAAAGGTACCTTCCAGCAACGTACCAAAAGCCACAGTCCTATCTTGCAGCTATCAGTGTTCTACAGCACTGGCTGCCAGCTTCTTGATCCACCACTTCCTCATCATTTCCACAGTGCCATGTGTTGAAATGCTGGAAGAGTAAATCGTCCCAAATATGAAAATCTGATGGAAAGGTAAGAGATTTTATTGCAGATTTCAGTGAATCTGTCAACAGAAGGCAATAGCATTAAAAGAAGAAACAGACCAAGACACAAAGTTCAAATCCATATCCAGACGCAAACTTCTTTATGTTTGGGAGTGTTTGGATTCAAAAGACTTGGTTTGGCTCATTGTAGTCATGGTCCAGATCTGAATTTTCACAAAGCTAGGAGGCACACACACACACACACACACCTTTCTTCCCTTCTGTATCATCTTTCTTCTGAGAAATCTCAAAGTTCTTTCAAAATATTAATTGCCTAAGTCTCACATCACTCCCAAGAGGTAGGGACAACTTGACTCATTCCTGAGATGGAATGCAGCAGCTGTTTAACAATGCAGTTATCTTCCCAAGATTTTAGAGCCGGCAGTGAAGAATAATGGATGCAGTTGAAACAGCAGGGGAATTTAAGTAGGTGGAATGTAATGACACAAGTGGACACTTGGTCAGGACATTCATGTTTTCAACCCCGTGTTCTTACAAAAAGCAATATGAATTTTTTAATGACCATACACAGTCAGGGTCTCGATTCTATGTTGTATCTGAAATACAATACCTGCAGCAGCACAGTGTTCCCTGGCACCATGCTGGGGAATTGGTTCACTGTGACTCAGAGGATGAAGTGCACTCTACTGAATCACCTGCACCATTTCCTGAGGCAACTAAGTGCTCCCAGGAGGTCTTCCATCCAAGTACTAATTCAGATTAATTCTGCATATTTGTATGGGTGTTTAAAAACTGTGTTTAAGGTCCTCAGGTTACAAACAAAACTCTATGCAAAGTGTATTACCATATTCAAGAAAAACATTACAACCACATTCTGCAAAGTTTAGTATATGCAACTGAAACAGCTGCTATATGCTTTGGAGCATGATACTGTAATGTAATAGATAAAACATAAAAGAAGTGAAGTTGTTTAACTATATTGCTTTACGTCCATCCACTACATGAAAGCAGGAGGGATAAAGCAAAAAATTATTTGATATAGGATGAGATCAAAGTGTGAGGAATAAAGAATCCAAGTACCTTCACACATAGTACTGTGGGGAAAAGATTATGTTTCGGAAAGTTCATTAATTACACTTACAGATATAGCATAGTCCCAATGGTTTTTCCTGTTTTCCTCTGCTGTCCAGATTCAGTTACACTAGCTCTTCAATAAAATAAAAAGGGTAAAAAATGGCTGTCCTTTGTGAAAAGTCTCATGTAAATACAATGAGAGTTTTGACTGTAAAAGCACAAAGTACTGATTGAAAGAGTTGCTTCAAAGACATTTTATTTCTCAGATTACGGAAGATATGTCTACATAGTAACTAGGACGCTGCAGGGTGGGAGGGTCCCAGAGCTGGGGCTCCAGCATGAGCCCAGTAATCTACACAGCTGTGAAACAGCCCCGCAGCCCGAGCCCGAGACAGCTGGCATGGGCCAACTGCAGGTTTTTCTTTGCTGTGTAGACATACCCAGAGTGATAAGGAAGAGAATGGTTAGTCACCTTCATAGGTAGCATTTCCAATTCTGCCCACTGTGATGGACCATGAGTATTTCTGAATACTATATGTTGACCTGGTTATTGAGATGTTTACTGTATGAATATTCAGTAGCATGCTGTTGGACAAATAAGCAGAAAGTAGGACAATGGCAAGCAGAAAGTAGGACAATGGCATGCGAGAGCCACTTTAAACAGGATGGCTTGCCCTAAGAAGCCAGCCAACCCTGATTACTGAAGGAGCTGGACCTGATAGGCATCAGGTGATTTCTCTGTAAAGATCTGCAGGAAGAACTGTGCTGGCAGGATTATAAAGCCAGGAAGATTGTAGCAGAAAGGCAGGTGGCTAGGGGGATGCCTGGATGTAGGCCGGCTGACCTATACCTTGGAGAAAGACAGAAGATATAAGGGAGAATCCTGAAGCGAGTCTACAAGGTGATGAAGGAGATAGCAGATGGGAAAACTGGCCATAGGTTAGGAAAACGATGAGGGTGGATGTGCCAGAGTTAGAAAAAGAAACACCAGACAGAAAGAGTAAAGAGAAAAATCAAACGGTTATAAGAATGAAATCACTAGTCACAGATGTGAAGATAGGGGTTATAAAACCTCTGAAAGTGACAGAATGGATTTCAAAAAAGTGCTGGAGACACAGAAAGCGCTAGAAAGCCGCAAGGAGGAGATCTGTTAATTGAATGCAAAAGGAAGGAACAAGTGGGGAAGCTATTAAAGATTAAATTGTTAGGCAAACAAAGTAAGCTGCCATCTGTATCAAGCATCCGATGGAAACAGGAGGAGCTGTGTATGGTGTGCTGATCAAAATAACTGAAGATGAAGTAAAGCAAGAACAGGGGATGATAAGATACTATAGCTAAACAGCTAATTAGCAAGAGAGGAGGGGAAAGAAAAGTCATCAATGGTTGTGCCAGCTTCATTTAAAGGAGAAGCCTTTCCAGATACCATAACAATAAGATACCAGATTTTTTGGATGAAGCCATATATCCTCGCCCTGGTGAGGTGTTACAAATGCCAAAGGTTTGGACACGTGGCAAATACATGTAAAGAACATTAGATCAAGTAAATAAGGAGGGGAGCTCTCTTATGACAATTCTTTGAGGTGGGGGGAATTAAAGTGTAGCAACTATGGAGGAAAGCACAGTGCAGCACACAGATGTTCTGTAGCAGCAAAGCAAGCAAGATAGATTTAAAAACAAAATGATTTAAATAGCATATCATATGCAGAAGACACCTGAGGCATTTAAGAGCAAAAGCGGAAGAGGAAAGGAAACTCAGTAAGAATAAAGACAAACACACAACAGAATAACTCAAATGATATAATGAGTGATGCAGGGAAAACAGGAGAAGACATATTATGTGTAGGCAAAAATAAGTTTATAACTTGTATGACTGAAGTAATAAACTGCACATCACAGCCTAATAGCACATGGACAGGAACTAAAGAAAAATACCCCTGATAAGGCCACTAAACCTGATATCATTTGCATATAAGTAACATGGTTTATAGGAAAACTGGATTTCAGAATATCAGGATACGGCATCCACAGGCAAGACAGAAGTAAGTGGTGGAGGAGTTTGTAAACTCATTAAGCAAAACCTACAGTATCTTGAAATGGAGATGAAGAAACGAAATATAGAACATAATGCTATTGAGATTCCAAAGCAAAATAAATCTTCCTCTTTGATAATACATAGCATATACAACCTCTGTAGCTAGCTAGAGATAAAGGATTTGACAGATATAGTTGAAGATGCAACAGGCCTGTATATTATATGCAGAGACATAAACAGCCATAACAGATCATGGGGAAGTGGAAAAAAAGATAAGACTCGTAAATGTCTAGAACACTTAATGGATGAAAAAACGTAGTAAAACTGAATGATGGTACACCCACTAGGTGTAATGCAGTCAAGGAAATCTGTCCTATCTAGACCTGGGAATTGTGTCAAGTAGTATAGCAAACAAATACAACTGGGAAGTTGAAAAAGAGGAGGGAATGTGAACTGTTTAGAAGCAAATATAATGAAAATATTAATGAACAATGTATAAGTAATGTTAAGGAGGTTAGTAGCAATGTAACAAAAGGGCTCATAATGTCAGCAAAGTTAGCTGTAACTAAGATATCAAGTCACGCTAAAAAGTAGAAACCATGTAACATGGTGAAATGAATGTAAAAAAGCAGTTAAAGAAAGGAACAAGGCAAGACAAAAATACAATGGATAATGAGCACATCATGAAATATAAAAGAAACAAGGCAATTGCACAAAGGGCTATTTAAAAAGGAGAAAAAGAAAGCTGGAGAAAGTACTGTGGAAAAATAAAGAAAGATACTAAATCATCAGAGGTATATATGCAGATTAGGACAATGAAAGGAATATGGAGTCAGATCAATTTTATACCAGGCCTCATTGTAGAAGGTCAAGGGATAAAAAAGCTCTAATGAAGACAAAGCAGAAATCTTAGCAGAAATATTTCACAATATTAGTAATGGTGAAAATCAGAGTACAGAAATCAACATGAGGGAAAAATAAATCATTAAAAAGAATCATAAAAACTAGAAGCAGTGGGAGGAAGATGAGGACATGATATTAAGTAAAAATATCTGCAGGAGGGAACTTCAAAAAGCTATAGCTAAAAGCTAAATCTCTGCAATAGGCAAAGATGGTGTATGTAACAAAATGCTAAAGCACCTGGATCAAGGGAGTCAGAAAATATTACTAAAACTGTACAAGAGCAAATGGGGAAAAGGTGAGCAACCACTGGAGTAGAAACATATGATTGTAGTTCCAGAGTGGAAACCAGGTAAGCAGCAAACAGGATGTGATTTCTACAGGCCTGCTGCCCTTACATCATGTATGAGTAAAGCTATGGAAAGAATGGTAACTGAACGATTAACAACATAGCTAGAGAGAAGTGGACTTATAGACAATGTACAAAGTGGGTTCAAGAGAGGAAGGAGTACAGTTGATCATGTAGTAAGAGTGGAGATGGAAGCACAAAAAAGTATGAGAAATAAAGAATACTTTCCTGGATACTTAAAAAAGCATGATACGTTATGAAGAGAGGGCTTATTGCATAAAATAGCATGCATGGGCATAAAAGGAAGACTCTATAGGTGGATAAAGAATTTTTTAAGTAAAAGACCTATGCAGGTCAGGGTAGGGAAAGCCTACTCTAGCATATGTACAATCACCAAATGGCACTCCACAGCAGAACGTCATCAGCCCTACCTTATTCAGTGTAATGATAACCAATCTCCTTAGAAGGATGATGGCAGGAATAGGCATTTCCTCATTTGCAGATGAATGCGCCATATGAGCAAAAAACAGAAACTAGGAGAACCAAATGAATGAAGTACTTAGGAAGAGTGCAGAATGGGGAAATGTGCAGCTTTCAATTTTCAGTTCTCAAAACTAAATGATATTCACTAAAAGGAAGATAGATTGTAAACTGGTTCTATATGGGCAGTAAATAGGCATAGTTAAAAGCTACAGATTCTTGGGTTTGACATTTGATAGCAAGCTACCACAGACAGATCACATTGAAAATATTGTAGATAAATGTAAAGGTAAAATCAATCTACTGAAAAGTATTTCCAGAACCACCTGGGGCATGGAAAAGAAACCAGTGATAATGCTTTATAGAGCATTAATAAAACCGATCATTGAATATGGATGCCAAGCATTTAGTTCAGCATCAAAAACATACCTAAGGAAGCTAGACTCAGTGCAAGCCCAAGCATTACACATTGCAAGTAGTGCCCCCATCAGGACCTCTTTGTGTTGTGCTGGTGAAATGCCTGCAGCATTAAGAACAATATTATTGGATTGTGATAGGACAGGGTTCCCTCACCCTAGGTTCCTTACTGCAAACAGTCTTCACACAGAACTCATGGCAAATTCAAAACACCAAGTGCTTTATTTACTGTGTGAATATAACAGAACAAGTTCCCCACAACTCAATGTTCTGACATTCTTCGTAGACACAGGGCAAGAGGGAGCAGAGATCTTACCTCCCTAAGATCCTGGGCTTCTCTAACTCTCCTTCCAATTTACCCCTCTTCCTGTTTTTTTAGCTGTCCTCAGCTGATGAGCTGAGCCACATTGTTGATTGGTTAATTGTTCAGTCCTTAAGGACAAAGTGCCCAGAGTGGTGAGTCAGCCTAGAGGTACTCACGTTCTGTCACATGGATTTAAACTTTTGGACAAAACTCATAGGAAACAGGGAAGATAGAAACATGAGACATATATGAAGAATGCTGGGAATTCTGTGGAGAATCCGAGGGAAAAGTAAAAAATGCTTCATGTTAATAGGATTAAAATATGGGCAAAGAAGCTAAGAGAAAAGGAAGACCTAAAAGAAATTAGCATATACAGCCATAGGAAAATGCATTATAGGTGGAAAATTATCCCCAGCACCATATACATGTGAAACTATACAATGAAATTAAAAGGGGGAAAGCAGAGCTAAATGTATTCAGTGTATATGTGATAAATGGAACAAACACTGCCAAATATTTATAGATGAGTCTAAAGATGAGGAAACTGAGAGAGTGGAGAAAGCATTCTACATCCCAACACTTGGAATAAAGAAATCCATTAGACTGTTAGCAATTAAGACAGCCATAGTAGCAGGGATAATGTTGGCATTATATTGGATCCTGGACATAAGACCTGTCTCTGCTGTCATCTTGTCAGATTCTCTGTCAGCACTACTGGCTATCAAAACTGGGAATTCAGAGAGCAAAAATAACATAATTAATGAAATATTGTTACTAATGATAGAATCAGCATAGATGGGAGTAAACATTGAAATGGCCTGGATCCCAGGGCATGCTGAAACAGCAGGAAACCATGTGGCAGATGAAGTAGCAAAAATGCTGTAAAAATGCAATAAATTGATAGAGGGAGCTCTAAAGAAACAGTTTAAAAACTTTGTTAAAAGTGAACTAAGAGAAGAGTGGCAGGAAGAATGGACAAAAGAAACAAGGGGGGGGAAGATTTCATGAAGTATGCTCTAGAATCATAAATGTTGACATACTGAAAGAATCTGAGAGGAAATGTGAGGTAGCTGTTCTCCAAATATTTACTGGACACTGTGGCTTAAACAACAATTTGGTCTTAATTGTGGTGACCAGACCGCAAGTGTGAAAAATCGGGACAGGCAGTGGGGGATAATAGGAGCCTATCTGAGAAAAAGACCCCAAAATCAGGACTGTCCCTATAAAATCAGGACATCTGGTCACCCTAGTCTTAATTAATAAATATAAAGATGGACTGTGTAAGAAATGGAAGGTCAAAGCATGGTTGATCACATCCTCTGGGAGTGTAAAGAATGTAACATTGATAGAGGGATTTTATATGACAAACTCAGGCACCTTAAAGTGACAAAATTTGCCCTAAAACACCTAGTAAGAGCATCAGAAAAATGGGGCACAACTAAGAAAGCAATATTACAGTTCTTTAAAAACACCGGGAAAAGAGAGAGTGTCTAACTATATATTCATGAAATCTAGCACTTGATGGTATAGACTCAGAATGTGAGTGTGTTAGGCCATAAAACAGAAGAAGACGACGACTGACAGGAGTGAGCAGGTGCTAGATATAGCCCTAGGGGTTCGGGCTGAGACTCCAACCAGTGGCGTGACCTGCCAAAGCAGGAATGGCTGAGGTAGGAAGACTGGGAGAAGGAAGAGAACCTTTTGTTTGGAAAAGCCCCAAGTAGGAAGTCATGGGAGGAGAAAGAGAAATGTTTGTGTGGACTTTTGGATGGACCTTGGGGGTTTTGAGTTTGATTTGGGCTTTGTTTACATTAACTAACACAGCCCAAAAAGGGGTAGGTTTGACAACCAGAAAGCCTGGATGAAGTTCTATTTTTGAACAGTGTAAGGGGGGGAAACTGAGGCAGGCTGCCTGAAGTGTGACCTCAAGGCCATGGTGTGAGGTGGGAAAGGGTGCTCAGGAGGTGACTCCTGTGGTACAGCCACCATTGACTTAAGGGACATTCAAGAGTCATTTGCTTTGGTGTTCTATCTCTGACCCCTTGCTGAAGTCACTCCTATAGTTTTTCAAGGCATCCAAGCTTGTGAACACAGGAGAACACAGATCTGACTAGATATAAGAGGGCACACCTCCTCCCAGGACTGGCTCCAGGCACCAGCTGAGCAAGCTCGTGCTTGGGGCGGCAGATTCTACAGGGCGGCATGGCTGCTTTTTTGGGGCGGGGGGGTCGCTGCTCCAGCTGCCCTGTAGGGGGTGGCAGTGTGGAGGAGGGGAATGCCCCACGGCAAACTTGGCAGGGCAGCCTGTGTCCTTCCCTCCCTGCCGACCAGAGTGGCGCGGAGCCCTCCTGGCAGGCGGTGCAGCAGTCAGGGCTGTGGGGTGAGCGCCCGCTGAAGCCCTGGCCGCCCTCCTTCTCTCTCTCCCCCCGCTCCCTCCCCTTCCTCCCCCCTAGACCGAGTGCGCACTCTGCTGCACATCTGCAGCACGGGGAGTCCCCCTGCACCCTGGCTCCGGCTGCCCGGCAGAGTGTTTTTTGTTGTTTTTTCCCCCTTGCTTTGCCACTCTGGCCACACCATTTTTTCCCCGCTGCTTTGCCACTTCGGCTATGCCCCAGGGTTTTTTTGTTTTGTTTTGTTTTCCTTCCCTGCTTTTCCACTCTGGCCACGCTGCAGGTTCCCCCACCCCCCGCTTCGGCCGCACTGCAGTCATCTCCCCCTCCCCCCCCCCCGCTTTGCTGCTCCGGGCCGCACTGCAGGTTTTTTGTTTTGTTTTGTTTTTTCCCCCCTTCTGCTTTGCCGCTCCTGCTGGGCCACAGGTTTTTTTGTTTTGTTTTTTTCCCCTGCTTTGCCGCTCTGCCCCCCCTTTTTTTTTTGCTTCGAGTGGCAAAAAAGCCAGAGCTGGCCCTGTCCTCTCCACCAAGGGAAAAACATTTAAGGGAAAGACTAACACTCAGAACCCAGAGGTTAGGGATGACAGGTTCCCTTCACAGGCCTCATGTTGCCATCCACAGGATGGCAGGCCTCTAGATAAGACAGACATGCGTGTAGCCCATTTGTTGTTTAAAAATCCTCTTACTTGTGTTATGCTTTTGTTCCTGTTAAGAGCAAGCAAGCCTTTGGCTTATGGGGGCTGTCTGTTCACTGTATTCACCACTGGTCACAGACATCTACAGTTGACACTCAGGGTCCTGTCTATAAGTAGCAGAATTGCAGGATTCCATCTCAGAAGAGGTGAAGGCACAAGGCCTGACACCTTTGGAGATGCACTTGGAGACCAGAGAAAGGAAAGAAGTGAAGCTAGCCCTGTAACCATGATACCCACAGCCTTCCTGAAATACACTAATTACATGCATCAATCAATTACTCTAGACTGGTGATATGGTATGACTTTAAGTCAGATACACTCAAGCAACCAAATTCATTACCCTATCCTTCCTTGATTCAAGAATTTAGTGACTCCTGGTGTCCATGCAGTGTTTTAACTAGATCAAATGATGTAGTCAACAACTATCACACAAATAATGTGTGTTTGTGTCAGCAGTTTGATCTAAAAGATAAGAAAATTGTAGTGGTGGTGCTGGTGGGGGGAAAAATCTCCTTCTTCCATAAGAAGCCACGCCCTAAAGATTGGAATGAGTGTTATTGGAGCTCATGTATTGAAAGAGGCAGATATTAAACCATTCAAACCATCAAGAGAAGAATTGAACCAACTAAATTAGGCTGTATGGTAAATCTAATTTTCACCTGGCAGCCAAGACACTATTGAAGATTATGATTAAGTGGTTGATGTTTAAGTTTTTATCCTTCGCTGTCAAAACAGACATTTCAAATGGTGCTCCTCAAGCCTACAAAACCTTGACTACAAAGGTAAACTTTTCACAAAGTTAGACCCCAGCACATTTTCTGACGTTTTTCAATCTGTTCCTTCTCCACCTCTGGAGGTAGCTCACTCTGCAGAAAATGCATTTCCATGGGTGTCAGCAATAAGGCTTCAATCACAGTTTAGATACCCAGCATTAGCAATTAATTTATTTTCCCCCCTTATATATTTTTCTTTTATTTTCATAAAAAAGTTGTTTTATAATCTTGACCTTCCACTTAGGTACTGTACTTCTGCTAACAGGGCAGAATATGTCAAACAGAAAGGGGTTTAGCTTCATTTCCGCTCATTCAGAATCATTTCCTTAAGATGACTTTCAGCACATAAGTTTAAACAACAAAGATTTACACAGGTCGTTTGTATGAAGTCCCTTTAGCGAAATGCATGAGTTTCAAGAAGAGAATACACCCCTGTGGATACAGTCTTGGAGTTCTTCCAAATCCAGTGCTGTTCTCTACCTCCAGCAATAGCAAAGAAAACTGTGTGCTGTATAAATTATGCAAACAATGCATACCTACTTTGACCTCAAACAAAGAATACGATACCTCACTTCAAAAGTGATATTATTTAAAATAAAAACATGGTTTTCTAACAGATTAAACATATTAACTCTTTCATTTTTGTACTAGGTGGTTGCTTTGTTCAGTTACACAATTTCCCCTTATTATTACAGGAGTTCTGCCAACAAACCATTAGAAATAAAAAGGAGGAACATTAGAAAATACAGCATTATTCATCTGTTTTCCCAGCAAGTAGCAAATAGGTATAATCCATCATTTCCAATGTCCCTTTCAATTGTATCTTTCACTACTTCAGATAATTTAACAATCACAATGACAGTCTAATTCCTTCCTTGAATAGCCAAGATGTTTTCCAAGGTAGCATTGTTTTTTCTAGTAGCATATTCTGGATTCTCTGCTACAATACCATTAGATGCAAAATGCCTTCCTTTTCTTGGGACAATTTCAGGAATGTTGGAAAGATCTGGAAAACACATTTTCATTTTTCAGGTAACTCAGAAAAATCCCCATAATCTGCTCATCATTTCTGTTCCTTTTACAATCAATCTCATACTGGAACAGCACTATGATTCTGGAAACAAACTGTTTGGCTGGCTGTGAGCTCAGGCCATTTGATTATGGGCTCTCCTCACCCATCTCTTTTAGTGGAGAAAGAAGATTATTACTAGCAATGGGCCAAATGTGGATTACTTGATGCACCTGAATATTCAGCATACTTAATGGTAGGCGCATGGAGTGATGTGTGTGTAGCTTCCATTACTGCAGTAGTTCCTTGCTCACTTGCACTAATGACTGGAGACCCTACTGTTTAGCATCTGCAAACAGAATTTAAAAAACAAGGATTAATGCAGCACAAAAGTAATCTCTTCACTTGATAAGTGTAGCTTAGTTTGCAGCAGCAACTAGCTCTCTGTAAGGTTATTTAAGTAAAATAACTGACCTACTTAGAGCCCTCCAAACAACCCTATCCTATGGGGAATAATTGTCACCACACCTGTTATTTGTAACCTTTTATAACATAAGAAATTCTAATCAAATGTGCCTATGACTAGGCCAAATGTTTGATCTCTTAGAAATGTGATGTGCACTTAATAATCATGGTATAATCATGGTAGACCAGTTATACTGAGGGGACTCAATACTAAATACTTCTCATTCTATAAAGGAAAAATAGACAAATACTGTATTCTATAGACATCCTATGTTGTGACTCAGAGTCAATTTGTTTCTCTCTTTTGGTCAAAGGAGTGTCAGCTGTTTAATGCCTGATAATGTCATTAGCACTAGAGAAACATTTTAAAACTACTGATAGTGTTTTTCTTCATTTCTCAGGGTGGCAGTGATATTAATAGGCTAGAAATTCAATAAGAAAGTAAAAAGTTAGTTTGCTACTGCAGCACCTCATATAGCTTCCTTTTATCATTGATGTGCTGGGATTTCAAGTGTCAGTTCTTTATAAATACTGATCATCCACTTTTCAAGAACATTCATTTTCTGAAACTGAGAGACATTGGTGATCAATCTGCAGCAACCATGTTGCTGTAACAACATAGTGTATTTTATTGATACAATACCTATTCTGCTCAAGAATTCTGTAGTAGATGCCTCACCCAAAAGAGACAGGAAAACTAAAACATTGCTAATTGTTTTTAAATTTACACAAATGACCTTCTGGCAAAAACTTCAGGATATGAGTCGCCCCATCTAAACAAGACTATGTCCATAGTACTATTTATATCAGAAAGCAAGGTATTCCAGCAGAAAAAGGCTGCAGCAGCAAAAGAAATACGAATCATTTAAAAAAGACAAACAGGAATGGGAAGCATAAAAAGTATGCACTGTGGGTTGCTATTACTATGAGAGCCTCTGACTTGTAAGAATAGTAGCCTTCAATTCAATCTCACATTTTCTATTTTGAATTTCCTTTTTTTTTAGATAGAAGAACTTTAACAAGAAAAAAAACCTTAAAGACTTATGTTTTAAGAGCTAAGGCCATGGCAGTTATCTCCAGCGGCCATTGTAGTGCTGAAGTATTTTCCCACACTGATGTGTCAGTAGAAGAGGTTTTAGAACAAACTGATTAATAAGACAGTAATAAGTCCCCAGGACCAGATGGTATTCACCCAAGAGTTCCAGAAGAACTCATATAAAATTGCAGAACTACTAATTGTGGTATGTAATCTATCACTGAAATCAGCCTCTATACCAGATGACTGGAGGGTAGTTACGGCTTGAGAGGTGATCCTAACAATTACAGACAGGTGAGCCTAACTTCGGTACGGGGCAAATTGGTAGAAATTATAGTAAAGAACAGATTCATTGAACACATAGATCAACAAATGTTGCTGAGGAACAGTTAACATGGCTTTTGTAACTAAAATTTTCTGAGGGTGTCAACAAGCATGTGGATAAGAGTGATCCAGTCGATATAGTGTACTTGGATTTTCAGAACACCTTTGACAAGGTCCCTCACCAAAAAGCTCCTAAGAAAACTAAGTAGTTAGGGGATAACAGGATAGGTCCTATCAGGGATCAGTAATTAGTTAAAAGATAGGAAACAAAGGGTAGAAATAAATGGTCAGTTTTCACAATGGAGAGAGGTTATAGCAGCATCCTGTAAGGAACTGTAATGGGACCTGTGCTGTTCAGCATATTCATTAATGATCTGAGAAAGGAAGTGAATAGCTAAATGGCAATGTCTGCAGACAATATACCGTGATTCAAGATAATTAAGTCCAAAGTTGATTGCAAAGAGCTACTGGAGGATCTCACAAAACTAGGGGACTAGGCATATGCAATTTGACATTGATAAGTACAAAGCAATGCACATTGGAAAAATAATCCCAACTACACATATATAAAATAATCAGTTCATTAGCTGTTACCACTCAAAAAAGAGATCTTAGAGTCACCATAAATAGTTCTCAGAAAACTTAAACTCAATGTGTAGCAGTGGTCAAAAAGGCTAATACTAGGAACTATTAGGAAAAGGGTAGAAAATAAGACAGAAAATATAAATTCATGGTGCATCCAGACCTTGAATACTTTGTTCAGTTCTGGTCACCCTATCTCTATATAGTGGAACAAGAAAAGATTCAGAGAAGAGCAATAAAGACAGTCAAGCATACAGAACGTCTATAAGAGGAGATAGTAAAAAGATTAGGGCTGTTCAGCTTGGAAAAGAGATTACTAAAGGGGAGATATGACAGAGGACTATAAAATCATGAATGATGTGGAAAAAGTGGGTAGAGCAGTGTTATTTATCCTTTCCTACAATACAAAAATCATGGGTCACCTGATGAAACTTATGAGCAGAAGGTTTCATATAAACAAGAGGAAGTATTTTTTCATACATGGCACAATTAACCTGTGGAACTCATTGCCAGGGATGTTGTGAAGGCCAAAAGTGCAACCAGGTTAAAATAAGAACTAGATAAGTTCCTGAAGGATCAATGACTATTGACAATGATAGTCAGGGATGCAATCCAACGGTCAGGGCAACCTTAAACTTCTGAAACTGGGAGTAGAAAAGAGGCATGGATCACTCCAACTGCCCTGTTCTGTATGCCCTTGCAGCTCTGGTACTGGCTACTGTCAGAAAGAGGGTACTGGGCTATGTAGACCACTGGTCTGATCCAAAATGGCAGTTCTTATGTTGCTTCCAAAATCCAACCGTCAACTCTTCATCTCATGGAGAGAAAGGATGGTCCAATGGTTGGTGAGCTAGTCTGCAACTTGGGAGAGTAAGCTTCAATCCAACAGACTCTCTCCAACAGAGCAAGTCATGTAAATTTGTGACTCAGTTTCTCAGGTGTTGTGAGGCTAGAATAATGGACATTTGAAAAGTGTTTGGAGTCAGTTATTTCAGAATTAGCCAAGTTAATTTGAAAAAAAAAAAAGATTCTGTCCACACGACCAAACTGATTTTTTGCGATTAAAGGGACTCTTTAATCTGATTTCTATACTCCATCTCGGCAAGTGGAGTAGCGCTTAAATTGAGATTGCAGTCCTGGGTTAAAGGTGTTGTGGACGCAATTTGACGTTATTGGCCTCTTGGAGCTGTTCCAGAACGCTCCCTTGTGACCGCTGTGGACAACACTCTCAACTTCGACGCACTAGTCAGGTGGGCAGGAAAATCCCCAGGAACTTTTGAATTTCATTTCCTGTTTGGTCACCATCAGCACAGGTGCCCATCAGCACTGTCCATCATCACAGACAACCATGCAGAGTCCAGCATCACAAGAGATCACACAGTCCTGGATTAGCAGATGAGCTCCAGCATAGTCCGAATGGGAGGTACTGGATCTCATTGCATGTTGGGGAGATGAATCTGTTATGGCAGAACTACCTTCCAAAAAAAAAAGATCACAAATACTTACGCTAAAGTCTCCAGAGCCATGACGGAAAGAGGCTTCTCCAGGGACACAGAGCAGTGTCATACAAAAATCAAGGAACTCAGGCAAGCATACCATAAAGCCAGAGAGGCGAATGGGTGCTCTGGGTCACAGCCCCATACATTCCGCTTCTATCATGAGCTGCATGCAATTATGGGGGGTGACGCCACCACTACCCCATCACTGTCCATGGACACCTGCAAGGGGGGAGTTGCATGGAGCAGGGAGGAAGAGTCATTGGAGGACGAAGAGGAGGACAGTGTACAAGCGGCAAGTGGGGAATCTGTTTTCCTCCCTAGCCAGGAACTATTCTTAACGCTGGATCCAATAGCCTTCCCCCACTCCCAAGGTGGGCTCCCAGACCATGACCCTGGAGAAGGTACTTCTGGTGAGTGAGAGTCTGATTGGAGCCACGCTGTAGGGGGCAGGGGGGAAACTCAGCCATGCTGGGCTGTTTGCGTTTAGTTTAAAGGGCTCATCCCTGCTCACAGCCTCATCGGAGCCATGCAGTGGTGGGGAAGGGTGAAGGGACATCCCAGAGAGTCTGCAGGCCCTCCTTTTATATGGCAAACCCACCAGGCATTGCTTGCTATGGGAAAGGGGGCCCAGCAGTTTGAAAGCATTGAAATGAATGTAGAAGAAGCAGAACCCCGCGTGCCCCTAGGCTGCCTGCAAGCTGAATTCTGTTGCCCGGCCGAGTGTGATGGCTTACTCACACCAAAGTGGCAGGCACTTCAATATAAGAGGCAAAATGCTAACTTGTACAGAAAGAACATGTGCTGTGTACTATGAATTGCCTGTTTCACTGAGAAGGAGTTCTCTTTGTTCTCTGAAATTTATCTTTTAAAATACTATCTTCCCTTTTTCTCCTCCCGCAGGTGCAAATGTTTCAACGTGGCCCCTAGCTACTCCTTCCCAGAGGCTGGTCCAGATAAGATGGTGGAAAAAACGAACTCAGGACGACATATTCACCAAGCTCATGCAGTTCTCTCGCACTGATAGGGCCCAGCTGAATGTATGGAGGCAAACAACTGCAGAGTCGCGTAAAGCATTACAGGAATATGAAGAGAGGAGGGACACGTGCCATGAGAGCAGGTAGGACACTGTGGTCAAGCTCATGGGGGAGCAAACTGACATGCTCCGTTGTATGGTGGATCTAATGTGGGAAAGTCAGCAAGACCACAGACTGCCGCTGCAGCCCCTGTATAACCACCCAAGTTCCATAGCCTCCTCACCCAGACGCCCAAGAACTCGAGGGGGGAGGCTACGGGACCCACAAACAACCCCAGTGGATCGCCCAAACAGCAGAAAGCTGGCATATGTGAACTTTTGATTTGGTTTCTGGACTTGTACTTCCCTCCTCCTCCACCCCCCTAACCCAATACTTCCCCCTCCCCCAGTCTACCTTCTGATTTCTCTCAACATGTTGTGCAACAAATAATAAAGAATGGTTTTTAAACAATTTTGACTTTATTTCCTTTCATGTATATATAGGGGGCAGGTAACTTCAAAAGAACCAAACACAACTGTCACATCGTACCCTGACCAGTCATGAAACTGGCTTTCAAAGCTTTTCTGATGCGCAGCCTGCCTTGCTGCGCTCTTCTAATTGCCCTGGTTGTGTGAAATTGGTCACCGGGAGAGTTGTCTCAACCTCCCACCCCGCCATAAACATCTCCCCTTTACTCTCACAGCTATTGTGGAGCACACAAGCAGCAATTACAATTGGAATATTGGTTGTGCTGAGATGTAACCAAGTCAGTAAACTGCGCCAGCGTGCTTTCAAAGGCACATTCTACCACCATTCTGCACTTGCTCAGCCTATAGTTGAACTGCTCCTTACTACTGTCCAGGGTGCCTGTGTATGGCTTCATGAGCCATGGCATTAAGGGGTAGACTGGGTCCCCGAGGATAATTATAGGCATTTCAACATCCTCAACAGTAATTTTCTGGTCTGGGAAGTAAGTCCCTTCCTGTAGCTGTTCAAACAGACCAGAGTTCCTGAAGATGCGAGCATCATGCACCTTTTCTGGCCATCCCATGTTGATGTCAGTGAAACGTCCCTTGTGATCCACCAGTGCTTGCAGCACCATGGAAAAGTGCCCCTTCCAGTTTATGTACTAGCTGCCCCAGTGTGCCGGGGCCAAGATAGGGATATGCGTTCCATCTATCACCCCGTCACAGTTAGGGAACCCCAGTACATTAAAGCCATCCACAATGGTCTGCACATTTCCCAAAGTCACTACCCTTGATAGCAGCTGATCAATGATTGTGTTGGTTACTTGCAGCACAGCAGCTCCTACAGTAGATTTGCCCATTCCAAACTGATTCCTGACTGACTGGTAGCTATGGGGCCACAGTGCTATGGCCACTCACTTCTCCACTGTGAGAGCTGCTCTCATTTTGGTGTCTTTGCGCTTCAGGGCAAGGTACAGCAAGTCACAAAGTTCCATAAAAGTGGCCCTACGCATACGAAAGTTTTGCAGCCACTGGGAATCACCCCAGACCTGCAACACTATGCGGTCACATCAGTCTGTGCTTGTTTCCTGGGCCCAGAATCAGCATTACATGGCATGAACCTGGCTCAATGCCACCATGATCTCCTAATCGCCACATGCTGTGCTTCTAGGAATGTCTGGGTCCATGTCCTCATCAATATAGTAATCGCGCTGTCGTCGCTTCCTCGCCTGGTTTTGCAGGTACTGGACATACTGCTGGATAATGCATGAGATATTTACAATGGTCAAAACTGCAGTAGAGATCTGAATGGGCTCCATGCTTGCCACGCTATGGCACCTGCATGCGTAATCCTGGAAAAAGGGCACAAAATGTAGGAGAGCTGTTCAGTTCAAGATGGCCTATAAAAGGCAGTAAATGGTTGCTTTCATGGAGGCAGGAAGCTTACTAGGGCTGCAAGAGCAGGAGAACAGAGTTTGTGGCAGAAGCTGTGCGGCTCAGTTTGCGATGGCTGAAAAATGGCAGGGAATTGTTGCCTTCTGTAGCTTCCATGGGAGCCCAGGACAGATAACATGGAGAAATTAGCTAGCAATGCAAGAGCGGGAGAGCAGAGTTTGTGGCGGAAGCTGTGCTGCTTGGTTCACAGTAGCTGAAAAAAGGTTGGAAATGGTTAGATAAAAAAGTAGATAGAAAGACGAGAGGACATTTAAGGTGGATTCATAGTACCAGGAGACAGGTGGTGCACCGTTCTGCACTGTCTGCAGTATGGCATCTGCTGTAGCTTTCATGGAGGGAGGAGCGAGTGATGACACACACCCAGAAACATCCACGAGAATGTTTTTGCCTCATCATACACTGGGAGCTTAACCCAGAATTCCAATGGGCAGCGGGGACTGCGGGAACTGTAAGATAACTTCCCACAGTGCACTGCTCCGACATTCGATGCTAGCCTCAGTACTGTGGATGCACTTTGCTAATTTCATGCGCTTTAGTGGGCACACACAACACCAAATGTATAAAATCACTTCCGAAAATTCAAATAGAGTAAATTCAGATTAATTTTGCACTGTAGACGTACCCTCAGATGGAAAAAATAATGAAAGTCCCAAGTATTCTTATTCGCAGAGGGTGCTTGCAAGTGCAAATGGCTCATCAGGTGGCAAAATAGCAATTTGTCTGCTCAGTTGAAGCAATTGTGTGTGCATTTTTGTGCAAGGGTATACAAACTTCACACATATGATAACAAAACAGAGCTGTTAAGCATAAAATTACATTTGGCTTTAATAAATCATTATAAATGTGTACATTTAATTTAACTGAATTCTTAATACATTATCTACTAGCCAGCATAACAGATCCATGTATTAAATTTCTCCAATCAGTGACAGCAGACACTGGCACTTAGACAATTTTTTAAAATGTGCATCATTTATTTGCAATTAACTCCCCTAGCTACATCCTTTAAAAGTCAGAAAGGAGATTTAGGAAGGGAACAATGTGCAGGGTTGAAGGAAGGGGATGAGGACATAGGCTAGAATATTGTATACGAGAAAGAGAGAGAGCCCATCCAAAACCTAGGCATGTACTCAGCCTCTCCCAGACTTGTGCCACCACAGCTACACTTCTACTGTTAGTGTGCTAGCTCAGTCGGAGCTAGTGCATGTTTATGTCTCCTCAAGCTGGAAATGACACCTTCCATATCTAGCATAGAGATGAAACATCAGGAGCATTTATCTCCCTTTGCCTCAGTGAATGCATGTGGCTTCACGGCCAATTGGGTGTGTGAGACCTTCTCTAACTGTTCATACTAAGGAACTTTTCAGAGATGTATCACCTCATGTAATCACCTGCAACTTCACAAGAGTCTCTGTTTACTTTTAACAATATATTAACTGGACATAGGGTTGCCAACTTTCTAATCACAGAAAACCAAACCCTCCTGCCCCGCCTATTCCCTGAGGCTCCACCCCTGTCCCGCCTCTTCTCCATGGCCCTGACCCCACTCACCCCATCCCCCTTCCCTCCATCACTCGCTCTCGCCCACCCTTGCTTACTCACTCAGTTTCACTGGGCTGGGACAGGGTTTGGAGTGCCGGCGGGAGGGAGTGAGGGCTCTGGCTGGGGGTGCAGGCTCTAGGGTGGGACTGGGGATGATGGGTTTGGAGTGCAGGAGGGGGGTCCGTGCTGGGGCTGAGGGATTCAGAGTGTGGGAGGAGGCTCCAGACTGGGGCAGGGGGTTGGGGTATGAGAGGCGGTGAGGGCTCTGGCTGGGGGTGGGGGCTCTGAGGTGGGGCCGAGGATGAGGGGTTTGGGGAAAATGAGAAGGTTCTGGGCTGGGGGGTGGAGCCAAGGGGGTTGGAGTGTGAGAAGGCCCTCCAGGCTGGGACAGAGGGTTAGGGTGTAGGAGGAGATACACGCTCTGGGCTGGGGGTGCAGGCTCCAGAGTGGGGCCATAAATTAGGGGTTCAGGGTGCAGGAGGGAGCTCTGGGCTGAGGCAGAGGTTTGAGGTCCAGGAGGGGGTTTGGGGTGTAGGCTCTGGGAGTTTGGGTGCGGGAGAGGGCTGGGGCAAGGGCACGGGATGGGGTTGGGGCACAGGCTTCAGGTGGTGCTGACCTCAGGTGGCTCCTGGGAAGTGGCAACCTGTCCCTCCAGCTCCTAGGCAGAGGGACAGCTGGGGGCTCTGCACACTGCCCCTGCCCGCAGGTGTCGCCCCTGGAGCTCCCATTGGCCACAGTTCCCGGCCAATGTGAGCTATGGAGCAGGCGCTCAGGGAGGGGTAGTGCAAAGAACCCCTGTTTCTGCCCCTTCTCTTAGGAGCCGGAGGGACATGCCAGCCGCTTCCCAGGAGCCGCGCTGAGGTGGGCAGGGAATCTGCTAGCCCTGTTACACCACCAACCGTGTTTTTAACGGCCCAGTCAGCAGCGCTGACCAGAACCACCAGGGTTCCTTTTTGACTGAGTGTTCGGGTTGAAAACTGGACACCCAGCAACCTAACAGTGGACAGCTGAAGTTTTGAGAACCACAGGTCCTCCAAAATGAAAAGAAACAAGCACCAAAGCCACAGAGTTCCTGCTGATGACTTCTCTGAGCTAGTAGAAAAGTTTTTTTGGCATTTTCCCACAGCGCTTTCTCCTCCTCTCTCCCTCCATAACTGTGATTGTTGCTATTTTGAAGAAAATGTAGGTGTAACTGTAGATGAATGAAACACATGGCCAGGAGAGTCAGCCTGTGTGACATGCTGCATTGCTTTCTTACTGCTAAGGGTTTGGTGCCACCATGTGGCTATTTTGATTTTTGCACATCAGAAGCATAGCTCTGCTCTGAAAAATGTGTGGTTATGGTCCACAGGCCCAGCTTGATTTGTTACAATCACAATCATGTTAAAATTTGAGGTGTTGGCAGTTAGAAAACCACTCAGTTTTTCAATGAGCAAGTTTCACCTGGAATTCAGTAGGACAAAATAAATATGGGACCACATAACAGTCTTTTTTTAAGATAGAGCCGCACCTAAGAACCTGATTTCTTTTTAAAGCCTGGCCTTAATCAGACTTTCCTTATGGCCAAATGTTCCATGGGATACCACATATTCAAAAGGAAAATCACAACACTGGTTTAAAAATCATGAGTTATTTTAAAAAAATACTAGATTTGGGTTGTAATTGGGATTGTATTTGCCTTCTGTTTTTTGAGTGCTTAAGATTTACATTTTCAAGCTTTTCCAGACAACCATGACAGCTAAAAACTTACTTGACAAATAAAAAAAAGGAATACTGAGATTCTCACATAATCAGATGACTCCAGGAGCTCGGGGCTTTAAAACAAGACCAAATGTCAAGAGATTTGTGATAAATCATGAGAGTTGGCAATACCGAGAGCTGGTCTAACTAGAAAATTAGGTCGACCTAGTTACATCACATCTCTTGAAAAACATAGTTAAGCCAACCTAAACCCCAGCGTAGACAACGCTAGACTGATAGAAGAATTCTTACAATATGCTAGCTACAACCTCATGGAGAGATGGATTTACAGCAGTGACACAAGAACCCCTTCCACGGCTATAGTAAGTGTTCAAGCTACAGTGGTGCAGCTGGAGGGCTATAGCTGTGCTGCTGTAGCATTTTTAATGTAGGCATACCCTTAGTCTACAACTAATTGCAATTGTCATATGTGCCATTTAGATGTTGAAGACCCCCATTTGCAGGCACAGAAAGTAATATCAGCTTTGGGAAATCTGTCCCTAAATCTACAAGAAAGAAAAGGTGGGTGAGGTAATATTTTTTATTGGACCAACTTCTGTTGGGAGAAAGAGAGAGACAAGCTTTCTAGCTTACACAGAGCTCTTCTTCAGGTTTGGAAACTTAAGTCAGAGGGTCTAAATGTGTTGTAGCTTTAGACAGTTTCTTATAATGATGTCAGTCCCAGGGTATTAGTGAGAAAAGGTGGGTGAGGTAATACCTTTTACTGGACCAGCTTCAGTTGGAGGGAGAGACAAGCTTTTGAGTTTACACAGAGCTCTTCTTCCATCTTGTATTTAGACACTGACTTAAGTTTCCAGACCCGAAGAAGAGCTTTGTGTAAGCTTGAAAGTTTCTCTCTCTCTCTCTCCCCAACAGAAGTTGGTCCAATAAAAGATATTACCTCACCCACCTTTTCTCACTTATCCTGGGACCGACATGACTGCAAGACACCATCTAAAGCTACAATACATTTCGTGATAACTTTTAAAAAATACACTTTTCCATAAGAAAAAGGCAAACCTTCTTTGGAAAATATGATCCACTCTGAATCCCTCCTTCCCCTTTCCCAACTTGGCTCCCCTTTTTAGACTTAAATATGAACCAAACATTTTATGAGAACCTGAAATGTTATGTTAAGGACACTTCCCCTGGGCATCTCCTTTCCAGGATGCACATACAACAGTCTGTACCCGCCCTGTGCAGGATCAAGCTTTCATTGTATGTCTTATGCTCTTTTAAGACAGGTAGAAACCTGTGTTTCTGGTGCTGAAGGACCAAGGCTTTTATCCTGGTTTCCCATGAGAGCATGCATGTGTCATCTAATAATTGTGTCTATTTATAGCATGTAGATTCCTCACAAGGAATCACTGGGCACCATAGGACTTCTGAGGAGAGTTGGTCCCAGTGCTGTTGACTTGCAAAACTAATCTGTCTCACAGTTTGGGGGCATTTCTAAATGCTGCAGTGCTCATAATGATGCAAGCAGCTGCAGGCACCTGGGGGCATTTTAAGGGTGCACTACTGGGTTAGGTTGCAGTTTCCAATGCCTGCCAGTGGTTGTTGACTTTGCCTAGTTGCTGTTATCCTAACTCAGCCCCCCTGCACATGCTGCCTGTGATGGGCAGCCTGGCCCAAGCTGGGAGAGCAGCAGAGAAGGTAGCACCATGTTGTATCCCCTCCCCTTCCTCCCGACTTACTGCTACAGTGAGAGAGGCAAACAAAGTAGAAATCCCCACAGTGAAGTGACACCCTGCAGAGCCAGCTGCTCCTACTCTGCCTTCTGCCTCCCTTGCTGCTGGCCAGCTCCAGTATGGGGGAATGAAGAGTGCCCAGCCAGGAAGCAGAGGGTACAGGGCTGCTGGGGATAATGCTCTAGTAGGGAGAGTGGTGTGAAGGAGGATAGCCAGCCAGGAAATGGGTGGTGGAGGATAAGGAAGACTGACCTCTAGGGGAGTGTGAGAAGGTGATGGGGGAGCAGATGTAGATACTTAGGAGGAGCAAGAGAAGAGGATGCCCACAGGAGGAACAGGGAAATGAGTTCAGAGAAACACCCAAGGGACACTGGGGGAAGGACTCTTCCCACCAGTAAGGAATAAGACTGGGAGCCCCTCCCCATGTTGGTGTGTGGAGTCCAGGTCACATTTTCCACATGAAATAAACACTCAACATGAGGGAGGAAGCGGAGCTACCCCAATTGTGTATTAAATTGCTCGCTGTAGGAATGTGCTACTTATGGTGTACTGAGCATGCTCATTTCATCTGAGCATGCTTAGTACATCTGCTGATGCCACTGCCCTTCACCTTGCCCTTATTAGCTGTAAGATTCTGCAGACTGCTTTTGACAGGGGTTAAAAAGGGGCAAAGGGGGCGAATCGGAGGAGGGGGTGTGGCCAGGTTCTGAGCAGGGGGTGAAAATTGACTGGTCTGGGGGTTCAAGCAGCTGGAGGCAACATTAGGAGAGGGGCTAAAGGGCAAAATTAGGAAGCGAGTGAAGGACCCTACTCCAGGGGCCCAAAAAAACTCTCATGGGGGCCCCTGCGGGGCCTGGGGCAAATTGCTCCACTTGCTCCTCACTCTGGGCTGCCCTGCTGTAGGGTGCAGTAAGGCCAGTTCCAATGCCTTGAGCCTAAACACCTGAATGAATCTTAGTCTACCCTCGTACTTTCCTGCTACTTCTCCCAAACATTTAATATACTTAAGGCCATATCTACACTTTAAGTGTGGGTTAACTCAAGTTATGTCAGCATAGAGTCACTACGGTTACTGTGCCAAGTATCAGGGGGAAGCCGTGTTAGTCTGTATCCACAAAAAAAACAAGGAGTCTGGTAGCACCTTAAAGACCGAACAGGTCAGACAGGGGAGGTTGTGGCCATGGGATCCAACTTTTTATGATGCATTGTTAACTATCCACTAATACCAATATGTATCCCATACAGAAATGTATACATAATGTTTACCTTTTTTTTTCTAAACCCACAGACATGCCTGGCCCACCTCTCTGTCTGCCATCTCACACAGAATCATGGAGCTTGTATGGCTCTGCACTATTGTCATGAGCGTTTGCATCCAAAGGTACATACTCCTTTACTTTGCAGAGCAGCAAACATATATGTGGGGTGTGACATTATACTCTACATTCTTTATGAAAAAATGCTTATGATATGGATATGACATAGCTAATATATACTTTATGCAAGATGGCTGATGTGGTGCATCATTGCAAAACTTTAGACCTATTGACTGTGTTTATCCAACCTGTATGCATGTAACATTTATCTCTGAGGCTAGAAATATTGACCATATCTCTGTATTTCAAATGTGCTTTATTGGATGAAGCCAGACAATGTTAGTGGCTTATTGATGGAAGGCACAAAGATATAAAGATTACCCCAGGAACTGTGTGCAATAGGAACCTCTGAATGATAGTGTTATACAATGGGGACTACTTGACCACGATCAGATACCTCTGCACAGTGGATGCTGTTTGACCCAGGTCACAGCACAAGAGCCTTCCAGAAATTGGGGGGAAGAAAGAAAAGGTGGACAATGACAGCCTACAAGAACAACCGGAAACACCTGAGGTACAAAGACTGAACAGTGAGAAGTGATTGTCCCAGCAATCTGGATGATGGGAAGACAGACACTTCAGCTCAGCATACTGAGAATGAGAAGGATCTGACATTATCAACCACTGAAGAATAATCCAGCTGTGTATAATATATTGTATGTCCCCATTATGCAGACATAGACCTTTCTCTCACTGCTAATAAAACTAATGAAAACAACACAAGACCAGTTAAGTTTTAACAGTGAAGATAAAGGCTAAGGAAAATGTCTCAAAAATTAAATGAGAGCGCAATGAGGTGACATGTGAGTACCACAGTTCTGAGTGTATTTTTTGTGGTGATACCTCTTTGCTCCTTATGCGTGTGAAACAGTGACAGAAGTGGAAGTCTGTATAAAGCACGATGGTAGATTTTCTGCCTATGAGCTTGCCTATGAGCTTGCTTTCCAAAGCTTTCCACATACTATTTATAATGTTTTTCACTGCTCTCAATGTTTTGTGTGCATTCAATGTTTTTTTTTTTAATTAACAGACTGTATGACCTACTATTCAATGGAAAGGGACTAATAAAGATTTCTTTTTAAATGTTCAGACTGTCATTAAGGTTCTTTATGAAATTCCACTTGTAAAATGTTTTTTAAACAGTCCTGAAAATATAGGAATGTCGGGTTGGTTCTCTCTTCTCCAAAAATGTGTTTGGTATCAAGTGTTTGTCTAATGGGTATTTTGAGGATGGCGATTAAGCATCTTGTCATACAGCAAAAGTATCACTTAAGATTTCTTGAGTAATAAACATGTACATAAGGCTGTGACACTGGCCCTAAACCATGGTGGGTTTGATTTAAATCAAATTGATTTAAATCAGTAGTCAGGAAGACTCGATTTAATCATGGTTTTCTAGATAAAAGTGCATTCTTGTTGGTTGTTATAGCCTTAATACATATTCTTCACAACTCAGAGTTAGATATATGTTTCATTTCTAGAAGTTACACACTATATATTTTTAAACAGTGATTTATTTAGAAAACCTTTAAGAGTCATTTTACAGCTATATCAGAAAATGAATGTGTGACATTCCATACCTTGGGGGAGTGTGCCCCATGTTCCTCATTTTCACATAATTGTGATCTTACATATAAAGTGTGCCATATAAGGTATCAGGGGATACGGTTAAGGTTACACACCAAACCTGTCCTAAGAAAAGTTTATGGCATATGGTTTTTCCTTTCAGCTTAACCTAGAGATATGCAAAAAATTGTGACTACAACATAGCTTCACCATACCATCCACAAACCAATAGACTAGCTGAAAACACAAATAAATCCATCAAAAGGTAATTTTAGGGCAGGGAAAATTACAGTATTAATAGAAAGGAGAATGTACTATGACAGAAGCTACAAATTGCTTGAAATGTTTAGTGCATTGAAATTCAACTTGTCTTTTATTTAAAGTAAAAGGAATTATCCCACTGCGCTAGGATGGCCTCTTTATGCCTTTTCGATTGCATACAATTTCTCTCAGTAAAGACAGTCCTTTCCCCTTCCCCCACAAATAATCCATCCCCATTTTTTACAGAGCATTGTGCAAGTTGGTTGATGACAGTGTGACTAATTGTGATTAATTTCTTGGTGACATCATATTTTCTTTGAGAACAAAACCAAACATAAACAACCAAATTGTCACCCTATCGACTACTGTATGGCTTTGAGGCAAGATTCCCAGACCAAATGTCAGACAACTGCATGGTAAGTGTCCTTCATCTTTTAGGTCCATATGTTATTCTGCGATTATTCTTTTTACAAACACAACTCCTTCTCCATTTGTTTCCAAAGCCAATAGATTTTGAGGAACTTGATGAATAATACTACAAAGAGTACATCATGAAAATTGAAGCTAGATGTGATGCTGAAACTAAACTGGCTATTAATAATATTTCAAAAGCACAAGAAAAGCAACAAATACAGTATGCCAAAATTAAGACTCATAAACATGGGGAAATAACATTCAAGGTTGGTGACACTGTCATGTTACTGAATGTGAGAAGGAAAACAAGAAAGGGGGGGCAGCTACAACCTACCTACGTTGGACCATACAAACTGCCACTGTAGAGGGCAAAAGAGTTAAATTAGAAAACAAGTTAGGGAAACTTTTAGCAAAGTTGTACAGTATCTCCCAACTAAAAGTATTTAAAAAGCCTCCAAAATTAGGTGAGGAAAACATATCACAGAGAAACATGGAAAAGGAAACTGCTGTGGATGACACTGTGAAAACCTCAGAGATAGGAGAAATGAGAGGGAATGTATCTAACAAGCCTCAGAACAGTCAAGTGGAGGTCACACACACGGAAAAGGAGGTGTGTAATGTCAAGAGTTTCAAGCAGTCATCCAGGTGATTTTGATGACATGGTTACGGAGGATTATGAAGACAGTGAATGGTTTCTCAAAGGTATTGCTTACCACACAGTTGTTTTTAAAGAATTTGTTGACACACTTCCATTTATCAAGCATGTCATTAGTTTCCATGTAGGAATGGAATGTTTGCTTGCAAAAATCATTTCTCTATCTCTTTTGTACACTACACCACACAAGAGAGGTGGGAAGCACACCAACTTCTATCTAACACCTGGTGATAGTGAAAAGATCTGCTGCTGAAATCAGAATTGTAGCTGGCCTATTTACTCTTGAGTTAACAGTGCAGGGGGAAGTTGAGAAGACAAACTGGAGGCACACAAGGTGATGTAACTTGCCAAAGGTTACACAGCAAGTCAGTGGAAATCCTGGCTCTCATTTCCCTGTACTTTTCTTCAGAATCCCGAATTATAAAATTTCTGGATTTCCCTGGTAAATTCTCAAAAGGCCTGCTCAGTGTAATCTCTCTGGTATATTCCCCCACTATATTTCCAGAAGCAGCAGCTATTATCTGGCAGGTTAATCAGCTGAAACTCTCATCTTTCCAAATGTCAACTTGTGTGTATTTCGTTTTGTCCTGAGTGAGAGAAGCCAGATGAAGGTAGGGAGTGTGATTGGGCTGGGCACGTGCATAGTTTAGCAGAAAGCTCTTCTAACAAGAGAGAGATCTGTGTGATACTTGTTCACATCACATTTTGTCGGCTGCAGTATTCAGCATTAGCTTCTTTTGCTCCTAATAAAAATAGCAGGGTAGGTTTGATTATTGTGCTAGGCCAGGGGGTTTCAAAATATGCATTGCAGCTTGTAAGGGAAAGCCACTAGCTGGTCACAAGACACTGTTTACCTGAGCGTCCACATGTATGGCCCTTCGCAGCTCTCAGGAACTGCTAATGGTAAGAATTCACTATCTCTCTGCTACAGGTTGCAAATTGCTACAGACAGCAATCTCACATCCCTATGGTGTGAGAAACTGCTATCTATAGGAATTCGCTTTATCACATATATCACAGTTACAGGTAGCACATCCCCCTACAGGTTGCAGTTTCTTACACGTGTCTGTCAGAAACTGCTATCTGTAGACATTCGCTTTATCACATATATAGATAGCAAGTGTTACAGGTAGCACATCCCTACAGATTGCGGTTTCTAATATGTATATGTTGGAAATTGCAGTCTGTAGGACTGTGCTACCTGCAGCAGCAACAGGTCCTACTTTGCTAAAAAAAGGCCATCTGACGTAGCAAATTCAAGCAGATAACAGTCTCACATATCTACGGTGTGAGAAACTGCTATCTGTACAGATTATCTTAATCAGATTGCAGTGTTACAGGTAGCACATCCCTACAGATTCCATTTTCTTATAATGTGTGTGTATGAAAATGCTACCTGTAGGACCGGTCTATCTTGCCCTTAGTAAGGCTTTTGATACTGTCTCCCATGACCTTCTCATAAGCAAACTATGGAAATGCAACCTAGATGGAGCTAAAATAAGATGGGTGCAAAATTTGTTGGAAAACAGTTCCAACAGTAGTTATCAGTGATTCACAGGCTGAAAGGGCATAACGAGTGGGGTTCTCCAGGGATCAGTTCTGGATAATTTCTATTCCAAATTTTAATCAATGATTGAGATAATGGCATACAGAGTACAATTATCAAGTTTGTGAATGATAACAAGCTGCACGCATACAAAATGGAAAATGACTTCCTAGGAAGGAGTACTGCGGAAAGGGATCTGGACCACAAGCTGAATATGAGTAGTCTGGAAAGGGATCTATGCAAAAAAACAGACCATCATCCTGGGATATCTGCTCTACTCTGCGCTGACTAGGCCTCAACTTGAGTATTGTGTCCAGTTCTGAGCACCACATTTCAGGAAAGATATGGACAAATTGGAGGGAGTCCAGAGAAGAGAAAAAAAATTAAGGTCTAGAAAACATGACCTATAAGGGAAGTAGCATCTTTTTACAAAAGCGGTTTCTTACAATCTGTACGTATACAGATAGCACGTTTCTACACATAGCAATTTCACACAGATTACAGTGCAAGAAACTGCTACCTGTAGGAATTTGCTACATCAGGTAGCAGTTTACTACAATAACAATTTCTTACAATCCATTGCGTATCAGTAACTGCTACCAGTAGCACATTCCTACAAGGAGCGGTTTAATACACTACACGGGCCCTGGGTGCGACGATTCCTGCCAACCGCCCTTGAACGTTCTCACATACAAGGCACCTGCGCCCCATCTCCCGACCTCCCTTTCTTTGAATCCTTTGTGTCCTCTGCGGCCGGTCCCGAGTCTCAAACAAAACCATCCCCCCGCACCCGCACGACAACTTTGCGCTGTTTCTCAGCCGGCGTTTCGCCCGGCTGGGGGGGCTGGTCGGCGCCCACCCGTGGCCCTTCCTGCTGCTCCCGCTGCTGCTCTCGGGCGGGCTCGGCGCGGGCTTCCTCTTCTTGCTGCAGAGACAAGCCAATGGCATAGAGGGGCAGTTCACGCCGCTCGGGGGGCCCGCCAAGAGCGAGAGGCGCTTTGCGCAGGAGCATTTCCCGACCCGCGACTCCGAGCGCTTCTCCGGCCAGAGGCTGCTCACAGAGGGCGCCTTCGCCTCCCTCATCGCGGTCTCCGCCCCGGCAACAACATCCTGACGGCGGGAGCCTTCGGGGAGCTCCTGCGGCTGGACGGGGCGGGGCAGAGCCTCGCTGTTCCCGGGGGGGACCCAGGCACCCAACTCTCCTACCCGGACCTGTGCGTCCGGAGCAGTGGGTCCTGCAGCAACCCCATCCCGCTCCTGGCGGCAGTGCAGGGGGAGCCGGCCCGGCTAGAGCCCCTCCTCCCGCAGCTCACCTACCCCGGCTTCGGGAGCAGCGTTTTCATGGGCACCTTCCTAGGAGGCGTCCAGCTGGCTGGCGGAGCGGGCGCCTCCCGGGTGCAGGCAGCCAAAGCCCTGAGGCTGGTTTATTACCTGAGAGAAGACGAAGCCGCGGACCGAGAGAGGAGTTTGCAGTGGCTGGAAAACTTCCTCGAGCGCATCCCGGCTGAGCTGGAGGCTTTAAATCTCACCTCTGTCCAGGTACAGTGCCGAGCAGCCCCCGGGGTACGGAGCCCTCCCCGGGCTGTGCAGCGGGAGCCTCGGGCTGGAGCCTCCGCGCTTCGGGGGCGGGAGAGCCGGGCTCTGTGCCCAAACCCGGCACCCAAGCACGGATCCGGCGTGAGAGGAAAGGCGCTGAAATGCCCCAGGGAGGGGCCCCTTGTGCTGCACCTGCCCTGGGCTAGGTTGGAACGTTCCCTCTCCTTGCGTTCAGTTTAAGGCCAGGCGCTGCTGGCACTGAAGCTAAAGGGGTTTTTCCCTCAGGACTTCAGAAAGTGTAGGATCGGGTCACAGACACTGTGCGGTTCTTGGGGCAAGGAGGGGTCCCGCTTTCCTCCCTCGATCCCCTCCAGTGAAGGTACCTCCTGAAATGTGCTGCCAACCAGTTTCAATTCCCAGTGATGTCATGGAGACTGAGGGTGGTTAGCAGGCAGGATGAGGCCTTTACAACACCATCGCTGACACACCTCGAACTGTGGTACAGTGTGGGAAATAGCATCATTCTAGTATGTTTAACAAGCTAAAATTTAGTTTGCTAATCTGATCCTGTATTCCTAGTGCACCTCATTCCTTCTGTTGATTTCAAAGTGTTAGAGGATGTACCTGTACAATTGGAAACAGACGTTTCCCTCTAAAAAAACCTCTGAACATGTGGCATGCTTTAATTCCATCTGTTCTTTTCCTTGAAGAGTGTAAAGGCAGAGGGTGAAACTAGCATTTAGTTCAATGGGAATTTTGCCTGAATAAAGATTTCAGGCCTAGGTCCAAACTATTTCAACCAAATGCTTTGCTCACCATCATTCATCTTCTCTTGGGCTGTGTTCTTAACTGTGTGCTAATTTCTTTTTAATCTTAATGGGTGATTTTAGCTATGGCTGACAGTTAATTACAGCTAAAATGATAATGAAGATATTAAAATAGACTCTTTGAACCTTATTCCTATAATGTTTTAAACACAGGCATATAATACAAGAGCAGTGACAAATGTTATTTAACTTGTTATATATATATTTTTTAATGGCAGGTGGCTTACTTTACCTCAATATCAAGATAGGAAGAGTTTGAAGGAAATACCAGGAAAGTGATCCCCCTGTTTTCCATAACATACTTTCTAACTATAACCTTTTCCATTATTTCTTGTTTAAGGTAAGTTCTTTTCTTCTAAGTTCATAATCTTTTATTTTTCTTTACTTTTCCACATCCTTTATATATTTTATATTTTATTTAAATTACCTTTACTTGAATTACAAACTCTTCTTTTCCAGCTGAAAAATAAGAGTTTGTAAGTGAGACAACGGCTTTCTTGCCTAGTACAACAGAGCCCTAGTCCTTGGTTGAGGGTCTACTCCTAATAGTTAAAGTGTATGACTATTCATATTGATACAAAAATGGTAGGTGAGCCTTAAAGTCTTACTCATGCGAGTAGCTGTAGCGTAGTCAGACATCTTGCCCGAGTGAGAACTACTCACATGAGTAAATTTGCTCAAACATGCCCATATCTATATTTTTAAGGTGAGAAACATGACTTGATGCAAATCTGGTACTGAAAAGCAGATGCATTATGACAGAAGTAATTTAGCACAGATGGACCAATCCTATAATAGCAGTTGCAAGGTACAGAGGGCCACCACAGCAGGTGTGCAAAAGGCCACCATAGGTATGTGGAAGAGGCAGTGCTTTCTATGTACCTATGTTTGAACACTTACACAGGACAAAAAAAGTGAAGGTGGAAAAATAAGGGGTGTGTGCACTTTCATAGGCTTCCTTATAGCTGATCCTGTCCTCCATCAAGAGTGTGAGGGACTATTTCCTATATAACTAGTTATACCTGCTCCATTGCAGGAGAATCTGAAAATATGGATTCAAGGCAGTTGTCAATGACCAAAATGAGGATCCTGTGCTGCCAGGTTCCAAGGTGCAAAGCTTCCCTTCCTGCATACTATGCAGCTCTAGTTTTCACCTATGTGAGATCAACCTTTCATTATGTTATCCTTGAATGGAAAAAAACATTTTTACAAAACAAAGAAAAATAGGTATGAAATGTTCAAGAAAAAGCTGTAACACGAATGTGTGCATTTTGCTGAGTTTCATGTTTTGCTGAGTTTCAGAGGGGTAGCCGTGTTAGTCTGGATCTGTAAAAGCAGCAAAGAATCCTGTGGCACCTTATAGACTAACAGATGTTTTGGAGCATGAGCTTTCGTGGGTGAATACCCACTTTGTCAGATGCATGTAGTGGAAATTTCCAGGGGCCGGTATATATATGCAGGCATGCTAGAGATAATGAAGTAGTTCAGTCAGGGAGGATGAGGCCCTGTTCTAGCAGTTGAGCTGTGAAAACCAAGGGAGGAGAAACTGGTTTTGTAATTGGCAAGCCATTCACAGTCTTTGTTTAATCCTGAGCTGATGGTGTCAAATTTGCAGATGAACTGAAGCTCAGCAGTTTCTCTTTGAAGTCTGGTCTTGAAGTTTTTTTGCTGCAGGATGGCCACCTTAAGGTCTGCTATAGTGTGGCCAGGGAGGTTGAAGTGTTCTCCTACAGGTTTTTTTTGTATATTGCCATTCCTAATATCTGATTTGTGTCCATTTATCCACTGAGCTATTTATCCCCCAGGTATTTGGCTGGAGGTCTCCTGAAAGGCCCTGGCCCTTGAGGGAGGATTTGCTGTTTCTGTGATATATTCTAAGAAGCTATGGATAAATATTAAATGTGCATCAATCGTAAGTGGGCAGACAAAAACTACTAACGATACTGTAGAGAGCTGTCTCTCCTGGCAGTTTTGAGTATGAAGCAGTGATCCTAAAAGCCCCTTAACGCCCGCTGGCAGAGGGCCCACTATAGCAATTTAAAATTCCTCTTTTTCAGTAAAGATAAATCATTACAATACAGAGGTTACAATGCACCCTACCTAGACTAACATCACTAATTAGAGATTTGTTGTTTTCCTTTTAAATGAAAAACATAACACAGGATCTAAATCAATTCAGGAATTGGAGCTTCTGGCAACTGGAGATCTGCTTTCATGTAGGCTCGCCCTGAGTATTCTATTAACAGTTAAATAAAACACTTAATTATGGAGAATGTGTGGTTTAAAACATCTGAAGGCTGCTCTATATTACCTAGGGACAAATGGTTTGGTCGCAAGCTTCAATGGAACACTGAAATCTATGCAAACGAAAAGGCGAGCCACTGAGAGGAAATGTGACCCTATCTGTTATTTTCTTATAGAGAGGTTCCCTGGGAATTAACAGGATTCGCCCCATTTGATCTCCTGTATGGGAGAAAGGAGAGGGGGCTCTGTCATGGGGTGCACTCTCCGGTAGTGGCGCTGGTTCCTGACCATCCTCGGGATTAGATCTGGCCAGGTGTTGCGCCCTCTTCTGGTGGTGACTCTCCCATCATCATCTCACCCTGCAGATCACTCACGCTCTTGGAACCACAGCTTCTTTGAGTGCTTGTTTATGTCAATTCCAATCATGTGTGCACACACCGCGTGCACGACAGATGGAAGATTTTCTTGCAGAATCCATAGAGTCAGTTTGGGCACCCCTTGGAGTCGCACCTTCACGGTGCTTGATATAGGGCCCTCCCGACCCACCACCCCTCAGTTCCTTCTTACCATCTGTGACGGCTAGCTGGAACTCCCATTGCTCTTGCCACGGCAAGCTCATGTTCTCCTCAGTTTCCTTTTTAGTGTACTTAGTAGTAGTCAGTTCTTTGTATAATTAGTGTAAATAGCTCATAAGTTTCCTTTCGGGGGCTTCCTTTCCCCCTCCCCAATGTTCCCCCAGCACCAGACCATGCCTCGGTCCCTAGGTTTTAAGGCATGCACAGACTGTGGCAGGTCTACGCTCAGAAGCAACCCGCACACTTCTTGCTTGAAGTGTCTCAGTGAGGGTTACCTTAGAGAGCATTGTAGAATCTGCAGCGGGTTCCACCCCTGGACCTTAATGGACAGAGATCAGCGCCTCCACATTTTACTTATGGAGGCAGCGCTCCGACCTCAGTCAGAACCCGGCACGGGGGAGCCAGCCCCAAGCACCGCTTCTCAATGCACAGTGCTCTCGATGCATGAGCCGGTGCTGAGGATGGATTCCTCTAGAGACCCTCAGCATCGCCATGGCTTCACACACAGAACCCAGACCTCTGTGAGGCAGCGGTCTGAATCTCTGGTGCCCCAGAAAAAGAAGAGGTCGGACATTCTCCGACCAGGTCTAAAGACCATGCGGTCAGTAAGCCTCCATCCAGAGCCCATCTGCCATGGGTCATGTCGACTCCTGCCTCAGAGGGGACCCAGTTGAGTCCAGATCCTCATTGCTCGCTGGACCAACACCAAGAAGACCTGCAGCTCACCCCCATGCCAGAGGCGTTCAAGGCTCCATCGGACCTTCTGGCACTTACTGCAACAGCCTCCCCTCCAAAGCAGGAGAGGTTACCAGCACTGGTTCGGGCCCCAGTACAATCAATGAGCAAGCTGGCAATGAGCGCACTGTCCCCGATGCATTGCCTCCTGGCACTGGCTGCCCTTGTGGAGGAGCTGCTCCTGTCCCCCAGTTTCCGTCACCCATCTCCGGCACCGAGGAGCTCCACTCCTCTGTGGTTGTCCCATTTGGAGACTTCAGAGTTCGAAGTGGAGTCATAGTGCTCCAGTAGGAGCAGGAGGTCCCGCTCCCACCGAGACTGGCATCTCTGCCTGACACCATGACCAGGCTAGTGGCAAGCTCCTCAGAGGCCATTCTGGATGCTCTGAGCATATCATGAAGGCCAGGGGCAGAACCACAGTTCGAGATCAGCATCAATAGTCTCAGTGTCCTTCGCGCCAATGCTCAAACCTTGGCCACTGGGGATTTCAGCTGTGACCCAGCCGACCCACATCCCCGTGTCGATGGTTCTGGCACCAACTGCAGCATCGATGGCTTCAGCAATGACTGCGGCGGCACCAACTACGGAATCAACGGCTGCAGCACTGACTGTGGCACCGGAGGTCCTTGCTTCTTGGGACCCCAGAGGAGCCAAGAGCAGAGAGCAGGCTCCTGTACAGGTCAGCCTCTCCTCCTCCTCCTCCCTGCATGAGGCTGTGGCTGGCACATCAACTGCCCTGGCCCTGAAGGACAGACAGCAAGGTCTTACAGCAGCTGCTAAGATGGTTGGCCCAGAACCTCAATATCAAAACAGAGGCGATGGTCGATATCCTTTCCCCTTCTGGGCCATCCCATATCCCACTTCTGCTGATCAAAACTATCAGCGAAACCACTGAGACTCTTTGGCAGACCCCACCCACCGCAAAAAGGTATGAGTGGACCCTCGCCAGACTCTCTGGTAGTGGGCGTGATCAATCAGCACAAGCACCAGGACTACCGGGGGCCCACCCCGAAAAGTCAACTGGCCAAAAAGTTAGACCTTTTCGGAAGAAAGGTTTACTTGACAGGGGTTGCAGCTCCACATCGCTAACCACCAGGTAGTGATCTGCAGATATAAGTTTAATATATGTGGGTCCTTGACAAAGTTTACCGAACTCCTGCCCTCAGACTCTCGCACAGAGTTTTCCATGCTAGTAGAGGAAGGTAAACTAATTTCCCTGGTATCTCTGCAAGCAGCTTTGGATGCACCAGATGTGGCTGCACATACCATAGTGACTCGGGTAGCCATGAGGAGGAGCTCCTGGCTGCAGGTCTCTGGCCTCCCATATGAGGTCCAGCACAACCTCAAAGACTCTAGGGCCACCTTAACGTCCCTTGGCCTTCACACCCTGGCCAACTAGTGGAGGCATTTTAGACCACAGCCCCAGCTGAGGAGTTACCAGCCTCAAAATAGGCAGGAGGTGTATAAAGCAGTGATAGAAGGAACAGAAAGAAGAATAGAAGCTCTAGAAAGAGACCTCATCCCTTCTCTGGCCAGTCTAAACCTTCCTCAGGCCAAAACCAGGCCTTTTGAAGATGTGCACGAGGACAGCGCACCAGTACAAAGACTGGATTCATCCCACCTTACCTTTTCATCCCATCTATCACCTTTCTACCCTGCATGGGCCCGTATCACATCAGACTGTTGAGTGCTCTGCACGGTAGAGAAGGGATATTCACTCCAATACTCTGCCCTCTGCCCTTCCACCCCTCTTCCCCGTCCCTTTCAGGGACCCGTCTCGCAAGCGTCTCCTTGTACAGGAGGTGCATTCACTCCTGTTGCTGGGAGCAGTGGAAATGCTTCCTGAGGAGCAGAAGGGCAAGGGCTTCTATTTCCTAATTCCTAATTCCGAAAGCCAAAGGCAGGCTCAGACCCATCCTAGACCTGCAAGAACTCAACAAGTTCATAAAGAAACTCAAGTTTTGCATGGTTTCTTTGGCCTCCATCATCCCTTCCTTGGATCCAGGGGACTGGTATGCAGCCCTGGAGTTGAAGGATGCTTACTTTCATATAGCAATCACTCCATCCCCAGGCTGGATTACCGAATAGGCAGACTAAGCACATGCTTGATGTTATGTATTTGGTTATCATGGTTTTTGTTCCTATGGCAACTGAGTTAGATTATTAGGGGATAGCCCAGCCAGCTTCGGCCAGTTAGGCCAGCTCTGTGTCTGTAAATAAATGGTAGTTTTGTTAGCTGTCTGCTGTCTGGCCTCAAGTGATTTCTTCCTAAATCGGCTGCCCCCAAGGATATAAGAAGTGACGATAAGGATGGGATTCCACTGCTGCTCCAGTAACAGAAGGAAGTAGAAGTCAAAGTAAAGAACAAACAAACAAAAAAACTGCTTGTTTGCACTGACTGTGAAAGTGAAACTAAAAATCATGGCTACTCTGACCAGGCCACTGGAACCTTTCGATGAGAATATAGTGCAGTGGCATGTGTATACTGAGCATTTTGAGCTTTTTGTTATTGCAAATGACATTACAGAAGAGAAGAAGGTGCCAATATTCTTAAGTGTTGTAGGGGCTAAAACCTACTCCCTGCTATGCAGCTTACTATACCCTTTTAATCCTGGGACTAAATCTTACATTGACATCGTGGAAATCCTGGGGTCCCATTTTTCCTCAAAACCACCGGTAATTGCTGAAAGATATCGGTTCCACAAAAGAGACCAAAAAGAAGATGAAACAGTTGTACCATTTGTAGCAATTTTAAAAAAGCTAGCAAAACACTGTGAATTTAAAGAGATGTTAAACGATGTCCTGCGTGACAGGTTAGTGTGTGGCCTCTACAGTGAAGCTATACGGAAGCGCCTACTGACAGAGGCTCAGCTTACATTACAGAAAGCTGTTGATATTGCTGTCTCCATGGTGCTGAGTGCTGGCTGGTGAGTCTTGCCCACATGCTCAGGGTTTAGCTGATCGCCATATTTGGGGTCGGGAAGGAATTTTCCTCTGGAGCAGATTGGCAGAGGCCCTGGAGGTTTTTCACCTTCCTCTGCAGCATGGGGCATGGGTTACTTGCTGGTGGATTCTCTGCGGTGGATTCTCTGCAGCTTGAGGTCTTCAAACCATAATTTGAAGACTTCAGTAACTCAGACATAGGTTAGGGGTTTGTTATAGAAGTGGATGGGTAGGGTTCTGTGGCCTGCTTTGTGCAGGAGGTCAGACTAGATGATCATATTGATCCCTTCTGACCCTAAAGTCTATGAGTCTATGAGTCTAGAGACAGAAGGCCTCCTCAGTGGCTGGATCTTTAGCTAGGGCGAACCCACGGTTATGGGGCAAAATAATCCTCAGGGTTTAGCCGGGAATGGAGGCAATCTACCCTCCTTCTCTAGTCTAGTGTGTGTTTTTTATTTAGGGGATGTTCTTATTGGGGGGGAGGAATATGTTGTGTATTTGGTTGTCATAGTTTTTGTTCCTATGGCAACTGAGTTAGATTATTAGGGGATAGCCCAGCCAGCTTCGGTCGGTTAGGCCAGCTCTGGGTTTGTAAATAAATGATAGTTTTGTTAGCTATCTGCTGTCTGGCCTCAAGTGATTTCTTCCTAAACCGGCTGCCCCCAAGGATATAACACTTGATATTTGATATTTCAAAAAAAGCATCGAAGTGGTCATCATGGGAAAAATCAGAACTTCGTTAGACTTCCTTACCCTCCACTCCACACTCTTCCCCATTTGTCTGTTTTCTTTTTATTACTTATCCCCACCCAAACTGGCGTGGGGGTGGGGGTGGGTTGCGTCCCACTAACGTAGATCGAAATAATGCGAGGAAATCAGATCCTGTCATGTATTGCAATAAATTGATGTTTTATTATTGATATATACTTCTGAGTTAAACATATTTGATTCATTTTTTTCTTTCTTATATATATATTATATATATATACATAAAAATAGTGTACATTGTGTAATTACTATTTTTTTTAAGTTCAGAAAACTGAGATAAGGGGCAAGATGAAACGTAACCAACTGAGTGGAGTAAAGAAATGTAAACTGGCAGAAGAAAAGAAACAAAAAACTAGTGAAATTTTCCAAAATCTTCCAAAGTTGACATAATTTTTCAAAACTAATCCATCAGAAGCAACATCATTCCAAAACCTGTAGGTGTTTCAGAGACTGACCCTTCTTCTATTGGTGAAACAAACACCATTCCAGAACATGTGGATGTGTCAGAGACTGTAACTGATCATCCTACTGCTGGTGGTAAAACAGACATTGTTCTAAAAGGTGTGGATGTGTCAGAGACCAACCTGTTCATGCTGTAAATAATAGGAGAAAAGATCCTGTTGATTTCTTTCTATTACTCGCTGGGAGGCACACGCAGTGGCAACAAATGCAATTCTGGAGTCCTACTCAAAGATTGTGGATGCATTAGAAAGTATAGCTGATGACCAATCACAAAAGGGAGAAACTATACGAGAGGCAGAAAACGTTGCAAACAAGCTGCAAGAACTAGAGTTTGTATTCATGTTGACCATGTGGAATGAAATTTTACAACACTTTTACCACACAAGTCAAGCTCTCCAAAATAAAGAATTGGATTTGAAAACATGTGCAGACCTCTTTCAATCATTAGCAGACCACTTACACACTTTGAGGAATGATTTCAAAAGATTTGAAGACATATCAAAAGATATCTTGCCTGATACTAACTACAAAGAAGCCCAGTCCTGCAAGCAAATCAGGAAAAAAACAAGCAAATGATAGCAGTGCAACAGAAACAGCATTGAATCCTAGAGACAAATCTCATGTATCTACTTACTACGCTATAACTGATACTCTTGAAGCTCATATGAAGAGGAGAGGTGAAGCGTACAAAGGAGTATCAAGTAGATTTTCTTATCTAAACGATATGGACTTATCTGACAAACAATATTCACAAGGTTCCCAAAAACTAGTTGACTCATATACCCTGTTGAGTTGAACATGAATCTCTGTGGAGAAGTGTGGCAGTTCCACAGTTATATGTGCGCAAAGTTTAATGAAACAGGAAAAATGAAATTCAGTCACATTGATCTTCATGACACAATATTGAAAGATGGAAAAATGTGTATTTCCAAATGTAGAGATCGCACTACGTATTTTTCTAACATTGATGATTACTAACTGCTCCGCAGAACGCTCTTTTTCTCAGCTGAAAAGAATAAAAAACCCTCAGAGAACAGCATGTCAGGACAGACTTGATTCACTTTCCCTACTGTGTGTGGAAGCGGACATGCTTTGTCGAGTCAGCTTCGATGAACTTATCCAGAATTTTGCAGTCAGAAAATCTAGAAAGAAGCTATTTTAATTTCAGTATGCATGTGTCATTTTGAAAAATAAAGTTTTATTTTACGGTATAGTATTGTTTTTATTTTGAATTACATATGGGGGGGCACTGTAATCTTTTCAGTGCTTAGGGCCTCTAAAGGTCTTAATCCGGCCCTGTCCATCCTATAAAAGGTACCTCAGGTTTGTGGTCAGCCACAATCATTACCAGTTCTCAGTCCTCCCGTTCGACCTCTCAGCAGCGCCATGAGTATTCAGCAAGTGTATGGCAGTTGTGGCCGCCTTTCTGCACAGATGGCAGGCACAGAGGTTTCCGTGCCTCAACGACTGGCTGATCAAGGGCCACTCCATGGCTCAAGTGGAGGCACAAGTCGACTTCATA
The DNA here is from genome assembly GCF_007399415.2 of Gopherus evgoodei. Taxonomy (NCBI): domain Eukaryota; kingdom Metazoa; phylum Chordata; order Testudines; family Testudinidae; genus Gopherus; species Gopherus evgoodei. The sequence goes on from NC_044323.1 coordinate 32,712,303, forward strand.
AGAACGACATTCGATGAACTGGGTCTTATCCTGAATGTGGGGAAATCAACCCTGACCCCGGTTCAGCAGATAGAATGTACAGGGGCGGTTCTGGGCTCGAAGCAGGCCAGCGCATACTTCCCAGAATCAAGGTTCCGGGCCCTGAGCAACATCATTTGAGGTCTCAGACAGTTCCCCACCACCACAGCAAGGAATTGCCTGAAACTTCTGGGAAACATGGCCGCTTGTACCTCTGAGGTGCAACACGCCAGGCTCAGGCTTTGGCCACTCCAATTATGGCTAGCCTCGGTGTACCGGCCAGTTCATGGCAGTGTGGACAAGGTCATGACTCTGCCTTCTCCGGTCATTGACTCCCTCCTGTGGTGGCTCGACCCTCAGGCACAGGGCTGGCGCTTCCATTAGGCGACCCTAGGTGGTCGCCTAGGGCGCCAGGATTCGGGGGTGGCATTTTGTGCGCTCCCTATGGGGCACACGGGAGCTTCTGGTTCTACTCCCGTTGCACCGCTAAAGAAAGACCTTCTGCCGATGTGCTGTGGAAAACAGCGGCAGGCAATTAAGCAGCTCAATGACTGCCGCTGTCGCCTGCAGCATTTCGGCGAAAGGTCCTTCTTCGGCAGCGCGATGGGAGCAGAACCGGAAGCTCCCATGCGCCCCGTGGGGAGTGCACAAAATGCCACCCCCCAAATTCTGCCTAGGCAGCCAGAAACTCTGGCATCGCTCCTGTGCAGGCAGTGCGCGAGGGAGTCCCTATCACCTGTCTTCAGCCATCCCTTTTGCTGGTGACAGACTTCGGCTCGGGCGCACACCTGGGAGACCTCACAACACCTCACAGCCTCTGGTCGCAGGTGAAGCTCGCTCTCCACATCGATGTCAGAGAGCTGAGAGCAGTGTGTTTAGCATGCCAGACTTTCTGAACCCACTTGGCAGGGAGATGTGTATCAGTTATGACAGACAACACCACGACGATGTTTTAAATTAACAAACGGGGGTGCACGCTCCTCTCCCCTCTACCAGGAAGCCGTCATGCTGTGGGACTTTTGTGTAGCTCATTCAATACAGCTGCAAGCATTGTACCTCCTGGGAGTACAGAACGAGTTGGCGGACCATCTCAGCAGATCATTCCATGGCCACGAGTGGTCTCTACGTCCGGATGTCATGAACTCCAACTTCCAACAGTGGGGCTTTCTCCAGATAGATCTGTTAGCTATGTGATGCAACAGAAAGTGCCAGCAGTTCTGCTCCTTCCTAAATCACAGTCCGGGTTCCATCGCGGATGTGTTCCTCCTCTCATGGGGAGGCCATCTCCTGTATGTGTTCCCGTCTATCCCTCTCGTTCACAATGTGCTCCTCAAGATACAGAGGGAAACTTCGGTGATACTGATCGCTCCAGCCTGACCCTGCCAACACTGTTACACATCTCTCCTCGAAATGTCTGTGGAAGCCCCAGTCACCTTGCCGCTCTTCCTGGACTTAATAACTCAGGATCATGCCCATCTCCAGCACCCAAACCTCGAGTCCTTGCACCTCACAGCGTGGAAGCTCCATGGCTGAACCTGATGGAGCTCTCTTGCTTGGACTTGGCCAGATAAGTCCTCCTTGGCAGTAGGAAACCCCCAACCAGGACTACCTACCTGGCCAAGTGGAAGAGATTTTTCAATCTGGTTGGCACAACACTGTCCATCTCCGATGCTCATCTCAGTACCACGTATACTGGACTACCCTCTCCAACTTAAGCAACAGGGGCTGCCCATGTCATCAGTAAGGGTTCACTTGGCTGCCATCTCTGCCTTCCACCCAGGAACAGAAGGCCGCTCAATCTTCCCCAACCCTTTGGTCAGCCATTTCCTGAAAGGTCTCGACAGGCTCGATATCTGCAAGTCCAACAACTGGTCCCAGCTTGGGACCTTAATCTGGTCCTCTCCAAACTGAGGGAGCTGCCCTTCAAACCCTACAATGTGGCATTTCTGGTAGCGATATCCTCAGCCAGGAGGGTGTCTGACTCAAGGCCCTAACATCAGAGCCTTCTTACACAGTGTTCTATAAGGACAAGGTTCAGCTCAGGCCACATCCAGCTTTCTTCCCAAAGGTTGCTTCCCAATTTCACATCAGCCAGGACATCTTCCTCTCAGTGTTCTTTCCTGAGCTACACTCAAGTGGCAGGGAGCAAAGGTTTCACTCATTGGTCATCCACAGGGAGCTAGCCTTTTACGCAGAAAGAACAAAGCCATTCCAAAAGTCAATTCAACTGTTTGTGGCCATGGAAGACAGGATGAAAAGACTTCCAGTCTCCTCTCAGCAAATTTTGTCATGGATCCTGTCCAGCATCTGCTACAGCGTGGCAGAGTTGCCTTCCCCTCCACTTACAGCGAACTCCACCAGGGTGCAGGCTTCTTCACCCCTCACCCCCTGCCCCTCCTCCTCCTCCTCCTCCTCTTTCCCCCCGAGTGTGCCACATACCTGCTCCTCCGTCTGCCTCCCAGCGTTTCCCACCTGGCCGCCACCAAACAGCTGTTTGATGGCATTAACATGTTCCAGGAGGGAGGGGGAGCAACGAGAGCGTAGTGTGCACAGGAGAGGAGGCATGAAAGAGGCGGGTCTGGGGCGGGGATTTGGGGAAGAGATGGAATCGGGGCAGGGACTTTGGGGAAGGGGCTGGAATGGGGGCACGGTGGGAAGAGGAGGGGCAGGGGAGGGGCCTCATGGAAGGGGTGGAGTGGGACCGGGGCTGGGGGTAGAGAGGGGATCGAGCACCCAAGGGAAAGTGGGGAAGTTGGCACCTATGACTGGATATGGGAATAATTAAAGAATCTGACGGCTCCTGGACTTCACCTGTTGTGTTCGTCCCTAGGAAAGGCAAGACTGCTGTAAGATTTATAGAAAACTTAATGCTGTCATAGTTCCTGATGCATAATTTATGCCCAGAATTGATTAAATGTTATATATTTTGAGCAAAGCATAATATCTAAGCACAGTCAAACTGGTTAAAGGCTATTGGCAGATTCCTTAGACAACGATGCACAGAAGAAATCCAATTTTATTACTGATGTGGGATTCTGAGTTCAAAATTTTACCATTCAGATTAATTAATACCGGAGCCACTTTTCAGAGACTTGTCAGGCAAGTGTTAAATGGATTAAAAGACTTTGCACAGGCTTATATCAGTGATCTAGCAATATTCAGCTACTCTTGGTCAGATCACACAAAATGTGGAGATTGTATTGTCAGCGCTCAGAAGTGAGGTCTTATTGTAAAGGCATCTAAACATGAAATAGGAGCAGCAAAGGTTCCTTATTTGGGACATTGGATTGCGGTGCTGGGGGAGGACCCTGGTCTCTTGAAAGTAGAAGTGATTGTTGACTGGCCAGTACCCCAGACCAAAAAATAGATCCCATATTTCATAGGCTCGGTTGACAATTACCGCTGGTTTGTGCATGGGGTCAGTGACACTTGCATACTATCACAGACTTGTATAAGAAGATAAAGCCAAACAGAGTGGTGTGACCAGCAGGTTTGTTAAGGTAAAAAATATCTTCTCAGAAAAGTCTGCTCTGGCCAGTCCAGATTTTGACAAAACATTTGAACGTGCACAGATGCATCAGATATTGGGCTTGGTGCAGTTTTAATGGTCAGGAGAAAGTAACAAAAAGACCCCATTGCTTTCTTGAGTAAAGAACTGACACCCACCGAGAGAATTACTTTGTCATAGAAAAAGAGTGCTATGCCATTGTACGGGCCAGAGCCAGCTCCAGCTTTTCTGCTGCCCCAAGTGGCCAAAAAAAAAAAAAAGATGAGTGGTGCCACTTCGGAGGCTGCTCAATCACGCTGCTTCTTTGGCAGCAATTCGATGGCGGGTCCTCCCTCTCTTCCTCTTCAGCGACAGCTCAAAGAGGAAGAGAGGGAATGAGGGACCTACCATCGAATTCCCGCCAAAGACCTGGATGTGCCTCCCGATACCGGACGGAGTGCCCTTTGTATTCGAAGCCCCAAGCACCAGCTTCCTGTGCTGGTGCCTTGGAACCGGCCCTGGTACGGGCAATCGAACAATTCAGGCCATATCTTTTTAACAGAAAGTTCAGGATTCTAACTGACCACTCTCCATTATTGTGGCTACAGAGATCCAAAGACACCAATTCCAAACTGCTGCAGTGGGGCCTGACACTCCAAGAATATTACATGGAAATTGTACATTTTATGGGGAAGGAAAATATACTAGTGAATGCTCTGTCCAGGAAAAAGGATTTTGACCCAACGCCTTTATATTAGTCAATGGCTGACCCTACTGAGTCATTGAAAGAGGTGAGGTGTGACCCTAAAATCCCCTTCATGCCCACAGGCAAAGCAGACAAAGGACTGTGGATTTACCTGTTTCACCCATTTGATTCCAGGCAGAGGACAAAGAGAGTACATTTACGTAATAGGTAAACAAAGGAATCAAGCTAACAAGCAGCAGAGGAAACAGCTTAACAACCACACCAGGGCACATAGTTTACAGAAGCTCTTTCTGGCTCATGAAACCAAGACAATGGACTTTGGAAAAGATAAGGAGTGCAAACAGACATTCTAGTTATCCATCACTTAGGGAACAAAGGGGAGAGTACCTTCTAGCTCTGCGAAGGTTGGGTCCTCTGGCCTGGAGAGCTAGTGATGCTGGTAACTTGATGTAAGTAACAAAACTCCTTAAGCAAAGATTCTAACTTGCTAAAATTAAGTAGGTTTTAATTTATTTTGTTTGTAACTGTACCTGTCTCTTTTTCTCTTGCTTAGTAGCACTTAAATCTATGTTCCTTATTAATAAACTTAGTTTATAGTAAAATTAAGAATATCTCAGGGCTGTTATATTGAAGTAAAGAGTGAATCCTCAGCTACCTGAACAGGCTGATACACGTACTATCTCTTTGGAGGTGGCGAAGTTAATAATTTCTGGGAGTATCCAATGAAAGAGACTGGACATGGCAGAGAGATACTTCTGGAGAACATAGGAACTGGGATTCACTGAATGTTACTTGCAAGCCAAGGATTAGACTGTCTCATGGAGTTTGTTGGTGAGGTGGAAAGGCTGATGTGGCAGGGAGCTGACACACAGTCTAAATTCCAACAAAAGTCTCCCTTGCTGAGGCAGAGAGGGTAATACAGTGGCTGACAGTTCTGATGGCCCTGAGCAGAGCATCACAAAAGCCTTCAGAAATCTGGATGTGTCCCATGATGTGGTGAGGGTATTTTTTTTTCAAACTATATCAGTTTAGACTCGTATTATAGAGGCAATGCTCTTTTTTTGTTGGTGCAACATTAGACAAGAAAATGCAAAAAGATGGGCTGCTAATAGTGCTTATAAAGATCAGGCATCAGTGGAAGCCCATCCTGTACAGTCCCTTCCCTTTCTGCCCCACATTCCAGATGCCTTGCTGGTCCACGTGCTGTCCCCATAAGCCACACATGTATTTCATCAGATGCCGCTATAGCGCTTGGGTGGAACTGGATTTGGGGGTAGGGCAGCAGGGACTGAGGGCACAACACTGAATGTATGGCACACATGCAATTGCTATGGGTTTTTAAACCCCCCCAAGCAGAGACCTGAGCAGCCAGAAACTTTGTACAACCAAAGTCTAACCTGACTTTGGGAAAACACAAATGGCTTAAAAATGTTTTGAATATTGTTTTTTAAGCACCCAAAACCTGCCTAAAGGTGATGCACTGCAGACTCACCTGTGTACCGCTCTATCAGCATTAATATTATTCCCTGCCTCTCAAGCACTCCCAATTTCTCATTCTTTTCTCCATCTGCTCGCCTTGATTTCTCTATCAGAAAAATTGAGATAAAAATGCTTTCCTTCTCCCACCCTGAGTCTAACTTGTCTATTTACATTGTATGCTCTTTGAGGCATGGACTGTCTTTCACTCTCCGTGTCTGTGCAGTGATTAACACAACAATGATAAATAATAATATAGCGCTGAGCTCTTATATAGCACTTTTCATCAGTAGTTCTTGCTGCACTTCACCAAGAAAATCAACATCATTATCCCCATTTTACAGACATTTGGTTTAGGGAAGCTGGAAGGTTTGTGTTATTTTAGTGCGTTTTTTATTTCAGTTAGTTTACATTAAACTGTTGCCAGAAATGCCTGAGGGTTTCAATCTCTTCATTACTGTGCTCACAAAAAACAGAGGCTGATACTAATAAAGCAGAAGGCCATAGGGTGTCAGTAGATTTGTTTAGAGATGTGGGACCCACTCAGCAGCATCAGACTGGGTAGGCAAGGACCTACAGGGAAAAGAGGAAAAAGAGACCTCTAAGGCTTTGTCCATCCCAGTCCTCGCTGTACCTCAATCCCTTTGACGATAGTTTTCTTCTTATGTAAAACAGAAGAGTGAAATCCTGACCCATTAAAGGCAGTGGGAGTTTTGCCACTGACTTTAATGGGGGCCAGGATTTCACCCAGGGAAGGGACACTTGGGATGGCTGTGGTCCAAGGGATAAGAGTTTTGCAGGGTTTCAAGGCTTCCACAAACCTTTGGTACTTGATCCGTTTCCTCCTGGCTTCCTTTTATGTGCCCTGCAAAAATGTTGCTGTTACCAAGGGCTAATAATTTCTAAAGCAACATTTTTCTTTTTTGCATATTTGTACATTTGAATTATTAATCAATGGAAATATTTTGACATCAGTTTGTGTGTGTTCAGTGAAATCAATGTTTGAGATTTAGCAATAGAAATATAATCTTACCAAGCCTAATCATCATAAGCAGTTCACTGACCTCCAGTGAATTCCACCTGGATTATTTTGCAGCATCTGTTGAATTTCAGAGGCTGTTGTCTTATTTTGGTGAAATACTACCCCTTCCACTTTCTCCTGGAGGTATTATTTTAAAAAGGACAATAATAAACATTGGCTCAAAGGAACCTAAGGGAATCTCCCTGAGAGCTGGGATCCTAACTTCTTCAGGCTCCTCTAAAAATATCAACCTTTCCATATTACCCTTTTTACCCTGAATGAAATAAGGGCTTTTAAAAAAGCATTAAGGAGGGAAAGGAGGGTGGGGGAAGAGGAGAAAAAGAAGAACTAAAATAAGGCAGTGGAAAATGGAAACATTTACTAGATTTTTCTTTTCTTTTCTACTGTATGTGTTTGCTTTTTAATAGTGGATGGATAATAATTGATACAATGAACTGAGATCAACTTCTTATACTGTGTGCTTTTATATACATTAATTCTGATATTTTTCATGGACATGTAAACATTCATAACTAAAACAGAAAAAATGTAAGCTTGTGGCAGTTGAGACAGCTTTTTGATTTACAATATATGATGAAAAGACAACACTGGTGTATCCTGGGACCAAGGTGGCTACAACACTATAAACAATATGTGGTAGCATCATGCAAGACATTTCTTCATTTGAACGGAAATGATATGTATTCATAAATAACATATGTAATAGGCAAGTAATAATATAAATCACAAAACAATTGCTAAGATATTGTGTTGTTTTATTTTAGTATATTCATAATTTAAGATACAGATCAATCTATTGTTCATTAATATCCAAACAGAAAAAATATACAGTTTACTTATATTTTATCTCATATACAAATCTGCAAAATAAAGATGTATATACATTTACTGTATTTTTACTAATACAAGTTAACAAAAAAATGTGTGCTGCACAGAGAAGGTATGAGTAAAGTGCAGTACCAAAACTAAGCTGGTTTGGTGGTAAAGAACTAACTTATTATAATTCAAAGCTTTACTCTACCCAAAGTGTATGATGATTGTTTTGAAAAATCACTAGGGTCCTAGTAATTCCAAAGTTACCAAATTACTACATGAAATGGGTTCCTATAACCAGCTTCCATCATCGATACTTTCTGCTACATGAGTTGTTTTGTCAAGTGACCCACATTCATTAGAACTTTCTTCTAAAAGTCGTACTAAACTTGACATATTTGTGTGAGGATCAAGTAGTTTCACAAGGGGGATCTCCACCCTTCTTTCATGAAAGATACGATTCTGTAGCGTCATGGCTAACATAGAGTCCATGCCCAGTGATGCAAGTGATGTGTTCATTGTAAGATCACTCACGTTTGTACTACTGAGATGACTCACCAGAGAGGTGATATAATCTTCAGAACTGACAGGAGATAAATTCTGAGGGGTTCCTTGTTCAGATAGCTCGAGCTTGCTGCCAAATTCTTCTGAAATGAGTGTACGGAAGCGACTTTTGAGTGATGCTATTCGAGAAAGAACATGATTGCTTAGCATTCCAAAATGTAATTTTACTACAGCTTGCTGAGGATTATTCAGAATTAAACTTTTTTTAAGATATTCATAAATTTCATGTACCTGCAGAATATCTATGCCTTTGGATTCCAAAATATTTTGAATCTTGTTTTGATTTAGCAATAAGCCAAGATTCAAGGCACCCCAATTAATGGATTGTCCTGAAAGTCCACAATTCCTCCTGTAGTGGCAGAAAACATCCAGGAAAGAATTAGCAGCAGCATAGTTTGCTTGTGTTGAATTTCCAAGAAATGAAGTCACAGAGGAGTAACACACAAAATAGTCGAGTTCCTGCCCCTTGGTAGCCCGGTGAAGATTTATTACCCCTGCAACTTTGGGACTTAACACTTTCTCAAAGTGAGATAAGTTCAGAGCTTCAAGACATCCGTCATGCAAAACCACAGCACTATGGAATACACCTTTGATTGGGCTCTTTGGAAAGATTGTGTCAATTGAACTCATAGCTTTCTCAACCTCAGAGCTAGAAATAACATTACACTGCAAACTGACTATTCTGCTCCCTTCACTCTGATTTTGCAAAGCCTTGATTTCTTCTTGCTTCTCACTGCTTGGATTGCTCCTTGAAAGTATTGCAATACAGCCACCTCCATTCTGGACTATAAATTTCACAGTTTCAAATCCAAGCCCAGTGAGCCCCCCTGCCACTATGTAAACCGCATTCTGCTTAAACATTTTCTTCTCTGCTTCATATACTGGTATGTCTGAAATCCTGTTGGTCGCCACATCCCCTTTCAGCACAGCCAGAGGGATAGATTTGCAGGTGAAATAGGAGGTCGCTGCAGTGTTTGTACTTTCAATGTCCTCAATCTGCTGAAAAACAGAATATGATAGGTTTTTAAATTGTTTCCTTTGCATTGATTTGACCCATCCCTGGACAGCCCTTACAGACTGTTTCAGAGATGCTTTCTGAAAGATACTGAAAAGTTTCAGTACATGAACACGAATGTTTTCTTGATCACTTCCAATTAGGTATCGAAAACATTCAGACTGTTGATTATCATGTACTATCACAAGGTCTTGGAGATGGGAAAGATGGACTAGAACTTCCTTAGACATTTCATCTACTGGAGGCAAATAAACAAGGGCATGGCACTGATTTACACGTTGCCACTCATCAGACGTAGGTTTTGCAAGTACTGTTCTCCAGCCCATTTCCTGTGCTGTTAGAGTGAGCACTTTGCATAACACTGACTCTGGGTCAGTAGAAATAATACCTAAAGTCCCACTGTGTTTCACCTTTGGTAATGTTTGATTTACAATTTTCCATGCTACCACAAAGTATGACACACAAGGGACATTTCTAAAGCATGGAAACTTCTTGATGTTGAAACAAACTGTCCCTGGAACCATGACTCTCGATGATGCAACAACTGGATAGCATGAAGCCACATGATCTCCCACCTTAACTTTTTTCACTTCACTGCCTACTGCAGTTACTGTGCCACTGAAGTCCAGAGCTAAAAGCTTATGTTTGTCTATTGTATATGAATTCCAATACAATGTATTCCCAAAGTTACAGCTTGAAACGCTAACAGGAAAATAGTCTTCTGAATGGATGCATACTTTATCCATTTGAACTTCAACACTGTGATTTGCAAGTTGAGTAATGGTATTATTGGCTATTTCAGCAGATAAATCTTTCACTTGGTAAGGATCTGTAGTGTATAAAGTGAACGTCTCTGAGTTCTGAAGAGACTTTGAAGGTTGACTGTAATCCACATCTTTAAATGGTGTGCGTCTGATTTCCGAAGTGTAAATTCTTCCTTGATGAATCCAGATTTCTGGATGATCCTGTCCTTCGTACTTTACAATAACATCTGCTAAGGCTGAGATGTCCAATGTACTGGAAGAGCTGATGTCAATCATCTGAAATGTGATTTCTGAAACTTCAACTATGCAGGTTCTCGTCATGCCACACAAAGCAAATCCAGGGTTAAGATGATCTACATTTCTATCTGTTGTTCTGTAGGTGATTATTCTAACTGAACATCTGGATTTTTTCTCTCTTAATGCCACAATAATTTGGCGATACGCTTCACAACACTTAGCTAAATGTGCCACCACTTTTCCTGGGAACTCGTCATTTAACTTCTGAATTCCCCACATGAACAAAACTTCCTGGTAGTCTTCAAGCTCCTTTTTCATTTTATGTTGTGCGGTCATTTCTGAACTCTTGGCTTCCAGCAATGTTTCCCAATCTTCATACATAACATATCTCGAATCACTGTGTAAGTATTTTTTGAGCTGCTGAGCTATTCCAAGTTTGTCTGCAAACACAATGACTCTGGGTGCTTCCCCTAAACTTCCTATGATCTGAGCGGGAAATATTTCTTTCCACTTATTTTCAAAGAGCAAGTCGTTGTCTCTGGGGGATGTTGGCTTCATAAAGATGATCCCAACACGTTTCAGTTCTGCCAAAACAGAGCCGCATTTATCTGCAAAGCATCCACAAACCTCTAAGTAGTTCCCAGTTGATTTGCTTGTTTTCAAATATATCATCATTTCCTCCTCCAAAGGTCTGAAAACTACAAGGCTGCCTATGCCGGAAGGAAAGCCTGCTCTGGTCTGGAAAGTTATTGTTGTCATGACAGCGGTCATCTGTAGAAAACAGTCTAACAGCACTGGATGGATACAATAGTCAGACATCTCTTCTCTTGTCTCTCTGTTCACCTTTATGGTGGTTATAGCTTCCTTTAGCTCTTCACAATAAAATATATCACTTAACTGTCTGAACATGGAACCATATTGAAATCCAACCTGAGACAGTGTTTCATAAACCTCATCTGCAGTAACTACTGATTTACACCTTTGAAAGATGTCTTGAAAGGAGATGCTGTTTTCTTCCACTGCAGCTTCAGACTTCTTGGTAATTTGTCCTGATGCATAAACTGCAGCTGAGGATGACAGTATTTTGAAATCTGTCACGGTTTTTTGTGACGCCAATTCTATCTTTAAATCATGGGAATTCTGGTTTAAAACACAAGGGGCCAAAAAATTGATACTAATCTGACAAGTACTTAAAGGCACTTTCGGCCTCGAACTACTCATTACAGATGCCAAACCGAGCTCTGCAAAAAATGCACCTGGAACTAAAGCAACACCATTGTTCTTGTGCTCATATAAAGAGGGTGCTGATGCCTGGGAAACTGGGCAGCTGAATTTGGTGTTCTCATTGTTCAAACTGTAAATCAAAGGATGATTTGGGTTTACAGCTCTTCGATTTGCTTGTTGATGGATGTCCAAATAGGTCATTAGCTTCTTACGATCAAACTGGTACCTGGGAAATGCTGCTGGAATACTTTGATACCCTTCATAAAAGTGATGCCAGTCAGGATTATATCCCAGTTCAAACAGATTCCCTGCAAGGCTAAGAAGAGTCTGATATTCTTTATCAGTTTGCAAGGAGGACAAAACTCTAGTTTCTTTGCCTAGCGTTTCTATTATATACCTCTGTAATGCTCTTTCTGGGCCTATTTCAACAAACACAACATTGTCCTTTTCTTTAGCTGAAGTCACTATGGCCTGTGTGAAAGCAACAGGATTCCGAGCATGTTGGGCCCAGAACCTGCCTGTAGTGAAATCATCTACAGAAGCAGCCTTTCCAGTCAATGTTGAAATCACTTCAATTTCCGGCTTCTGTTTTTCCAAATACTGTAAATGCTCCATCATCTCCTTTATTATTGGATCCATCATGTGGCTGTGGTATGCAGCTGGGACATGTAAAACATGAAGAAATATGTCTCTCTTGCTGAACACTTGAGCTAGTTCTTTCTGAAGGGCACTCACAGAGTCTGCATCTCCAGACAAGGTACAGGAAGAAGGGCTGTTAAAAGCTGCAATGCACACCTTCCCAGAATACGGGCCAAGGGCTTCTGATACTTCTTGAACAGGGATGTTACCAACTACCAACATTCTGCCTCCGGTAACCTTCGCCTGTAACCTACTCCTGTGATAAATTACTTTAACGGCATCTTCAAGGGAAAGAAACCCTCCACAATGGGCGGCAGCAACTTCTCCAACTGAATGGCCAACAGCAGCCACGGGCTTAATTCCCCAATGTTTAAGAAGAGAAGTTAAGGCAACCTGGAGAGTAAAAAGCAATGGCTGGGCAATTTCTGGCCTGGGCAAATCCTCACATTCACTTTCTGTTAATCCCAGGAGGCTGATGGGTACGTATTGCTGAAATAACATTTCTATTTCTTTACATTTATCTCTGAATACTGGCTCTGAACTCAATAATGTCCTGCAGATCCCTTTGAAATTTACTCCATTAGCACAGAACACAAAAACTAGTTGTGGAGTCATCTTTGACGGAGTTATTTCTGTTTTAGCTGCTAATGCAACTTGTTGCTGTAAATGTCGAAGAGAGTTTGTAACAAATGCTTTTCTGTACTTGTAATTTACATGGCTTCTTCTACAGGCAGATGTATAGGCCAGATTTGGGAGAGTTACTGAGTTGCTTATGTTTAACTGCTCAGCTGTGTCTTCCATTGTCAATTTGAGGGATTTGCCTGAAGCCGCAGAGAGTACAAATAATTCAATCAGTCGTTTAAAAGAGGGAAGAACCTGTATTTGCTTGAACTGTCTGACAACAACATGGGCATTGGTTCCCCCAAATCCAAAACAGTTGACACCAGCTACTCTTCCAAATTCTCTCGACTCTTCCCATTTTTCTACAGTCGTTGGAATTGATAGATTTAATTTCTCTGCATTTATGCTACTAATATCCTCTCTGTAATGCAAAGATGGAACAATTGTTTCATGGTGCATCATTAAAAGAACTTTAATTAATGCAGCTGCCCCAGCAGCTGATTCAGCATGGCCAACATTCCCTTTAACAGAACCAATCTTTAGAACAGGCATTTTAGGAGATCTGTTATTACCAATGATGCTACCTAGGCTCTCTGCTTCTGTAGGATCTCCAGCAGGAGTTCCTGTGCCATGTGCTTCAACATACTGCACAACTGATGGGTCAACATGAGTCAGATAAATGCTGCGTAGTAACTTTTCCTGTGCTGTCTGAGATGGTCTTGTGATTGGAGTCACGGATCTTCCACTCTGATTTATTGCACTGATGTTTATAACTCCCCATATTCTGTTATAGTCTTCTAGTGCCTGTTTTCAAAAAAAGGAAAAAATATATGGGATCATTTGGGATTTTTATAATAGAAAGAAGATCAAGAGCAGACAGAACATTCTGTTTAACTGTTAAATGTACCCTTCTTATACTAAGGTAAGTGCCTACATATTTTAGCCCTGGATATTAACCTCACAGTAGAAGAGTCCAGATTTGTGAATATGTCGTCCCATAAGAGGACATATTAGAATGGGAATTGCAGAGCCCTGGGTATTTGGAAATCTTATTTTTGGAAGGTCTGTGAAAATGAACCTACCTTTTTTAGTGGCTTCAGTAAAAGAACACCGCAGCCTTCTCCTCTTCCATAACCATTTGCCTTTTTAGTAAAGGGCATACTCATCCCCTCAGGAGAGATCATTTTTGCTTTACTAAGAGATACGAAGGTGCGGGGATCTATAATGCAGTTCACTCCTCCACACAGAGCCGCTTCACAATCTCCTATGGTAAAATAAGTGTGTGACTGTTTTCCATCTTCTGTGCATCTCTACAGATTTACATTAATACACTGTAGTAATATTTGGAATTGTTAACATTGCCCATTAGTGATAAAATGATAGTATTTGCAGAGAAATTATAAAAACAGAACTGACTCACTGAAAGTGCATAGACATATTCAAACTTTCAGGCCCTGAAACCCAACAGATGGTAAAATTCTCAGTGTTTGGAATGGGCTTGAATAGACAGCAGCATATTAATAAAAGCCATTGAGAGAGTAAACACTCTTGGTCTTTTATAAAAACAAAAAACATCCACCCCTTCATGAATCATGATAATGTGATTTGAAAGAATGGCAGACACTAACAAAGGCTTACATCTTTTATGGGTGCCAAAAATCAGTGATATTGTTTGACAATTGCTGTTGGCTGTCACAGGTGGTATAAAGCTCTGTAACCTGTATTGGTTGAACTGAAGATGAAAACTTTCATTTTGGTAATGGCAAAAAACAAATGGTTTTAGCCCTTACCAGCTGTAACATTAGTCAAATTCCAGTGAGACACTGCACATATATAGCTTAGTAACTTAACTACAGTATCATCCCTAATTTATCTTCTTATTTACTTTTAGTCCCAGTACCTTGTTTAACTGCTTGCGTGGCGTAATGCAAAGCAAAAAGAAATGATGAGCAGGCAGTATCGATGGAAAGTGATGGTCCAGTCAGATTAAAAGTGTATGAAATTCTGTTAGCAGCTATGCTTACTGCTACCCCAGTCCCATCATAATGGTTTATTTCAGTTACTGCTCTGCTTGTGATGATCTCATAGTCTCGGTTCATAAGACCTGTAAAAACAGCAGACATGCTTCATGTTATCGAGAGAGATTAAAACATATGATCAGATCCAAACCTAGTGGTGTTCTTTGCTCTTGTAGTTTTATCATGTGCCACCCTACATCAGCACCTAGAGTGAAATCCTGGCTGTACTGAAGTCAATGGCAAAACTCCCATTGACTTCAGTGGGGCCAGGATTTTACTCCTTAGCTACATATTTAACATTTGAAATTTGTCTGAAGGTATTAAATGACATGAAGGCCTCGTCTGCAGGAGAAAGTTGCAGTGGTCTAGCTAAAGGTGTGATTCTAAACTGATTCAGTGACACTAGGACAAACCCCTATTTTGATTTAACTTAAAATGATTCCTAATTAACTTAAACTAAACCAAAATAAGCCTTGTTTAAAACTGAAACCGAGTCTGTGGAATCTTTTGAACTATTTTAACTGACTGGGTTTTAAAATCACATTTTTAGTGAAACCAGCACAACTTTCTTGTGTAGCCCAGGCATTAGTGTTCAATATTGACACAGCCCTATGCAGCTGAGCAGGGCAGTGAGGCCTTATAAGAACCATCCCCATCCCATGTGGCCAAGCAGGACTTAGCTGGCTTATGAGACATTGGGTTGAGTGAGGCAAGAGCAAGAGCTGCACTCCCAATAGACTCCCTGTGAGCAGGTAGATGAGGGGAAAGGGCCGTGTTGCTGGTTGTGTGGATATGCAGCCAGGCAGTGGGAGGAGAGAGGAATCTGACCAGCTGGAGCACCAGGAGCTGGAGGCAAAAGGCTGCCAGAGTCATCAGGAGTGCAAGGGAAGCTTCCACACTACTACTTCCATCCGGAGAGCACAATGTCCATCCCCCTCAGCCAGGCAGTGCTGTTTGTGATTTATGTACTAATGACCAATACAATTAATTCATTAGACAATGTCAGCTGTTTATAACATACACTATGCAGCATTGTTCAGAGCATGGTAGCTTTAGATATTCCATCATTAAACGAATAATGTTAGATAACTATGTAAAGTATATGGAAATGTGCACTGTTTTCCAAGATGCTAAATTTATGAATTGGTTCACCACTAGACTGCGAGCTTACCAACAAAAACCCCTGTTTTGGTGCCACTGACATGTTCCATTGTGACTCCTGCATCCTCCAGTGCTCTGTACGTGCATTCCAGGAGTAACTTTTGTTGAGGATCCATGCGCTCAGCTTCCACATCACTAATTCCAAACAGCTTGTTGTCAAATGTGTTAAATCTAAGAAATACAAATCAGGAAATGGCATGAGATTCTTATAAGGAAGCTAGGGAAATGTGATCTAGGTGAAATTACTATAAAGTTGGCGAATAACTGGTTGAAAGAGTGTAATCCAAGGGTAGTTATCAATGGTTTGCTATCAAACTGGGAGAGTACATCTAGTGTGACAAAGTTCCTCCTCTACTTTGGTGGATCCTGCACCTATTGACAGATTTGCTCTCCTCAGTGATCTTCCCCTCTGGTGGAACTCACAGTCTGGGTCAGCTCGTCCTGTGTCTGATCAGGAGTTGGGAGGTTTAGGGGGAACCCGGGCCCGCCCTCTTCTCTGGGTTCCAGCTCAGGGCTCTGTGGATTGCAGCTGTCTATAGTGCCTCCTGTAACAGCTGCATGACAGCTACAACTCCCTGGGCTACTTCCCCATGGCCTCCTCCAAACACCCTTTTTATCCTCACCACAGGACCTTCCTCCTGGTGTCTGATAACGCTTGTACTCCTCAGTCCTCCAGCAGCACACCCTCTCACTCTCAGCTCCTTGCGCCTCTTGCTCCCAGCTCCTCACACGCACACCACAAACTGAAGTGAGCTTTTTAAACCCAGGTGCCCTGATTAGCCTGCCTTGATTGGCTGCATGTGTTTTAATCAGCCTGTCTGCCTTAATTGGTTCTAGCAGGTTCCTGATTATGCTAGTGCAGCTCCTGCTCTGGTCACTCAGGGAACAGAAAACTACTCATCCAGTGACCAGAATATTTGCCCTCTACCAGACTCCTGTACCCCACTGGTCTGGGTCTGTCACACTAGTGAGGTCCCATGTAGGTCAGTGCTGGGTCCAGTACTATTCAATATGTTCATTAATGACTTGCATAATGGAGTGATGAGTATGCTTATGAAATTTGTGGATAACACCAATTTGGGAGGAGCTGTAAGCACTTTCAGGGACAAGATGAGAATTCAGAACAACTTCGATAAATTAGAGAATTGGTCTGTGTAAGGTTCTTGGGAAGCTACAGGCCTACCTAGGGTGCTCTGCAAGAACGAGGCCCACACACACTGTGAGTTATTGGCTTTAATGAAGGTATAGTGACACACCCGCAATGGGGACTCCTGGCATTGCTGTCACAGAGGCAGGGAA
The DNA here is from genome assembly GCF_007399415.2 of Gopherus evgoodei. Classification (NCBI taxonomy): domain Eukaryota; kingdom Metazoa; phylum Chordata; order Testudines; family Testudinidae; genus Gopherus; species Gopherus evgoodei. The sequence continues at coordinate 32,729,387 of NC_044323.1, forward strand.
CCCAGCGCACGGAAGCTTGGCCTGGTATGGAGTCCAAGGGCGGGACCGGGACCATACAGCTATATATTCAGAATACAAACACAACTCATGCATAAGCAAATAAGGGCTTTCCACAGGCTGTGTCCGCCCTTTGGCCAAAGGCCAGGGACTTTCCACAGGCGGTGTCCGCCCTTTGGCTGAGGGCCATACAAACTGGCTGTAACCAGTTAAGAGCAAGTTATAACTGGCGTGCCGTGTCCTACAGTGACCGGCCGCCGAGTAAGCGGAACTACCCTAGCTAGGCCGTTACACAGTCTTCCGTGGTTCCCTGCAGTCTGAAATGAACAAGATTAAATTCAGCAAAGGCAAATGCAAAGTCCTGCACTTAGGGAAAAAATCAAATGTTTAACTACAAAATGGGGAATAACTGAATAGATGGTAGTACTGCTGAAAAGCTTCTGGGGATTACAGTTGATCACAAATTTAATGAGAGTCAACAATGTGAAGCAGTTGTGAAAAAAGCTAATGTCATTTTAGGGTGCAGTAACATGAGTATGCAACACACATGAAGTAATTGCCCTGCTTTACTTGCCAACTTTCTAATTCTAAACATAGTTACACTCTGGAATAGGGTTCCAACGGAGGTTGTGAAATCCCCATTACTGAGATTAAGAACAGGTTGGACAAATACCTATCATGAATGGTATAGGTTTACTTGGTCCTGCCTCAGTGCCAGGGACTGGACTTGATGATTTCTCAAGTCCCTTCCAGCCTTACATTTTTATGATTCTATGATATATACAGCATGCACTATGAGAGAGTTTATTTGTGTTGCATATTCAATTGTGATTACATGACAAGCCAAACCTCTGTATCTCTCCAGGTAAAATTCACATCAGAAAGTAGCATGCTAGTTAAGCTACAAATATACCAAGTACAAACGTGACCATAATGTAATTAAATTGTAGCAAGGAAAATGACAAAGGAAGCCAGTTAAAGAGAAATTAAAAGAAACTGTCATAAGAATGAAATGCTTGCAAACACCATAATAAAGGTTCACACTAAATGTATATCCAAAATTTAAAAAAAGTAAGAGGACCAAAAAAATGCCACCATGACAAAAAGAGGTGGTTAGAAGAAAAATTATATCTTTTAAAAATGAGAAGGCAAATCTTACTGAGGAAAACAGAAAGGAGCATAAACGCTGGCAAGTCAAGTAAAAGTATAATGAGGCAGGCCAAAAAAGAATTTGAAGAGCAACTAGCAAAAGACACAAAAACTGACATCAAATTTTTTTTTAAGTACATCAGAAGCAGGAAGCCTGCAAAACAATCAGTGGGGCCACTGCATGATTGAGGTGCTAAAGGAGCATTAAAAGAAGACAAGACCATTGTGGAGAAGTTAAATGAATTCTTTGCATTGGTCTTCATGGCAGAGGATGTGAGGGAGAGTCCCACACATGAGCCATTCTTTTTAAGTCACAAATCTGAGGAACTGTACCAGAATGAGGTATCAGAAGAGGAGGGTTTGGAACAAATTGATAAATTAGAAAGTAATAAGTCACCAGGACCAGATGGTATTCACCCAGGAGTTCTGAAATTACCCAAATATGAAATTGCAGGACTACTAACTGTGGTACATAACCTATTGCTTAAATGAGCTTCTGTACCAGATGACTGGAGGACAGGAAACAGAATGCCTCTTTTCAAAAAATGGCTGTAGACGTGGTCCCGGAAATTAAAGGCCACTAAGCTTAACTTCATAATCAGGCAACTTGATTGAAACTATAGAAAAGGACAAAATTATCAGACACATAGATGAACATCGTATGTTGGGAAAGATTGAGCCTGGCTTTTGTAAAGGGAAATCATGCCTCATCAATTTATTATAATTCTTTGAGGGAGTTTACTAGGAAGTGGACACGGATGAGCCAGAAACCCTTTGACAAGATCTCACACCAAAGGCTCTTAAGCAAAGTAAGCAGTCATGGGATAAGTATCAGTAATTTGTTAAAAGATAGGAAACAAAGGGTAAGACTAAAAGGTCAGTTTTCATCATGGAAAGAGGTAAATATCAGGGTCCCCAAGGATATGTACGGAGACCTATGCTGCTCAATATATACATAAATGAGCTATAAAAGGAGATAAACAGTGAGGTGGCAAAGTTTGCAGACAATACAAAATTACTGAAGATACCTGAGTACAAAGCTGTCTGAAGATTTACAAAGGGGTCTCACAAAACTGGGCAATAAAATGGCAGGTGAAATTCAATGTTGATTAGTGCAAAGTAATGCACATTAGAAACCATATTCCCAACTATACATACAAAATGATGGAGTCTAAAGTAGCTGTTACCACTCAAGAAAGAGACCTTGGAGTTTTCATTAATAGTTCTCTGAAAACATCTGCTTAAATGTGCAGCAGCAGTAAAACAAACAAAACAAAAAAACAAAAAAAACCTCACAGAAAGTTAGGCTCCATTAGGAAAGGGAAAAATATTGACAAGAAATATCATAATGCCACTATATAAATCCATGGTATGCTCACACCTTGAATAATATGTGCAGTTCTGGTTGACACATCTCAAAAAAAGATATATTAGAACTGGAAAAAGTACAGAGAGGAGCAACAAAAATTATTAGGGGCATGAACCAGTTTCCATATGAGGAGAGATTAAAAAGACTGGGGTTGTTCGTCTTAGAAAAGAGACGACTAAGGAGGAATATGATAAAGATCTATAAAATCTTGAATTGTGTGGAGAAAGTGAATAAGGAAGTGTGGTCTACCCATTCGCATAACACAAGAACCAGGGATAACCCAATGAAATGAATAGGCAGAAGGTTTAAAAGAAACAAGGAAGTACTTCTTCACAAAATGCACGGTTAACTTGTGGAACTCATTGTTGAAGATGAAGATTATAACTGGGTTGAAAAAAGAATTAAATAAGTGAATGATCCATCAACGGCTAATAGTGACGATTGCCTCAATGTTCCAAGTCCTGTGACTGCCAGAAGCTGGGACTGGACGACAGGGGATGGGTCACTCAAATTTGCCTTGTTCTGTTCACTGCCTCTGAAGCATCTGGCACCAGCCACTGTCAGACGACAGGATACTGGGCTAGATTAATCATTGGTCTGACCCAGCATGGCTGTTCTTATGTTGTTCTTCTATCTATGTTAAGCATGCCCTCCAAAAATATTTATCTTTACAACAGTATAGTTGCCAAGTAGTCAGAGGGATTCACTGAAAAAACAACTATATAAAGAATTGAAATAAATAATGGAAGAAAAAAATATTAAGAAAATTTTTTTTAAAAAATGTTATACCACTAACCTAGTGAAATAAGATTATTATTTGCATTTATTATTATTATAAAAAATACTAATATATACCTATATAACTATAGATATATATTAGATTTCGATATAGCACTGTCAGGTTTCACAATAAAAGTGGCTAGAAAAATTCCAGTGACACATTTTTAGTCAGAATTTGCTGATTTGTGAAAATCAAAATGATCTGCAGAGACAGTTTGGTACCAATGAAGTTCCAATAGAACCCAGGCAGAGGATTCCTAGGGTGTCCCATAGAGTCAGGCTCCACCGCCTGGTTTTTTGTTTGTTTGTTTTTAGAAAAAACATGAACGGAAACAGTCTGATTTTTCCAAAACAGAACATTTCAGAATTTCAGACATTTTGAAATGTCAAAATTTCCTGTGGAATGGAACTTCTCCGTTTCAACCAGCTCATCTTATGAACAAGGAGCCAGATTCTCAGATGGTGTGAATTTTGGTAGCTCTTCTCAAGCCAGTGCTAATCACTTCACTGGGAAGAGGATTACACTTTAACATCTAATGTAAGAAATTTGACTAATGGTTTAGGAGCATAGAAACAGGCTTACCCATCAATAAGTGCAGCTCGTGTCGTGCATATTTTTCCTGGTTTGGTATCATCTGGATCATACCAGTCTCTGGTATTGAATCTTTCTGGGGTTACTTCTACAGTACAGTTTCTTCCTTCCACTAGTACTTGCCAGAAATTGTTGATTCCTTCACCTGTTGCATCAATAATTTTTAAAATAGGATTAAATGTTTTTCCCCCTCAACAGCACATACCGACATAGAAAATCTCCTAGATCTACCTTGTAAAAGAAAAATTTTATATTCTTTTTTTAAAAAATGACTGGCGATAAGGAAATGTAAATTCTCCAGTAACAAGGAATTTAAAGCTCTGCAAACGAACGGTGTTTCTGTTACTTCTTGCACTCCGAGTATTTACAAAATTACAAAACAAAAAAGCAAACCCCACAAAATCCTGTTGTCTCCATTTTGAGAAGCAGTGGGATATTTTTCATAGCTATTAATGACCTAGCTATTTTCCTAGCTATTAATGGCATCAGAAACATTCATGTCTGCCATGAAGCATATCCAATATATACTGATCACAATTCAATATTTATCAGTGTGAACAAACTACCTGCTTTCCTGCATCACAGTATGTGTAATCCTGTCCACTGTTGTGTTGTAAGTTAACTTCATTGAAGTCAACAGCGTTTACCCAGATGTAAAACTGTTGCGAGCCACAGCCTGGCCACCTCTGGCATATGCGCTATCCCTGCTGAGTGACTGAGCATGCGCCAGCCAGGGGATGCAAGGAGGAGCAGAACTTTCCATTCAATTGCTGCTTCTGGCTGCTGCAGACCTGTAAGGACACTGTCTTTCCTCTGTGCTCAGTGCTCCCAGTGTGTGATTTGAATGCAGAGGAATGGGAATTGGGGATGGAAGAGATGGAGGGCAGGGAAGGAAGGGAGTTAAGAGCTGGGAGTGGGGGGACAGGGGCAGGAGAAGTTGGGGTCAGAAGATGAGGAAGAAAGGAACAAAGGCGGGTGCAGCAGCCAGGGATGAGAGGATAGAAGTGAGGAAAGAAGGAGCAGGAGCTGTGCTGGGGGAGGGGAGTTGACATGCAGGAGCCAGGGGGATAGAAAAAGGGCAGGAGACACAAACTGGGAGTAGGGGACAGGAACAGAATGGGACAGGGAGAGGATAACCATAACCACTAAATAACATTCCCCTAAAGAAATTGGGATTTGAACCTATTACTCCTGAAACTCAACATTATTTTGCTGTCTAGCAAATAGCTGTAAAACCCACTGTCAAAGTGTGTATGTCTCATCCCCCTGTAGTGACAAGTCCACCAAGAAGATACCAACCTTATAGTGCTCTCAGGTACTTCATTAACTCAACTGGGAAGGACTGTGCTGCAGAACTAAAGATCCCTGCCCTGATGATGATCCATGGGGGGGTCAGGATCTTTCTACTCCATGAAATTTGGATTTCTTTCATTTTTTTAAGTTTTTTTTTTAAACTTAGGAATTTACTAGGGCTGTCGACTAATCGCAGTTAACTCAAGTGATTAACTCAACTCAAAACAATCACAATTAATTGTAGTCTTAATCACACTGCTAAACAATAATAGAATATACTTCAATGTTGATAACACTCCTTAAAAAAATTATATGTTAATTAAATTTTTGACTGAACTTCTTGGGGGAAAATTGTATGTCTCCTGCTCTGTGCTTTTACCTGCATTCTGCCATATATTTTGTGTTATGGCAGTCTCAGGTGATGACCCAGAATGTGTCATTTGATTTAAGAACTCTTTCACTGACGAAACGCAAAGAAAGTACCAAAGACAGCTATATGACTTGACCCAAGGTTTAAGAATCTGAAGTGCCTTCCTAAATCTGAGAGGGACAAAGTATGGAGCATGCTTTCAGAAGTCTTAAAAGAGCAACACTCCAATGCAGAAACTATAGAACCCGAACCACCAAAAAATAAAATCAACCATGTGTTGGTGGCATCTGACTCAGATGATGAAAATGAACATGAATCTGTGTGCGTTGCTTTAGATTGTTATCAAGCAGAACCCATCATCAGCATGGAGGCATGACCTCTGGAATGGTGGTTGAAGCATGAAGGGACATACGAATCTTTAGCGCATTTGGCATGTAAATATCTTATGATGCCGGCTAAAACAATGCCACGCGAATGCCTATTCTCACTTTCAGATGACATTATAAAGAAGCAGGCAGCTTTAACTCCTGCAACCTCAATCATGGTGAATTTGGCTCAGAATTAGTATTTTTTTCAAAACCAGATTTTTAAGCCTGATTCTTTGGCATGGATTATGTATGCTTGTTTAAACTGTATCTAATTTTTATGTCTGTGGTTATAATTCAGGTTCATATAATGGGATGGGCCAGTGCATGTCATCTAAGTAAGAATGACTAGTTTGCAAATCCCGTATGGGAAATATAACCTACAGCTGCTATAGAAATGGTCTATGGGTAATAATGAAAGCATAATTGTCATAAACAGATAGCTAAGGGTTAACGTCTCTTTCACCTGGAAAGAAGTAATCTGAAACACCTGACCTGACGACCAATCAGGAAACCAGACTTTTTCAAATCTGGGTGGAGGGAAGTTTGTGTGTGAGTCCTTTGTTCTTGGTCTTCTGCCTGTACTCTCTCGGCTATGAGAAGTGATTATTTCTGTTTCCTGCTTTCTAATCTTCTGTTTCCCAGTTGTAAGTACAAAAGATCAGATAGTGATTTATATGTTTTTTTGTATTTACATGTCTATAGTTGCTGGAGTGCTTTGAATTGTATTCTTTTTGAATAAGGCTGTTTATTCATATTTCTTTTAAGCAATTGACCCCGTATTTGTCACCTTAATACAGAGAGACCATTTTTATGTATTTTTTTCTTTCTTTTTATATAAAGCTTTCTTTTAAGACCTGCTGGAGTTTTTCTTTAGTGGGGAACTCCAGGGAATTCAGTCTGCAGCTCACCAGGGAATTGGTGGGAGGAAGAAGTCAGGGGGAAATCTGTGTGTGTTAGATTTACTAGCCTGACTTTGCATTCCCTCTGGGTGAACAGGGAAGTGCTTGTGGGAACGGGGAGGGTGGAGTCCCTCTGTTTAGATTCACGGAGCTTGCTTCTGTGTCTCTCTCCAGGAACACCTGGAGGGGGGGAAGGGAAAAGGTTTATTTCCCTTTGTTGTGAGACTCAAGGGATTTGGGTCTTGGGGTCCCCAGGGAAGGTTGTTGGGGGGACCAGAGTGCCCCAAAACACTCTAATTTTTTGGGTGGTGGCAGCTTTACCAGGTCCAAGCTGGTAACTAAGCTTGGAGGTTTCCATGCTAACCCCCATATTTTGGATGCTAAGGTCCAAATCTGGGACTAGGTTATGATAATAATAAACAGTGTTAAAAAGAAAATCCTGTTTTAGAATGTATGCATGCACAGAAATCTGGTATTGTCCATAAAGTCCATAAAGTTCTCAAAGTTGCCAGAACAGTTTGTGTATGAGACAGAAAATAATGGCAAACCCTGATAAAATGTAATCAAACAGCCACATTATCTGAAAGCTGACGCATACTTCTTGGTTACTGCTCCATGACCTTGTCTAGTAGTCTCAGATTTTTTAGGAGTATTTATGTTTCTATAACAGCTACAGAATAACATCACCATGGTCTTTTCATTTAGCAGATTAGAGCAAATTGCAGACTCGGGATCAAGCATGGATCTTAATGGGGTTGAACCTGCTTAGGTTCAATATGGCCTGTAGCCTACAAATGACCCCACTTTTTACTCCATGTGAACAGTTGTTTGCAGTGATGTTGTAACTGTGAGGGTCCCAGGATATCCGAGAGATAAGGTGGGTGAGATAACATATTTTATTAGACTAACTTCTGATGGTGAAAGAGCAAAACTTTAAAGCTACACAGAGCTCTGAACTGAACTCTTGACAATCATGTTAAAAAACTCATGAGTTTTACAAGCTGTTCTTAAATAACAGTTTGGGTTAGGTTTGCTCTAAATCTCAAAGCAATGAAAAACTGCCTTATGTCTATAGGTGTGAAGAAGCAATTAGTAGAGATTGGGTCCCATCCTGTTGCTATGGAAGCAGAAGTCAGGAGCACAGAGAGGAATGTAGTCAGAGGTTAATGCTTTGGGCCTAATCCAAGCCAATAAAGTCAGTGGGAGAATTCCTGGGAACTTCAATGGGCTTTCGATCAAGTCCTCTATTTGTCATAAGCAGGAAGTGACAGTCAGTCACACTACTTCCCGGAGCAGTGAGACTTACAGTATTCGCTTATAAATGTCTTCTCTGAACTTAAAACATCAGGGAGTGTTCTAAATCTAAACTCAGATCCTCATTTAGTAGTTTGAACCTACTAACAATGCATTCCCTTCCCTATGATATTTACTCCTGGAGGAATTCTACTCCAAAAAATTAAAAATTCTGCACACAATATTTTAAAATTCTGCAAAATTCTGCATATTTTATTTGTCAAAATAACACAGTATAATCACAAAAGGTTCAATTAGTTTGGTAATTTATTTCAAAATACCTGTCAGCAAATATGTCTGTAACAATACGGACACTGAAAAAGATTCAGGAAATGGGTTTCTTTTGTCAGATTCCTTACTAGGCATATAAATACAGAATTTTGAGTAATTCATTTGAACTACAATACAAAACCGTATTTTCCACTCCCCTCAGAAGCAGAGCAAAAGCTTGGGGCAATCAAGGGTAATGGGGGAGCAGAGGGAGAGGAACGGAGTCTGGGAGTGAATGTGGTGGGTTGTTGTGTGTGTAGGGGAGAAATATGGAACAGGTTTTTTTGGGGGTGGGTGGGGAGGGATTGTTAGGGAGCTCTCGCATGCAGACCATGGCTGACCTCTAGGCTCTCCCATTCAGTCAGGCACATCTTCCCCTGTCCCCATGTGTCCTTGCACCCACATTGAGTCACCTACTCCCCCCATCCCCATATGTTCCTTCACCCCACTCAGCCACCCCCATGTGTCCCTGCACACCCTCCCCCATGTGCCCCTGTGTCTCCCAGAAAGCCCCCTTCCCTCATTTCTGTGTCCCTGAACGCCCTCCCCCCATCTCCATGTGTCTCTATGCCCCAACTCAGCCACCCTCTCCACCATGTGGCCCTGCACCCCTTCCCCCATCTCCATATGGCCCAGTGCCTGCACTTCCATTCAGCCCCTGTCCTCCCTCCCGCAACAGTACTTATGAACCCCAGTCTGTCATCCTCCAGCCCCACACTGTCTATCCCCCTGTCTCCTAACCTGGCCCCATATGCATGGCGCTGCCAGGCAGGCAACCTCTTCCTTTCCCCATTGGCAGGTGGGGCTGCTTCCAGGAGGGAGCAGCTGCTCTGTTCTAGTGCCACAGCAGCCCCTGGTGGGCAAAAGGCAGAACTGCAACAACTTTCCAGCAGAAGTTACTTTCTGCAAGGAAAAAAAGTATGGTATTTGTGGCACACTAATTATGCACGTGTGCAGTGGTGCACAATTCCCCCAGGACTAGATATTACTAGATATTACTACATACTGCACGGTAGCACAAACTTACCATAGATACACTAAGATACTGTAGTCACATGGAAGTTAATGCTTTGGGCCTAATCAAAGCCAATAAAGTAAATGGGAGAATTCCTGGGAACTTCAATGGGCTTTCGATCAAGTCCTTTATTTGTCAGAAGCGGGAAGTGACAGAGTCAGTCACACTACTTCCTGGAGCAGTGAGACTTTCACTATTAACTTACAAATGTCTTCTCTGAACTTAAAACATTGGGGAGTGTTCCAAATCTAAATCCAGATCCTCATTTTGTAGTTTGAACTTACTAATAATGCAATCCATTTCATATGATATTACTACATATTGCACAGTAGCACAAACTTACTGTTCATCTTATCACATAGTAAAATAAAGAGAGGATTGAATGATAGCACTCTTTGACACTCTATCAGTATTGTGATTTGTATTTATTCAAAACTTACCTCCAGGAAAATTGCATCCTATCCCCACTATGGCAATTTCATCTCCAGTTGCCGTCATTTTTTCAAATCTATTCTTGAACTGCAAAATACACTTTTAGATATCACATAGTTCTAATTAAAGTATATTTCTCTCATTAAATAAATAATATTTCTCTCATTAAATAAATATTCTTGCAGAAGTTTAACTTGCCATAATCACACACATCCAGACAAAGCTTGATTAATCTTGAGCATTCTGTGTGGGTTGTGTGAGATTCATACTCCAAAATGGTGACCAGACTGCTACTATCTCAGTCTATTTGATAGTGGACTTTTTTGCAACTGCATCACACTGTAGACTCATATTTAATGTGTGATCCACTATAGCCCCAGATCCTTTTCAGAGGTACTATGCCTAGCTAATTATTCTCCATTGTGTAGTTTTACATTTTATTTCTTCTTCTGAAGTGTAGTACTTTTGTCTTTATTGAATTTCATCTTGTTGATGTCAGACCAGTTCTTCAATTTGTCAAGGTGATTTTGAATTCTAATCCTATCCCCCAAAGTATTAGCAACCCAATCATGTTGTGACAAATTATGAAGAGGTCACGTGATGGGGTTTCATCCCATTACAGGCTAGAAAGGTGTTGATAGCCAATTAGTTACATTTATTGCACCTGTGCTGTAATTAATTCATAGATTTCAGTACCAGAAGGTGTGATCATCTAGTCTGACCTCCTGTAGAACACAGGCCACAGAACTCCCCCCAAAATAATTCCTAAAGCATATCTTTTAGAAAAACATCCAATCTTGTTCTTAAAATTACTAGTGATGGAGAATCCATCATAATCCTTAATAAATTGTTCCAATGGTTAATTAACCTCACTGTTAAAAATGTATGTCTTATTTCTGGCAGGAATTTGTCTAGCTTCAACTTCCAACTTTGTGTTTCTTTGCTAGATTAAAAAGCCTATTACCAAATATTTGTTCCCCATGTAGGTGCTTATAAACTGTGATCATGTCATTCAGTAACCTTCTCTTTGTTAATCTCAGTAAATTCAGCTCCTTAAGCCTATCATTATCAGGAATATTTTCTAATCATTTAATCATTCTCATGGCTCTCCTCTGAATCCTCTCCAATTAATTCGCATCCTTCCTGAATTGTGGACACCACAACTGGACACAGAATTCCAGTAGCAGTCACACCAGTGCCAAATACAGAAAATCTATCTCTCCACTCTTACTTAAGATTCTCCTATTTATGCATCCAAGGATCACACTAGGCCCTTTGGCCACAGTGCAGTACTGGGAGTTCATGTTCAGATAATTATCCACCACTACGCCCAAATCTTTTTCAGATGCATTGCTTCCCAAGATAAAGACCCCTATCGTGTAAGTATGGCCTACATTCTTTGTTCCTAGATGTATATATCACATTTAGCTGTACTAAAACCCATATTGGTTTCTTATGACCAGCTTACCAAGCAATCCACACACACTGAATCAGTGATCTGTTAGTTAGTCTGACTACCATTAATTATACTGTCCTCCATTAATTCTTTATTGATCAAGTCCCATATCATTCACTCCATTAACATGCCTGAGTTCAATATTAATTAGTTGCTCTTCAGCCAGAGGGGCAGGAAGAGGCATCAGGTGATAACTTAATGGACACCTGGGCCTTGCAAAGGGAAACAGATCCTTCTGTGAAGGGGCCTGAGCTGAAGTCTGCAGGTAAACAGACACCCAAGGAAGGCAGTCTGAGGGGTGAGTGCTCAGTACTGGAACTGGGGGGAAAACTTCAGACTTGCTGACATAAGAGATTGAAGATAGAACCCAAAGGAAAGACTGTTTTGGTGGATATTAGCTTGTGTTTTTCTTGCACCAAAAGGGATCTGAACTACACAATTCTCAGGTGGACAGCTGAGTTGCACACAGCGACTGATGGTCTACAGGGTGCACTGGAGATGAAGACCCCAGAAACATTGCACCTTGATGTGCTGGGGCGCTATGTGAGTGAGTGTGCACCATAACAGGTGGTGCCTCCATTCATACTGGCGGCAATAAAGGGCCACTACTGCTGCAAAGTGGGAAATGTTGGCTAAAAGGGGGCATGCTGAGGGAAACAGCAGAGTGAGAATTCAACATTTCCCTTCAGAGGTGCCCACTGGTACACTTCCCATAATGCACTGGAAAATACTGAAGTTGTCTTTGTCCCAGTTCAGTAGCAGCACTACCGGAGCATAGAGGAAGAAGCATTAACTATCTTCTGCTAGTATGACTCTCCTTGGATGCAATCAGTTGGACTGATGCAGAAAAGAATACTTTCCATCCACTTTCGATGGTTTTGTAGAATTCAGTCCAATCTGCAGAAAACTAACTCCCTTTAGTCTTTGTGCTTGTGGCCAGATTTTCAATGGGAGCCCCTGAGAGCAGCTTTTGAAAATCTGTCCAGAAAGATAAATTTGTTTTAACTGTTAATACTGCATTTCTAGTAAAAAAAAAAAATTAGTAATGAAGACATTCAAACTCTGGGGATCAGATTCTGACCTCAGTTACACCAGTGTAGAGCCAGAGAACCGTCACTGTCTGCAGTGCAATTATTTCAAATTGACACTGATGTAACTGAGATCAGACTCTGATGTTTTAGATCTTGTAGGTTGTTTATAGCTACAGTTTCTGATGTTTCTTTTTTTCTAATGTTTAAAGTTGGTACACTCCCTCATGCTGAGTAGTCTCACAAATACTGTGGTGTAAGGTGTTACCAAACTTGAGGAAGGGGGTCAGAATGTGGCCCTCCAGAAGTAAAAATCTGTTTTTATATGTGTCTATAAAAATTATTTTCTTTGTATTCTTTCAAAAATTGCCCCCTTATGAAGCCTGAAGCTGTTCTCCCAGGAAGCAGAGAGAGACCCAACAATCATAAAAATGGCAAAAAAAAATTTTGGTTTTGGTTTATAAAATATTCTATAAAAATTTGGCCTCAATTTTTTGATCCAGTGAAGTTATATCTTTTTAAGCTAAAGCTGGAAAGTCTAGTATAGACACTAACAGAAAGCTACTTATAACTGATCATTATTGTTAAACTAGAACCTATGTAGTGTATGAACAATTGCAGTGGAAAAATAATAGTCACAATTAAACATAACATATTTCAAATTATATAGCATTTTGTCTCTTAAATGAGATATGTTGTTCTTACCTTGTTTCATTTCTCCTGAATGGTGTTAAATGCTGATTTTCTTGAAAGCCTTTATATAGTCTTCTGAGAAGTGTCAAATTTAACTAACCTCAATAAAATGGGGTAAAGAAATGTTAACATGCTTTAAGGAAGAGGAAACCAAATGAATAACCGGAATAGGCAGTGACCTTGACTGAAGTTCAAACCATTTGCTATTAAGTGGTATGTTCTTACACTGATAAATAGGGAGTAATTAACGTTTTACAGTGGCTAAAATATCAGATTGCTGAAATACATAATAAAGTCAATGTACTATCAAATGGTGCTTTTGCAGTAATTACTGTCCTAAACAGGAGATGTTATCCTCACATTACACTAACCCACAATGTACTCTGAATTTAAGAAATCAGCTAAGCACAACTGTCTTCCAAGTAATGGATCAAGACTGTCTGCCCTTTATCTCAATAAATCTCAGATATTATTTAAAGACACATTGCATTCACAGCAGTTTTGATGCCTAAAGAAAAAATCCTATATCAGCTGAAATTGTTCTTTGTGTTTCATTTTGAGGCTTCTATTTTTAAGTTGTTTTCAAATTTGCAAATACAAAACTTCTTTAAAAGTTGAAAATGTGTTTTATTAGAATGCGGCTAGCACTGAAAAACACACCGTATATACTTGTTCATAAGCTGAATATTTTTGGCAAAAAAGTGACATATCAAAGGGGAGGGGGGTTGGCTTATAAACGGGTCTACACCAAAATTTGATGATTTTGAACTCCATGGAATCATTGAGTTGAATATCTAATACACTGTCATTTTGTTTACCTGGAGCATCTGCAGGCATAGAGCCCCTCAGCTCCTTGTGGCCACAGTTCGCTGCTCCCATTGGCTGGGAACGGCAAACCGCAGATACTGGGAGCTGAGGGACTCCATACGTGTGAAGGCTCCAGGTAAACAAAACGTCCAGGCCTGCTAGCGACTTACTCTAATGGGCCAGGAGCCAAAGTTTGCTAACTCCTGAAATATAGGGTTGGTTTATGAAAGTTTTTGCTACTTTTACCTAACTGTCTTGGGGGGTCGGCTTATAAATGAACGGGCTAATAAACGAGTACATGGTACTATAATTTCTTTTTAAAAATTCTGCACCTTTAAAAATAACAATAAATATTAGCATGTCCAGAAGTGAATGGTTAATGGATTCACTCAGTTCTTCACTACTATATGATCCTTCATCACTTCCCCATCTGATTTTACACCACCCACCCAAACCTATCTCCGCCCCCTTGTTTTGATGTGAAATGGAAATATGTTCTTGTATATATATACTGTTGAGTGTATATGTTGTTAACTTAGGACCCATCTTATAATTGGATCCTTTCCAAAAAGGGAAAATAGTGAAAAAGAAAACACTGAACATATTTGAAGAAACAATTCAAGTTACCACTCAAAACCCACGAAACTGTAACCAAATTCTGCTATCAGTTACACTGGTGTGAATCTGAGTAACTTCACTTAATGAACAGAGTAGTCATTACTGATTTATAACATGAAAGTGAGCAGAATTTGGGGTCATTTGTTTACAGTCATGCAAATTACCGTTTCTAAGTAATTAATGCTGTGGCAGTAATTCTAAGGTCAAGGAACATGTGGCCTGCACATCAAAATTCAGTGTCAGAGTTCCCACTGACTTTAATGGAGACAGGATCAGCCTGGCTGTGAACATCACTGAAACTTTAAAAATCCACAATCTATCAGTGTGCTCTGATCATATGTAGTTCTGACTAAATTTGCATCATGGTTCTATCTGCATATGTTCATAAGAACACTAAAAGTTATAATGGTTTAGTGATTAATGAATACCCAGTAAGTAGGAAATATAAACCAGACAGATAAGGACTACAGTGATAACGGCTAAAGGCCTGATCCTCTCACTGACTTCAGTGGTACAAGATTGAAGCATAAAAACTTGTTTCTGAAACTAATCTGAATCATTCAATTATTGACACATTAGAGAGGAAATTCAAAATGGCAAAAAGTTAACATTTTTCAGGCAATGTAGTCAACTTCTCTACCACATAATGATATTGTCCATGTTTGAACCGTATTTTGACAGTTTCCAATTGTGTGTCAGGCACCAACGTTGTATTAATTTCAATGGAATAAATGGGCCGTGAAAGTCATAGATATTAACATGACCTTGTCACTGTATAACATTGAACAAGGTTCAGGATTTCAAGTACAGAGACCTCAGCCTGCTTAGTACCATGGCAAACACACTATTAAACATCTTTTCCAATTTTTATTAAACATAGAGAAAAAAAGGAAAATTAGTTAAAGCATTTGAAACAACCTATTAAGTAGGATTTTCAGAGATGCATAGATTCCAAGGCCAGAAGGGAAGCATTGTGATCATCTAGTCTGACCTCCTGCATAACACAAGACATAGAACTTCCCCCAATAGAATGCCTAGAATTTATCTTTCAGGAAGAAAACCCCAACAAATCTTGATTTAAAAGTTTTCAGTGGTGAAGAATCCACCATAACCCTCGGTAAGTTGTTCCAATAGTTAATGACTCTCTCTCTCAAAAATGTATGCCTTATTTCCAGGCAGTCTGGGCAGAGCTTTTATCCAGGAGTTGAAGCCTCTGTGGGCATGTATACGTGGGGATAAACAGCCCACGGATGGCCCGGTCAGCTGACTTGTGCTCACAGGGCTCAGCCTACAGGGCTGAAAAATTGCTGGGTAGATGTTTGTACTTGAGTCTGAACATCCCCACAGCAGTTTTCAGCCCCGGAACATGAGCACCACAAGCCTGAGTCAGCTGATCTGGGCCAGCCGTGGCCATGCCCTGTGGATTTTATTCCCATCTAGACATATCCTATGTCTCTGAGCACCACAACATGTGTTCTTTGGGTCTTCATCTTGTAACATACCCCATTCTACAGTTCTACTTGACAACACTTAAGAATATAAGAGTGGCCATATTGGGTCAGACCAATGGCCCATCTAGCCCAGTATCCTGTCGTCTAATAGGGGCCAATGTCAGATACTTCAGAGGAAATTAATGGAAGAGGGTAATTATCGACGGATAATTGAATGATATCCCCTGTCATCCAGTCCCAGCATCTGGCCAGTCAGCGGCTTCAGGACACCAAGAACATGAGGTTGCATCCCTGACCATCTTGGCTAATAGCCATTGATGGACCTATCCTCCATGGATTTTTCTATTTTTTTTAATCGCAGTTATAACTTTCACCTTCACAACATCCCCTGGCAATGAATTCCACAGGTTGACTGTGCATTGTGTGAAAAAGTACTTCCTTTTGTTTGTTTTTTAAATCTGCTGCCTATTAATTTCATTGGGTCAACCCTGGATCTTGTGTTATGTGAAGGGGTAAACAACACTTCCCTATTCACTTTCTCCACACTCTTCATGATTTTACACACCTCTATCACATCCCTTTGGTCATTTCTTTTCCAAGCTGAATAGTCACAGTCATTTTAATCTGGAAGGTGTTACATATAGAAGGTGTTACATAAGTTTAATCATTCTTTTCCATTTCTAATATATCTTTTTTGAGATGGAGCAATTAAAACTGCACACAGTATTCAAGGTGTGAGCATACCATGGATTTATATAGTGGCATTACCGCATTTCCTGTCTGATTATCTATCCTTTTCCTAATGGTTCTTAACATTCGGTTAGCTTTTTTGACTGCTGCTTCACACTGAGCAGAGGTTTTCAGAGAATTATCCACAACGACTCCAAAATCTTTCTTGAGTGGTAACAGCTAATTTAGATCCCATCATTTTGTATAGATAGATGTTTTCCAATGTGCATTACTTTGCATTTATCAACGCTGAATTTCAGCTGCCATTTTGTTGCCCAGACATCCAGTTTTGTGAGCTCCTGTGACATTACCCAGGGTGCAATCCAGACTGTTGAATAGTGCTGTCCCATTAGCATTTTATCCAGAGGTGCCTTTTACACTGCTTTTCAGTCAGAACATACACTCCTGGCCTGTTCTCACAGCCTTCAGCATGCAAATTCACTCCCAGCTCAATTCATGAGCACTCTGACCCGTCACTCATGAATCACATATAGGGTGAAACCCACAAATTCCCAGAAATGTGCATTGTGTACTACTCAATACCCTTCTGAACTGTACAGGCTCATAGAAAGTCTGTCATTTCATCAAAGGAAAATGATAATGCACCTACCTTGTTACCCCAAATGGAATTTTCCACACACTTTAACCAAAAACACTGGTTAAGATAAAACAATAAGCTAAGTTTATTAACTACAGAAAGATAGATTTTAAGTGATTACAAATGATGATGCATAAATGTCAGGATTGGTTACAAAAGAAACTAATAAAAAGTAAAATGCAAGCTAATCCTTAATTTAACAAGTAAGTGAATTTAAAAGCAAAAGTTTTTGTCTCACCATGTGCTGGAGTAAATTTCAAAGGCTGGATCACCTTTCAACATGGGACCCCCTTGCCCTTAGTTCAGTGTCCTTCAGGCATTCCTTGATGTCCTGAGCACAAAAATGAGAGAAGGAGTGAAATCAAGTGTTTTCCTCCCCTCTTTATAATTCAATTTCTTGTGCTAGAAACATCATTGCTGAGTCATTGTGACATGCAGTCCATTGTGGACCAGAGGTTTGAACTGTCCCTGTGATGAAATGTAAATTTCTTGTTTACACCCTCCTGTTGTTGGAGAATGGCTGCTTACGCATGTGATAGCTCTTTAACACCTGGCTGGGTTGCCTGTGACTTTGTCTCTGAAAAACTGGTTTGGGTGTGCTTTTCTTAACCTTGGAGCATATTAGAACAATGTTACACAGTATAATCTTGTAACTTTACATACAGTGTTGATACACGTGTTTCACCAGGACAATAATGTTCAGCAGATTAAGAAATTTTGAATGATACCTCACAAGGCATACTTTGTACAAAATTTATCATAGTCTCATAAAGGTGGTAAACATAATAGTATAGACCAGGGGTTCTCAAACTTGGTTCGTGGCTTGTTCAGAGTAAGCCCCTGGCAGGCTGTGAGACGCTTTGTTTACCTGAGCATCTACAGGTACGGCAGCTCCCAGGGGCCACAGTTCATCATTCTCAGCCAATGGGAGATGCAGGAAGCAGCATGGGCTGGGCCACCGCTTCCCGCAGCTCCCATTGGCCGGGAATGGCGAACCGCAGGCACTGGGAGCTGCGGGCAGTTGTACCTGCGGATGATCAGGTAAACAAAGTGTCTTGCAGCCCGCCAGGCACCTACCCTGAACAAGCCGCGAACCAAGTTTGGGAACCCCTGATATAGATCATCAGAGATCCCTTTGTAACTTTTCACAGTCTACTTTGGATTCAATTATCTTGAGTAATTTTGTATCAGCTTCAAATTTTGCCACCTCACTGTTAACCCCCTGTGAGGCTGTCTAACAGGTTACTACCAACCTAGAACAATAATGGCATTAGTATTTAGATGTGAATTTACTTAATGTGTAAAACTGCATGAAAACTAATGAAGAATTGTTTCTGACTATCACACTGTGTTAATACTATGTTTACTTCTTGGAAACTGGAGCCTTGGAAATGTAACTGAAGGAACATGTTGACTTCAAAGTGTGTGTCATTGTGTGCCAAACAATGGGGAAGCTACAGATCCATACTGTACTGAGAACATTCTGTATCTCTGATCCATTTGGAGGTTGTCAGCAGGTATTCCAGATACAAGAGAGAGGTCCCCAGAGCCATTTTGGGCAACTCAGAGAGACCTATGGCAAACTAGGAGATACCACATCACTGCCATCATTTGGACTTATAACTCTGACTCACCTGTTATGTATTTTATCTACTTTAACCTCTCAGTAACTCTCATTTCTTTTTCTTAGCTAATACATCTTTAGTTTGATTACTAGAGAATTGGTTGTCAGCATTGTGTTTGGTGTGAGATCCAGAGCATCCATTGACCTGGGATAAGTGACTGCCTCTTTGGGGCTGGGAGTAACCTAATATGTGGTGATTTTTGGTTTTAATAACCTTTCATCACAGAAGTTCAGCTTGTCTGAGTAGCAAAATGCACTGGAAAGCCTAAGGGGACTGTGAGTGGCTCCATAGTGAGACTAATAGAGTAGTCCAGAAGTTCACATTTGTTACTGCCTTGGTGAAATCTCATTATGGAATATACCACCAGTGTGGGGTGTCTGCCCTGTTTTCTGGCAGTCTGACCTAAGTTTGGCACTCTCAGTTATAAGCCACATACCAGACACCATGACAGCTGAAATAGTCAGCAGGATTCATATGCCACAGATCATCTGGGCCTTAAGATCGGAATCCAATGCTATTTAAAGTTTAAATTTGATATTGAGAATTTTGAGGGTTAATGATTATTAGCCACAATGATTAATATGAGAGTCTTTACAAAAAATAACTTAAACATTATGAAAAGAACGGGGTATACCTATTAAGAAGGCTATCCCAGAGCAGGAACCGAGAACTTTGCTAATGGACTTTGACTAAAAAGCAGGGTCTCAGTCTCGCCTCTCCCCCTCCCCTTTCCCAAATGATGCAGAAATGATCCAAATGCAGCTCCTGACAGCCAAGAAACATCATGAACATGAAATAAAAATGATGGAACTCCAAATGAAGGAGAAGAAAGCAATTGATGAGATGGAGACGGAAGCCCACCAAAGACACACGCAGCAGTGGGCAGCTGAGGAAAAAAGTCACCAGAGATAAGTGGAAGCTCACACACTGCAGCTGCAAGTCCTGAAGCAGCAAAAGGAACAGCTGCCTCAGCCTGTGGGTACATCCCCTCTCAACAGCAGAGAATGGAAGCCTGCCCAATGTATCATGAGTCTGACTGCACTGAGGAAGTCCTATCCACCTTTGAGAGACTGTGTGACATCCACAAGATTCCAGAGGATAAATGGATGCCAATCCTTTTAACCAGATTGACTGGAAAAGCCAGACAGATATTTAATGAAATGAAGGTGGATGATGCTATGATATATAAGAACTTTAAAGAAACTCTATTGAAGATTTTAAGATCACCCGAGTTTTATCGACTGAAATTTAGAAATCTTGAAATATCTGACAATATCACTTATGTGGAATATGTGCATAAGCTGTGTTGTTGTGTGAAAAAATGGATAATTGGGACAGACATTGATAATAGTGTTAACAAGCTGTTAGATTTGGTAATACAAGAGCAGTTATTGGGGGAAGTCACAGACAAGGCAAAAGCAGCTATTTGTGACAAAAAAAATCTTCCACAGTTTCAAAGGCAGCAGAAATAGCTGATGAATATGTTCAGTCCAGGGCTCAGGAAGGGCACAAGCCCCAGGGGAAGGGTATTTCCTCAGCTCACCAGGCTAAAAGGGATAAAGGGTTTAAGAATAAGCCTAAACTCAATTTTGTTAACAAACCTTGAGGGAGCCCAGATTTTAAAACCTCCTACCCTAAGGGAAAACCAGTAGTCTGCCATCACTGTGGGGCTCCTGACCTTATAAAACCAAATGGCCCAAAACTTAAAAACCACCCCACAAACTACATCCACAATCCCCACCATGAGTGTCAATACTAGCCATTAGTCTCAGAGGAAATTGTGAAGGAAGAAAATGGCATCTTAATTATATTAGAACTGAGTCTTGGGATGATAGTGAAGAATTCATTAAGAGTGCAAAAGTAAATAGCATTGAGTGTACAGTTTGGAGAGATATGGCATCTCATGTTACTTGGTTATGGAAAGTTTTGTGAGAGATGAAGATAGATTGCCTGGCAGAAGTATAAATCTTTTGGTTTTAGCTGAATTTTCAATGACTGGCTAAAATCTACCTTGAGTGGGAAGATTTTAAAGGTGAAATTGTGGTTAGCATTAGGAATTTGCTAAACAGGTTAATGTTACAAGTTTTATAACCAGATTCCAGGGAAAGTATGAATCTGAGTCCTCTACTTTGCCTGTTGTCAGTGAGGCCTGTGAAGGGTAGGGGAACCCCCTCAAGCTATTGTCTGCTAAGAATGGCAGCTTGCCGGCTGAGAAAGGAATTGAGGATTCTATTGTACCAGAATCACCTCTGGATTTAAGTGGAACACAAAAAGAAATTAAATCTGCCCTTAGAGAGGTGAATATAATAATATAGACCATCACAGATCTCTGTAACTCTTTGCCGTCTGCTTTGGACTCAAGTATCTTGAGTTATTATGTATCATCTGCAAACTTGGCACCTCACTGTTTAACTGCTTTTCCAGATCATTTCTGAGTATGTTGAACAGCATTGGTGCCAGTACACCGCTATTTACCACTCGCAATTCTGAAAACTGACCATTTAGTGCTACTTTTTGTTTCCTGTCTTTTGACCAAT
Source organism: Gopherus evgoodei (assembly GCF_007399415.2). Classification (NCBI taxonomy): domain Eukaryota; kingdom Metazoa; phylum Chordata; order Testudines; family Testudinidae; genus Gopherus; species Gopherus evgoodei. The sequence continues at coordinate 32,750,756 of NC_044323.1, forward strand.
TACCAGAGGTAAAAGTGAGCTGGTATGGGCCAGTACAGCGTACCAGTAAGAAGTGGCCATCAGTACAGGCCTGTACACAGCTGACGTTAAAGCACTGCCACGGAAACATTTTAACATTACTTTCCCTTTTGCCCTCCCCCAGCTGCTGGGGGGGGGGCAAAAGGAGAGGCTGCCCCAAGGTCTGGTGATTTAAAAGGGCCTGGGGCTCCCAGCCACTGCTGCTGCTAATGCGGCAGCAGTCCCAGGCCCTTTACATTGCCACCAGAGCCCTGGGTGGCACAGACTGGGTAGTGTGGAAGGGCCGGCTGGGGGAGGCTGACCGCAGACTCACCCCTTCTGCCCAAGGCCCCACCCCTTCTGCCCAAGGCCCCACCGCTTTCACCTGAAGCCCCGCCTCAGGGGCCTGGAGCTGGGCCCCCAGACCAGTAAGACTTTTAAGTACTCTCACCCCTGCCAGTTACTGATCCATGAGAGGACCTTCCCTCCTATCCCATGACTGCTTACTTTGCTTAACAGCCTTTGGTGCAGGACCCAGCTTTCTGAAAGTCCAAGTACGCTATATCCACTTGATCACTCTTGCCCACATATTTGTTGACCCTCTCAAAAAATTCTAAGAGACAGGAGAGGTATGATTTTTCTTTACAAAAGCCATGTTGACTATTCATCAACATATTTTGTTCATCTATGTATCTGATAATTCTGTTCTTTACTATAGTTTCAACCAATTTGCCTGGAACTGAAGTTGCGCTTACTGGTCTGTAATTGCCAGGATTGCCTCTGAAGCCTTTAAAAAAAATCAGTGATATATTTTCTATCCTCTCATCATTTGGTGCAGAGGCTGACTTGGTGGTAGGTTACATACCACAGTTAGTTGTTCTGATATTTCATATTTGAGTTCAGAACTCTTGGATGAATATCATATGGTGCTGATGAGTTTTTACTGTTTAATTTATCAATTTGTTCCAAAACCTCTTCTACCGACACCCCAGTCTCGGACAGTTCACCAGATTTGTCACCTAATAAGAATGGATAAAGTGTGGGAATCTCTCTCACATCTTCTGTAGTGAAGACTGAGGCAAATAATTCATTTAACTTCTCTACAATGGCCTTCTCTTCCTTGAGTGGTCCTTTAGCACCTCAATCGTCCAGGCCCCACACTGATTGTTTGGAAGACTTCCCACTTCAGATGTACTTACAAATTTTTTTTGCTGTTAGTTTTTGTGTCTTTTGCAAGTTGCTCTTCAAATTCTTTTATTGCCTGCCTAATTATACATTTATACTATAATTGCCATAATTTATGCTCCTTTCTATTTCAGCAGGATTTGACTTGCAATTTTTAAACGATTCCTCTCTGCCTCTAACTTGGGCTGGTAGTGAAGAATTCATTTTTACTATATTTGACTCTTTTACTCTGTTGTTTATCCACAGTGTCTTTTTGGGGGGGATGGGGGGATGGGATCTCTTACTGTTTTTTTATTCTTTGGAATATACATTTAGTGTGAGCCTTTATTATGGTGTTTTTACATAGTTTATGGTGTTACATAGTTTCCAGGCAAGTTGCAGGCATTTCAGTCTTGTGACTGTTTCTTTTCATTTCTGTTTACTTAGCTTCCTCATTTTGTGTCGTTTCCTTTTTGAAGTTAAATGCTACTGTGGTGGGCTTCTTTGGTATTCTCCCCTCCCCACAAGGATGTTATTTTAAATTCTATTATGGTTGCTATTAGCTAGAGGTTCCGCTATATTCACCTCTTGAACCAGATCCTTGTGCCACCTAGAACTATATCAAGAATTGCCTCTCTCCTTGGGGGTCCCAGGACGAGCTGCTCCAAAAAGCCATCATTAATGGTGTCTCAAAATTTTATCTCTGCATCCTGTCCTGAAGTGACATATATCCAGTCAATATGGGAATAGTTGAAATTATAGAGTTTTCTGTTTTTGTAGCCTCGCTTATCTCTCTGAGCATCTCACTATCACCATCACCATCCTGGTCAGTTGGTCAACAGTATATTCCTACTGCTATATTCTTATTATTTAAGGATGGAATTTATATCCATAGAGGTTCTATAGTACTGTTTGATTCATTTAAGATTTTTACTATATTTGACTCTATGCTTTCTTTCACATATAGTGCCACTTCGTACCAGCACAGCCTACTCTGTCCTTTCTATGTAATTGTACCATGGTATTACCATGCTCCATAGATTATCATAGTTCCAAGTTTCTGTGATGCTTATGTGACATTATCTGATTAAAATATGACTGCATAGATCATTGTTGCAACCACTGTTATATATTTGCAGCAAATCTTGTACAAAGGTTATCAAGGAAGGTGTCTATGGAAAGGTTATGATTTGCTGAATATAATTATGCTATCTGTATGCCTGTATCACTTTTGTATTTGAAGTTATGAATTTTGGCTTTATACCTGGATTTCAAATGTTTGCTCCTGGTGTAACACCCACAAGGTAGTTAGCCAGCACATCTTAGAGGGACTATTTAAATTGAGTGGCCCATAAAAAGGACACAACTCACAATGGACCATGGGAGATGCCTATCTACACTTAATTGAATTTCCTGCTGTGACTAAGCAAAATGTATGGACATGGGACTTGTCCATGTGACTCCAAACTCCATCTTGTTGCTGTAATTTTCCACAGCAAGAACAACAGGATTCCTTCCACATGGCAGAAGATATAAAAGGGCCTGGAAATACTTCTACTTTGCCTCTTTCCTGCCCATACCTCTGGACTATACTAATGGGAGCATTCTAATCAATGGACTGAGGACCTTCAAATGATTTGGAAGCAGACAGAGATTTGATTTATGCCAGCAGTTTATTCCATCACTGCTACAAACCTGAACCAAGAACTTCTCATTTATTGTATGCATTCGATTCAACTAATTTTAACCCTCACTTTTCTTTCTATGAATAAACCTTTAGATGCTAAAGGATTGGCAACAGCGTGATTTTTGGGTAAGATCTAAGTTATATGTTGACCTAGGTGTATGGTTGATTCATCGGAATAAAAAAAACCCTTTTATTTAATGAGATTGGTTTTAAAGAACCACTCATTTTTAAATCCATTGTTTTTGGTGGTGATACAAGGACTGGAATGCTGAGGAAATTGCTGTTCTGACTTCCTGTTAGCCAGTGTAATGAAGCAGAAGTTTACTTTTGTTGCTGGCTTGGTATATCTCATGGGGGATTAGGCACCAGTCTTGGGGTGTATCAGCCCTATTTCTCAGCAGTTTGTCCTGAATTTAGCATTCTCAGTTGTGACCCACAAAGGCATGATTACAGCTTGTTATATCAATATCCTCATTTAATACTAGGCACTCATGTTCACTCATCTTAGTATTTAGACTTCTAGCATTTGTATACAAGTATTTATAAAATTTGTCAATTTTTTTTGTCTTCCTTGATATGATGTAACTGAAGGGGACTTTCATTTAACCATTTTTCTTCTGGTCTTATCTGTACTTTATCAACTTCTATCCTCTCTTGGACAGGATACAGAGAATCTACTAGGATACGGAGAATCCCCATTAATACATCCTCCTACAAAGGATGTCTGTCTGAACCGTGCGCTCCTTCATACCTGCTGGCATACCATAAGCCCATACCCTATCACAACATCTCATAGAATTTTTAGTGAACACAGTTCCTTTCTGCACACTGGCCCTGATTACAAGTTCTGAGCACATGGAAACATAGCCCTGGGCTGTATTAGGGAAATCTGGCCCCAGTAGTGTCTCAAATGAGACATCCCAAAAATGAGACATCATAAAAAATTCAGCAGCCTCAGGTGGAGAAAAATATCCTGACAGCCTAAAGAAGAGAGAAGTTGGTTAATAATGACAACAAATTTTTTTCTGGGTTTAAATTTTCAGGAGTGGCTACTGATCCTGGGTATCTGAATGCCCTCTGATAGCCAAGGTCCCTTTAAAGGTTCTCAGTATTGTTGCTTTTGTTTCTGCCCCTGCTTGTGAGTTTGTTGTTAAAAGGACATCCAAGATTAAGGAAGTATTCCCTCCCCCTTCTTCCCCCACCCCCCATAATCTAAGGATTCAAAAAAAATCAAATGTTGACACTGCCCCCAACTGTTAAGGTCCGCACACCTTTCACCATAAGCCCCTAACCTAGAGCATTACTTGAGGGCCCAAGGTTGACACATGACTAGAAGCAGGAGTTGGCATGTGACTACCTCTAAGAGCTTCCACTCCAATTGGTAGAGGGCAGTAGGGGGTTTCAGCCTCATAGGACCTCCCTAGGAGCCAGGTTGACTAACCAGGGTAAATTCTGCAGTGGGGAGACCCCTCTTCCCACTCCCTTTACCAATTGGTCTGGGTTTCACCCCCTGTAAGTCCTCCCAGAATGGAAACCATGTACTAATCAGAATAAATTAGAACAAGGGTCTAGACCAGAAACCCCAATCTCTAGAGTTTAATGGTTGGCCGGGAGGGCAGCACCATCCTCAGAAGCCCCATCACTGTGTGGAAGAGGCCATCTTGTTTCAATAGCATGTTTTTCAGAAATTGTGGAAATGCTTAGAGGAAACATGGCCTTCTTCACCACCCTTGTGAGAACTACAAAGCTCATTTTAGCTCCAAGGGTGCTCAGTTGCCTGAGAAGAAAGCACTACATCATTGACAGTTCTGAGGAGGAGGAGGAGGAGGAGGGAGCTGCTAAAGGGGGTTCATTGGCCTAGCCATTGATGGAGATGCCAGAACCCGACCTCGAGACTCGAGCGCTTATGAGACACATTGATAAGCATGATGGCCACCCATTGTCTTTTCCCATGAAGGAAGGCAACCACAGCTCAGTGGAGGCACTATTGGACAAGGAGAACAGAGAATATGTTGCTCAGGCAAATAAACTATAAATAGTGATGGTCAAGGATGAAGTGTAATAGGGTAGGAACCAACTTAGGGTGGTGAAAATCTAAAAAGAGGGGACTTACAGCTGTTTCTTTTCTGAATATCTCTCAACAGCTCAATGACACTTTTCTAGAGGACTCAGAGGCCATGGACAATGTTGCATCAGAGAGTGAAGATGAATCAAGCCCAAACTTGTTTTTGCTCAGCACCAAGACAAATTGTTCAAGAATACACTGAGCATGAAGAGGATGACAGCTATCTGGATTTAAGGAAGGCCCTTGGCATAGAACTATGAATTATTGTATTTCCATAGTTCTCAAGAACTCATAGACTGCCTTTCAAGTACCTGTCAGGCATTTGCTCTCACCATCAGCATCAAGAAAATGGTTGTATTAGGACAGAGGATTCACAAGATCCTTCAATTACCTTAAATGCAAACAAGCTAAAAGTAGTCCAAAAATTCAGCTATTTAGGTTCTACAGTGACCACCAACCTCTCACTGGATTAATGTTCACATTAGAAAGGCTGCTACCACCTTTAGCAGACTAACTAAAAGAGCATGGAACAACTGAAAGCTAACCATCAAGACCAAAATGCTAGTGTACCAAGCTTGCATCCTCAGCACTCTCATGTATGGTGGGGAAATATGGACAACTTATGTTCATCAGAATTACGCCACATACTCAAACACCCAATGGCAGGATAAAGTCACCAATGCAGAGATTCTTCGAAGGGCAAATGTACCAAGTGTGACAGCCCTGTTCAAGCAAAGATGACTGTGCTGACTGGACCATCTGAGTAGGTTGGAAGACTGACGTATAGCCAAGGACATGCTATACAAGAAGCTATCAGAGAGAACAAGAACAGGATGTCCCAAGTTTCACTGTAAAGACACATGCAAGTGAGATATGAAGGAATTTGGAATTGATCTTGATTAATGGGAAATCTTGGCAGGTGATCGTAACAAGTGGCGCTATCGTCTTCATTAGGGTATGAAAGTCCATGACAGAAGTTGGCTCCTACAGCTTGAAGAGAAAAGAAAAGAATAGAAAAGGAGCAGGCAGCTCCTAACCAAGATACATACATTTGCAACAACTGCCAAAGACCATGCAAATCTCGAATTGGACTATTCAGTCACATTGCAAACCATCTACATCATAGGCTGCAATTCCCACCACCTCTCGCAGACGAAAGGATGCCAACAATATGAAATTGAAAACAAACCAAGATGCCCCATCAAGCTTTTCATCTTATTTAAGGACCACACTGACTTTGTAACAGAAACAGACAGTCACAAAGACTTTCAACAGATATTTTTATTTACAGATATCAAGATTTATAACATGTTATGTCACATGTTTGTCCTCTCTCCATTTTCTAACTTAATCTTTTTAGATTTCTTACAATTAGTCTTTTTCCTAAGCAGGTTTGATGTTTAATACTATAGAACGCTATGTAGTGCTCTTTTTAATTGAAAGAGACAAATACATTTTGCCTAAATTAACCAAAAGTTATCCTGTTGTGTAGACAATTTAATTTTCACCCACAAATCACAGATGGGGATCTTTGGGGACAGGTGCATAAATTCCTTACGTATCTATTAATTAAGAACTGTAGTAAACAAGTCAACCAACTAAATATAGAAATTGAACTTTGTTTGAAACAAAGATGTGGGGTGGGTATAAAAACCTGAGCTCTTTTGGAGCCTGTATTTTTACAACAGAAGAGAATGACTGCTGCTAGACTGCTTGATGAAGAAAATAAGCAATCATGGACTAACTGCTGCAACTCTGTCCTGAACTTATCAGGCACAAGCACCTGCTTTCAAATTTCACTAGGACACCTCTTTTTCCCTATGGGAGCCTCTGTACAACAGCACCACATCTGCCAGCAGCATCCAGTAGACATATGGTGACATTGAAAAAAAGGCGAGAAACGATTTTTTCTCTTTGCTTTCATGGAGGAGGGGGAGCGGAAGGTGACGACATATACCCTGAACCACCCACGACAATGTTTTTGATCCTTCAGGCATTGGGAGCTCAGCCAAGAATTCAAATTGTTTTCGGAGAGTGTGGGAACTGTGGGATAGCTGCAGTCATCAGTCGCCCCTCCCTCCATGAGCATCCATTTGATTCTTTGGCTTTCTGGTACACTTGTCTCAGCTCGTTAAGTTTCACGCAGCACCGTGTTGAGTCCCTGTTGTGGCCTCTGTCCATCATGGCATTGGAGATTTTTTCAAATGTTTTGGCATTTCATCTTTTGGAACAGAGTTCTGATAGAGAATTCTGTACAGAGATCAGATTCAGTATCTCCTGTACAGTCTGTGCTGGAGCTCATTTTTGATTCTGGGACTGCATGGTCACCTGGCTGATCGACGCTCCAAGCTGGGCAAACAGAACATAAAATTCAAAAGTTCGCAGGGCTTTTCCTGTCTATCTGGCCAGTGCATCCAAGTTCAGATTGCTGTCCAGAGCGGTCACAATGGTGCACTGTGGGATAGCTCCTGGAGGCCAATACCGTCGAATTGCAGCCACACTAACCCTAATTTGAAATGCCAATGTCTATTTCAGCACTACTCCCTTCATCGGGGATGAGTACAGAAATCGATTTTAAAAGCCCTTTATATCGAAGTAAAGGGCTTTGTTGTGTGGACGGGTGCAGGGTTAATTTGATTTAACGCTGCTAAATTAGAGATAAACTCATAGTGTAGACCAGGCCTGAAATATGTTGTGAGATTGGGAACACCCAAAACCAGCCTTTCAGTTACAACACAGGAGTAGTCATCAATAGCCAACACCCATGAAGAAAAGAATCCACTATCCCAGACACTCCTCAGAAAAGGCACATATGCAATGGAAGCTGCTTAACCAATGGGGACCCCCCATGTCACAGTACAGATCTTTCCAGCAAGCTGAAAGAAAGTATAAAAGAGGAAGTGACATCACCACTTGGCCTTTCCCCTCCCCCATCTCAACACCTGGAAGCACATCTGGAGGAAGACGACTTTGAATTGAGGGAGTTTGCTCCCAGGCTGGAAGTTAGTCCCAAACTGTGTATTGAGGAACTGTAACCTCCTTGTACCATCTGTCAGGGTGAGAAAAGCAGTTTTATTCAACTTGCTTAAAAGTTTGGGATTTAGATTGTCTGTTTACTTCTTATTTTCTTAAGGTAACTGTCTTTGACCTTTATGCCTACCATTTATAATCACTTAAAATCTGTCTCTCTGTAGTTAATAAAGCTGTTTTATATTTTACCTGAAACAGTGTGTTTTGGTGGAAGTGCTTGGGAAATCACAGCTCAGGTTACAAAGGCTGGTGCATGTCCACTTTCCTAGGAAGAAGTGGTGAACTAACTAATGAACTTACATTGGGCAGGCTTCTGACCAATGCAAGACTATACAGTTCAGGGTTACAAGACTGGTGAACTAGGGGCAATTGGATGGAGCCTCTTTGTTGATGGTTCATGACTGGCTGGGAGATCATTCATGTAATACAGTTGGGTGTGTCCCTGCCTGTGAATGTCTGTCTAAGTGCAGTGCCTGTCAGAGATTTGTTGTTTGACATCAGCATCACTGTGAGAGATGGTTGGTGAGCTTGGAGGACTCAGTGATCCCTCAGTCCAGGTTGCACTCCAGGAACCCAGTTGCCCCCTCCCAAGACTCAGACCAAATATAATTCATTAGGATTTCCTCCTGCTCTACTGCTGCCTTTGGAGCAGTGAAGTGACATTCACTGTGGCAGGTGGGTGTATGGATCATGGGTTTATGGTTACCTTAACTTTAGGGCAATTTGCTTTTATGTGGCTGGCAGCCCCACAGTGATAGATTACTTGCCTACCCTTTGGGTAGGGACTTTTTAATGCTGTGCTTTGGGTTTTTTAAAACAAAGTTGGAGTTAGGTTTATTTCCAATTCCCTCTTAACCTGCGTGACAAAGGGATTTCCCTTCCCCTGGGATTTGGCCCCACATGGGCCCTTGATTCAATATATTCATCAGCAATTTCTGCAGCTGATAAAACTGTAGATAGTTTTCTGTCACAGATGGTTGCCTTTACCTCATCTATAACTACCCATAGCAATTGCTTCTGGGCCATCAGATCAAACAAACAGTTTTCCATAAATCGCCTTCAGACCCCACTTCCATTATCCTTTTTTCCATTAAATTACACATTTTATGTACACATTCAACATGAGTGACCCTGTCAAACATTCTGAGGTTTGTATACTTCAGTCAACAGGACTCAAGGGTAAACAAATCTTGTCAATATGTTCTCTTTAAATTTCTTTGATCACCTTCCTCCATATCATTAAAGACTTGTCAGGCTTTCCCAGTTAATCTAATTAAAAGAATGGCCATCTGTTTATCCTCTGGAATATTGAGCATCCCACAAAGTCTCTCTACAGTAGAGAGGAACTCTTCTGTAGAGTCTGTTTCTTTATAGATTAGGTAGAGTTTTTCCTACTCCCTTGTGTTGGGGTGAAACTCCTTTTGCCGCTACAGTATTTTGAGCTGTATTGCTTGAGCCTCTGGTGGGCTCTCTCTTCAGCTGCCTCTGCTGCTTGATCTGCCCGATCTACAATTCCACCATGAGTTTCTGGTGCTAAGGTTCTTCCTTGGCTCTCCACTGCTGCAGTCAGACCTGTTCCCCTGTGATGGTTGCCTCTGGAGGGTCTGGGAAAGGAGGGTTCTCTTCCTCTAGATTGGACTCCATCTCCTCTCCTTCGCTTGGCACCTGGCCAAAATTTATGAGCAAACCGCTCTGCTCCTAATCTGGAGTTCTTTAAAGAATATTCCCTCTTGCAAAGGTCTTTTGTCCCAAGGCCAACATATCATAGAAGCATAGAAAATTAGGGTTGGAAGAGATTTCAGGAGGTCATCTAGTCCAACCCCCTGCTCAAAGCAGGGCCAACCCCAACTAAATCATCCCAGCCAGGGCTTTGTCAAGCCAGGCCTTAAAAGCATGGAGATTCCATCACCTCCCTAGGTAACCCATTCCAGTGCTTCACCACCCTCCTAGTGAAATAGTGTTTCCTAATACCCAACCTAGACCTCCCACACTGCAACTTGAGACCACTGCTCCTTGTTCGGTCATCTGCCACAACTGAGAACAGCCGAGCTCCATCCTTTTTGAAACCCCCCTTCAGGTAGTTGAAGGCTGCTATCAAATCCCCCCTCACTCTTCTCTTCTGCAGACTAAACAAGCACAGTTCCCTCAGACTCTCCTTGTAAGTCATATGCCCCAGCCTCCTGATCATTTTCCTTGCCCTCCGCTGGACTCTCTCCAATTTGTCCACATTCTCTCTGTAGTGGAGGGGCCCAAAACTGGATACAGTACTCCAGATGTGGCCTCACCACTGCTAAATAGAGGGGAATAATCACTTCCCTCAATCTACTGGCAATGCTCCTACTAATGCAGCCCAATATGCCATTCAAACTTCTTGGCAACAAGGGCACACTGCTGATTCATATGCAGCTTCTCATCCACTGTAATCCCCAGGTCCTTTTCTGCAGAACTGTGGCTTAGCCAGTCAGTACCCAGCCTGTAGCGGTGCATGGGATTCTTCCGTCCTAAATGCAGGACTCTGCACTTGTCCTTGTTGAACCTCAGATTTATTTTCATCGATCCTCCAATTTGTCTAGGTCACTCTGGACCCTATCCCTACCCTCTAGCATATCTACCTCTCCTACCACCTTAGTGTCACCCACAAACTTGCTAAGGGTGCAATCTATCCCATCATCCAGATCATTAATAAAGATGTTCAACAAAACCGGCCCCAGGACCGACCCCTGAGGCACTCCGTTTGATACCAGCTGCCAACTCGACATCGAGCTGTTGATCACTACCTGTTGAGCCAGATTTCTATCTACCTTATAGTCCATTCATCCAATCCATACTTTTTTTAACTTGCTGGCAAGAATACTGTGAGAGACCATATAAAAAGTTTTGCTAAAGTCAAGATCTCTCATGTCCACTGCTTTCCCCATATCCACAGCCAGTTATCTCATCATAAAAGGCAATCAGGTTGGTCAGTCTTGACTTGATCTTGGTGAATCCATGTTGACTGTTCCTGATCACCTTCTTCTCCTCTAAGTGCTTCAAAATGGTTTCCTGAAGGATCTGCTACATGATTTTTCCAGGGACTGAGGTGTAGCTGACCAGTCTGTAGTTCCCTGGGTTCTCCTTCTTCCCTTTTTAAAGATGGACACTATATTTGCCTTTTTCTAATCGTCCAGGACCTCCCCCAATCGCCATGAGTTTTCAAAGATAATGACCAGTGGCTCTGCAATCACATCAGCCAATTCCCTCAGAAGGATTAGATCTGGACCCAGGGACTTGTGCATGTCCAGCTTTTCTAAAAGCAGCAAAGAATCCTGTGGCACCTTATAGACTAACAGACGTTTTGGAGCATGAGCTTTCGTGGGTGAATACTCACTTCGTCAGATGCATGTGACAAAGTGGGTATTCACCCACGAAAGCTCATGCTCCAAAACGTCTGTTAATCTATAAGGTGCCACAGGATTCTTTGCTGCTTTTACAGATCCAGATTAACACGGCTACCCCTCTGATACTTGACAGCTTTTCTACATAGTCCTTAACCTGTTCTTTCATTACTGAGTGCTGCTCACCTCCTTCCCATGTGTTGCCCAGAACAGCAGTGTGGGAACAGACCTTGTCTGTGAAGATTGAGGCAAAAAACCATTGAGTACTGCAGCTTTTTCCACATCTGTCACTATGTTGCCTCCTCCATTCATTAAGGGTCCCACACTTTCCCTGACCTTTTTCTTGTTGCTAACATACCTGTAGAAACCCTTCTTGTTACCCTTCACATCCTTTGCTAGCTGCAACTCCTGTTGTGTTTTGGCCTTCCTGATTACACCCCTGCATGCTCGAGCAATATTTTTATACTTCACCCTAGTCATCTGACCAAGTTTCTACTTCTTGTAAGCTTCCTTTTTATGTTTAAGCTCACTGAAGATTTCACCATTAAGCCAAGCTGGTCACCTGTCATATTTGCTATTCTTTCTGCACATCAGGATGGTTTGTTCCTGAGCCCTCAATAAGGCCTCTTTAAAATACAGTCAGGTTTCCTGGACTCCTTTCCCCTTCATATTAGCCTTCTGGGGATCCTGCTCAACAGTTCCCTAAGGGAATGATTCACTCGTGAATATTCTTCAACTTTTAAAACTCATACTATCAAGTCTAAACTTTCACAGTGCTGGGGTTATGATCTATAAAATTAAATGACTTGTGAATCCTGCTGCCTGCAGTGATTCAAGAGCATGAATACCAACCTCAGGCAGATTGTTAGGAACCAGAGCACAAACCCCAAACTAGCTGTGAGTTCTATATTTAGATTTCACCACCAATTATCACATAAACTTTTCAAGCACTATGGGTATGTCTACATGGGGATTGAAAAAAAAAAAGTCATGCCTGGGTCAACTGACTTGAGCTCACATGGTTTGGGCTCTAGTGCTGAAAAATTGCTGTGTAGAAGTTTGAGCTCACCGGCCTCCTTGTTTTGGTGTAAAATGGAAAAATACTGTTGGACATATACTGCGGAGTTTACATATTGTTAATTTAGGCCTTATTTTATAACCAGACCCTTTCTAAGAGAAAATAGTAAAAATAATGAAAATATATAAAGAAACAATTGAAGTTACCACTGAACCTATGAAACGATATCCCATTCTGCTCTGTTACACTGGTATGAATCTCAGTAACTTCAGATTACTGAACAGCAGAGTTATTACAGATTTAAAACATGCAACTGAGCAGAATTTAGGGTCATTAGGTTCAATAGTCATGCAAATTACCATTTCTAAGTACTTAATGCTGTAGCGGCGTTACAAAGGAGCAAGGAGCACATGGCCTTATCCTTCAGATATGAACTCTGAGATTGAATTCAGCCCAGCTGTGAACATAACTGTACTATTAATTAGGGAAAAACCAATAGTAATCAATGACCTACGCCTTCCGCCTCCTGACATGCCCGGACCCAACAGCGAGGAGCATCGCACAGGAGTCCTTATGGGATGTGGTCAGGAAATGCATCGCCAGTTGCCACTTACCTCAGCGGCTCCCTGGAGGCTGAGTTCGGGAGAGAGGGGGGAGACCTATCCTCTCTCTGGTCCCGTGCCCGCAACGCCTCAAGACGCCTGAGAAAGAGGATCGGCTGCTGCTGGAAGTGGTGCGAGGAGCACTGGGAGCTGGGAATACTGGTGCCACGCGTAAAGACCCTGGACCACACCATCGTCACCCCGACCTCCAGAGCCATGCTAGAAAGGTCCTGAAAGACGCCATCTGCTGCTACTACTATGCTGAGAACCTCAAGCAGAAGCCGGACCAGGGCAAGGGGTTCAAGGTGTCCAGCAAGTGGGACGCCAGTAACCACTTCCTTCCTGGGGGCAGCTTCACCAGGTTAGCCAACTGGCAGTTCATCCACAGGGCCCGACTCAACTGTGTTCCCCTCAAAGGAGCCATCCGCCACGGCAGCCGGGACAAGCGCTGCAGGAAGTGCAGCTACGTGAACAAGACCCTGCCGCATGTCTTGTGTGGATGCAAGCAGCACTCCGGAGCCTGGCGGCACCGCCACAACGCCATCCAGGACCAACTAGTGAAAGCCATCCCACCATCCCTGGGGAAGATCACCGTCAACTCTGCCATACCAGGGATAGACAGCCGACTGTGACCCGACATCATCATGACGGACACAGAAAAGATGATGATCCTACTGGTAGACTTCACGGTGCCTTTCGAAAACCGGTCACCTGCCTTCCACGAGGCCCAAACACGGAAGGAGTCGAAGTATGCCTCGCTGGCTGAGACCCTGAGAACCCAGGGCTACGAAGTCCAGGTACACGCCTTGATCGTGAGAGCCCTGGGCTCATGGGACCTCAGCAATGAGCCAGTTCTGAGAGCATGTGGGGTCGGTCGATGCTACACTCGGCTCATGAGACAACTCATGGTGTCCGAGACCATCAGGTGGTCCAGAGACATTTGTATCGAACACATCACTGGACACCACCAATATCACACTGAGTAATTGAGACCGTCGACCAGGGAAATAACCCACTTCCTTCCCTGAGGGACCAAGGGATGCTCCCCATCCACATACCTATCCACTCCACCAATACTGATTTGGACTCAGGGCCGGCGCTACCATTTAGGCAGCCTAGGGAATCGCCTAGGGCACCAGAATAATTGGTGGGCGCCGTTTTGCCAGAGGGGGCGGCAGGCGGCTCCGGTGGAGCTGCTGCAGTGGTGCCTGCAGAGGGTCCGCTGGTCCATGGCTCCGGTGGAGCTGCCGCAGTCGTGCCTGCGGACGGTTGGCTGCTCGTGTGGCTCCGGTGGACCGGCCACAGGCATGACTGTGGCAGCTCCACCGGAGCGGTGGGACCAGCGAGCGGGGCGGCGAAATTGCCGTGTGCCTAGGGCGCTCAAATCCCTAGCGCCGGTCCTGCTTGGACTCCTTATTCATTCCATGGGTGGCGAACCCAAGCCCACTTATTCACTGACACTTTAAAAACCCCAATCTGGGTCTATGCCAGTCATGCAATATGTATGTATCTTTTCATCCTTGCAAACGGTATCTGTAACCCCCCATAACCCAAGCCTGACCCCAGATGTACAGTACCTTCCCTCTCAACCTGTGTATATTTCATTTCAAGCATTTACTTTAATTAAATTTTTAAATCTATCTACAGTGCTGTCGGGGCAGCTCTAGGCACCAGCAAAGCAAGCACCTGCTTGGGGCAGCCCATTTGCAGGGGCAGCATGGGAGCTGAGACCCAACAGGGGGCTCTGGGAGCTGTAGATCCTTGGTTAGCTCCCTGCCTAGAGCCAGCCCTGGAGCAGGGAAAGAACTACATTTCCCAGCATTCCCTTAGCCGCTACCAATAGGAAAAGAAGGAGGGAGACCTCATGCGGCAGCGTGCTGTGAATGGTAGGGATCCATATTTTAACATTCAAAAAACAGGACACTCCACGGGGAGGGAAGCCCCAGCCTGCCACCATCCACTCCCTCTGACTGCCCCCCACAGAAACCCCAACCTATCCAACTCCGCCCCTGCTCCCTGATCACCCCTCCCGGGACCCTGCCCCTAACTGCCCCTCAGAACCCTACCCCCTATCTAAGCACTGCTGGTTCTTGTCCCCTGATTGCCCCCTCCTGGGACCCCTGCCCCTAACTGCCCCTTGGAACCCCAGCCCCTATCTAAGCCTCCCTTCTCCTTGTCCCCAACTGCACCCTCCTGAGGACCCCCCCCACCAACTTCCACCCTAGGATTCCACCCTCAATTCCCTGAGGAACCCCTGGTACTCTCATGCCTATCCAAGTGCTGCCTGTCCCCTGACTGCCCCCCTGAACCTCTGCCCCATCCAACCCCCCCTGCTCCTTGTTCCTTGACTGCCCCCTCGGAATCCCCTACCCCTTCTCCAACCCCCCAGCCCCCTTACCGTGCCACTCAGACCAGTGTGTCTGGCTCCGCATAGCTCCAGACACACTGCTGCATACATACCTCTGTGCTCCTCTGTGGAGCCCACAGCACTCTTCCCCCCCACCCCCCGCACACACACACCCAGCACCTGCCTTCCAGATTTGAACACTTCAAAATTCACGAGTGCTCTAGCTCAGTTTGGGCAACTATTACTTCATTTCTCCCAAATCAAATATACTGATCCACTGTAACTTGCTGTAGAAAAAGTAGGATAAAATTGAGCAAGAAATGCTTCCCAGTGGTTATTAGGACTGGAATTGCTATTTTCAACAGCCATTGCCTTTTTGTTTGGTTGTTTAAAAGGAAGACAGTGATATTGCATTGGCAAATTCCCCATAGAAAGAAAAAAGAGTGGAACAAAAGAATAGTAAAGGCACCTCAACTTTTCCTCATTTATGGAGGACAGGCTTATAATATGCATCCAGATATCTTCCAATCACACAAGCTGAAAATTGTTCCACTTTACTGCAGCTCTCTAACCATATGGGAACCAATCCTGTCTGTTTTGTGCACATCCAAAATGACCCGCCCTGGGAGCAAGTTACCAGTGACCCAGGGCTGCAACGGAAGGCAGGTGCAGGTGGAGGGGTTGGGGGAGAGCCCAGGGCTGAGGCAGCAGGAGATGGGGGGGAAGCAGGGAGCCCAGGGCTGGGGTGGCAGCGGGGTGGGAAGAGGGCACTTGTGGAGGGGAAAGGGGGAAGCCCAGCGCTGGAGTGGCAGGGGGTGTGGGTGAGGGGGGAGAGCCCAGGTCTGAGGCAGCAAGTGGGTACGGGGGGAGCCCAGGGCTGGGACGGGGGGGCAGTCAAAATTTTTTTTGCTTGGGGCGGCAAAAAACCTAGAGCTGGCCTTGAGTGCCATCACCATGCTATGATCATAAATATTTCTGACTAAATTTGCATCATGGTTCTATCTGCGTATGTTCACAAGAACACTAAAAGTTATGATTTAATGATTAATGAATAACCAGTAACTAGGAAATGTAAACCAGACAGATAAGGACTACAGCGATAATGACTAAAGGCCTGATCCTCTCACTGACTTCAGTGGTACAAGATTGAAACATAAAAGCTTGTTTCTGAACTAATCTAAATCATTCAATTTGACACATTAGAGAGGAAACTGAAAATGGCAAAAAGTTAGCATTTTTCAGGCACTATATTTAACTTCTCTACCATATAATGATATTGTCCATGTCTGAACTGTATTTTGACAGTTTCCAAGTGTGCAAGGTACTAAGGTTGTAGTAATTTGGAATAAATGGGCCCAGAAAGTCAAAGGTATTAGCATGACCTTGTCACCGTACAACATTAAACAAGGTTTGGAGTTCCAAGTACAGAGACCTCAGCCTGCTTGGTACCATGTCAAACACACTGTTAAATATCTTTTCCAATTTGTATTAAACATACAGAAGGAAGGAAAACTAGTTAAAGCATTTGGAACATAAAGTATTAAGTAGGGTTTTCAGAGATGCATAGTTTCCAAGGCCAGAAGGGAAGCATTGTGATCATCTAGTCTGACCTCCCGTATAACACAAGAGACAGAATTTCCCAACGTAATGCATAAATCTTGATTTAAAAGTTGTCATTGATGGAGAATCTACCGTGACTCTTGGTGAATTGTTTGTTTAGTTACTCTCTCTCAAAAATATACATCTTATTTCTAGGTGGTCTGGGTGGTGCTTTTATCCAGGAGTTCAAGCTTCTGTGAGTATGTATACATGGGGTTAAAAAAAACCTGTGGCTGGCCCAAATGTCTACACAACAATTTTTAGCCCCAGACACCAAGTCAGTTGACCCAGGACAGCTGCAACTGTGCCATAGAGCTTTTATCCTTATCCAGAGACACAGGGGATGTCTACATATCATGGAGCATGTGCTCTTTGAGTCTTCAGGCTTTAACATACCCCATAGTACAATTCTGCTTATCATCATAAGATAGGAATGGCCAGACTGGGTCAGACCAATGGTCCATCCAGCCCAGTATCCTGTCTTCTGACAGTGACCAATACAAGATGCTTCAAAGAGAATGAACAGAACAGGGCAATTATCAAGTGACCCACATTCCCTGTCATCCAGTCCCAATATCTGGCAGTCAGAGGCTTAGGGATACACAAAGCATGGAATTGTATCCCTGATCCTCTTTGCTAATAGCCACTGACAGACCTCTCCTCCATGGATTTATCTAATTCTTTTTTTTTTAATCCCAATTATACCCTTTGCCTTCACAAAATCTCCTGGCAACAATTTCTATAGGTTGACTATGCATGGTGTGAAGTAGTTTTTTTTTAAAAAAACCTATTGCCCATTAATTTTGCTGGGTGACCCAGGGTTCTTTTTATGTGAAGTGGTAAACACTTCCTTATTCACTTTCTCCACACCATTCACGATTTTACAGAGCTCTGTCATATCCACTTTTAGTAATCTGTTTTCCAAGCTGAACAGTACCAGTCTGTTTAATCTTTCCTCAAATGGCAGGTGTTCTGTATGTTTAATCATTTTTGTTGCCCTGCTTTGTACCTTTTCTATTTCTAATATATTTTTTGAGATAGGACGTCCAAAACTACATGTAGTATTCAAGGTGTGGGTATGGACGGCAGGTGACGCTTCCCCCTGGAGAGGCTAGCTCTCACTCCCACCTCTTCCACTCATGGTCCCGCCCACACTCCACTCCCACTCTGCCTCAGGCCTCACCCTCTCCCCACTCATAGCATCCTTCCTCTCCTTCCTTGTCTGTGCTTGTGCCCCCATCCCTCTTCCCACCAGAGCTCCACAATTCTCCCTTTACCCCGATTCCCCTGTATTGCCCCATCCTCCATGCAGCGCACCCATTGCCCCTGCCCCCTGTCAAAGTTAGACTCAGGACTCTCAGTTTGTCAGACCACTCTGTTTTTTTAGCACAGCGCTCTGCTAATAACACCTAGATAATGTGAGTACCATGCAAGACACAAGCTATCTTATTTATACAGATGAAAGGGTGAGAACTTAACAAAGGAAGCAGAATCTGATAAGTTTACCTGGGCTAGGCATGCATCTCTTATTTCCTTACTATTACCGATCTTCTGTTAACATTTTGCCATTAGCACCATTATTTATGCCTAATGTTTCTTTTCCTGGCACCTGTATTTCAACATTTCTTATTTCTGCTTAAAAGGTACACACATTTCTTTAATCCATTCTTATTTTTACAATATAATTTATTCTATTTTCACACACCCCCGTCTCTCTCCACCTGCCTCCAGCCCCTTCACACATCCGTTTCCCGTTTACTCCTAGGGTGACAAGAAGTCCTGATTTTGGGATTTTTTTTTAATATAGGATCCTATTACCCCCCACCTCCTGTCTCAATTTCACACTTGCTGTCTGGTCATCCTATTCAATCCTCTTTTGTGCACTGCTTCCCCCCATCTCCCCGAATAGCTGATATGCGGCTTTTCCCTGCAAGAGGTACACAGGGCTGCCCTGTTTCAGAGCACACAGAGTGCAATATAAGCCCCATAAACGGAGAAGGCTCAAGAATACCACTTTCAAAAGCAGCAGCAACTTTTCATTTAGATTCAGAGCAAGGGGGTTTGGTGGAGGAAATTAAAGGCTCATCAGCAAAACTGATCCCTAGGAGTAATCTCTTCAGTTAGAGTCTCCTCCTTCACCTAACCCAATAAAGCCACCTCCTAATAGACATGAGGGGAGTACGGGGGTGGTAAAACTATGTTAGAAAGGAATATTATTGATTTCTTGTTTTAAATGGCACATGAAGAGTAACTGTGCACAAATGCTGCACTTCGCTGTCCAAGCCATTAGTGCACTGATCTCATAGCAAGTAATGAGTTACACTCAGATGATAGGAAGACGGGCAGGCATGTACAAGAACACACTGACTGTTTGCAGAGGAGTGCAATGCATGTTTGTAGGTATAGCTGACACGGCGAGGGGCATGCAAGCAAACCCATGTGTGCGCAAATGGAGCAAGGAGCACAGCACTCCCATGCAGCAGCACGCTCTCCCTTCTCTGTCCCCCAACATGTCACTATGAGTCCTCAGCACAGTGCAGGCTGGCTTCACACACCCTGCAAAGAATGGGAGCTGACAGCAGCTTTCCTGGGCACAGGGCAGGGAATAGGGGCAGCTCCAGGCCCCAGCATGCCAAGCGCGTGCTTGGGGTGGCATGCCACGGGGGGCGCTCTGCTGGTCATCACGAGGGCGGCAGGCAGCCCTCAGCGGCATGCCTGCAGAGAGTCCACTGGTCTCGCAGCTTTGGTGGACCTCCCACAGGCATGCCTGCAGAAGGTCCGTCGGTCCTGCGGGACCAGCGGACCCTCCGCAGGCAAGCTGCCGAAGGAAGCCTTCCTGCTGTGCTTGGGTCAGTAAAATGCCTAGAGCCGCCCCTGGCAGGGAATCACAGCCAGCCCAGCTGGGAGCAACCTGGGGCCAAACCCTCCTGTCAAGGTTTTTTCCCCACTTTGAACTTCAGGGTTCAAGAGGTGGGGACCTGCATGATCACTTTTAAGCTTAATTACTAGCTTAAATCTGGTACGCTGCCACCAGCCAGAAGTCTGTGTCTGGCACACTTCTGTTCCCCCAAAACCTTCCCTGGGGAACCAAAGACCCAAACCCCTTGGGTCTTAAAACAAGGAGATTTAACCATCCCCCTCTTTTTCCCCTCCAAACTCTCCCCTCCCTGGGTTGCCTTGAGAGGCTACACAGATCCAAACTCCTTGGATCTTAAAACAAAGAGGAATTAACCATCCCCCCTTCCTTTTTCCCCCCACCAATCCCTGGTGAGTTTAGACTCAATCCCTTGGATTCTAAAACAAGGAAAAATCAATCAGGTTCTTAAAAAGAAAGCTTTTAATTAAAGAAAGAAAAGGTAAAAATTATCTCTGTAAAATCAGGATGGAAAATGCTTTACAGGGTACTCCGATTCATATAGACTAGAGGGACTCCCCCCACCCAGCCTGAGATTCAAAGTTACAGCAAACAGAGGTAAAAATCCTTCCAGCAAAAACACATTTACAAGTTAAGAAAACAAACGTAAGACTAATCTGCCTTTCCTGGCTATTACTTACTATTTTGAAACATGAGAGACTGATTCAGAAAGATCTGGAGAAGTCTGGGTGTACGTCTTGTCCCTCTCAGTCCCGAGAGCAAACACACAAAACAAACAGCACAAACAGACTTCCCTCCACCAAGATTTGAAAGTATCTTGTCCCCCCATTGGTCCTCTGGTCAGGTGTCAGCCAGGTTCACTGAGCTTCTTAACCCTTTACAGGTAAAAGAGACATTAACCCTTAACCATCTGTTTATGACACTTTCCCCTATAGTCAAGGTGAAATGGGAAGGCACTGCTCCCCCGGTGGGAGGAGGGGGAAGGTCTCTTACCTTCCCTCCAAATGGTGCCCTCCCTTGGAGCAGGGTCTGAGTCCAGGCAAGGGATACCCTAGCTAGGGTGAGGTCTCTGCACTGGGAGAGTCTGAGGAGCAGCAGGAATGTTACTGCTCAAGATTCACCTCTCCCGGCTGCAGCCAGGGCTCACGGGTCCCCAGCAGCAGCCTCAGGGCTCAGAGACCATGCAAGGAATGTGTGATCCAGAGGCACTCCACACAGTAGGGAGTGTGATTCACTTCCCACTGCTGCCAAGAGGCATGGAGTCCAACCATACTTCCCAGCCCAGGGGTCCCCAAGACGCTAAATGCGCCCACGTCTCGGCCGGCGGTGGAGCATCTGCCAAAATGCTGCTGAATTTCTATGGTGTTTCGGTGGCAATGCCTCTCAATGACGTCACTTGCCACCAACAAGTGACGTCATCAAGAGGCATCGCTGCCCAAATGCAGCAGCATTTCGGTGATGCTCCAACACCACCACAGTCCTCCGTCTGGCACCCACCAGCCGAAAAAGTTGGGGACTACTGTCCCAGCCAGTTCCTCCTGGGTCTTAGCGAGGCACCAATTCCATTACTCTGCAGCCCATATCCTGGAACCTGCCCCACAGGGGCTCCACATCCTCTGGGCAGGGGAAGATTCTTCTCCCGCACCAAGGGGGCATAGTGCACAGAGGCCATTGTACCTGTCTGAGGACAAAAAGGCATCAGATCCAGGAGTGGGAAGACCGGCAGCAGGGAGGCCACAGAGGAGATGAGGAGGAGCCAGGCAGCGGCGGGCAGGTTGGAGCTGCCTCTCAGCTTTTATATGCACCATACAGGTTCCAGGGCAGCTGAGGAGGTCTGAAGGTATGGTCTGCATTCTTTGTTCCTAGATGTATACATTTACATTTAGCTGTATTAAAAACACATATTAGTTGCTTATGCCCAGTTTACCAAGCAATCCAATCACTCTGTATCAGGGACCTGTCCTCTTCATTATTTACCACTTCCCCAGTCTTTGTTATCTGCAAACTCTCAGTAATGATTTTGTTTTCTTCCAAGTCATTGATGAAAATGTTAAATAGCATAGTAGAGCCAAGAACCAACCACTGAGGGACTGCATTAGAAACATACCCACTCAGTGATGATTCCCCATTTACAATTACATTTGGAGAACTCAAACAGTTTTTCATTCATTTCATGTGCACCAGGTTGATTGTCTCATTCTAGTTTCTTAATCAAAATGTCATACCTTACCAAGTCAAATGTCTTGCAGAAGTCTAAGTAACAATATTATTACCTTTATCAACCAAACTTGAAATCTCATAAAAAGAGATATCACATTAGTTTGACAAGGTCTAGTTTCCATATACCCTTGTGATTTGCATTAATTATATTGCCCTTCTTTAATTCTCTATTAAGATATTCCATTATTTTGCTCCAGATCAATGTCAGACTGACAGGCCTATAATTATCTGGGTCATCCTGTTTACTCCTTTTAAATATTGGCATAACTCTAGCTTTCTACCAATCCTCTGGAACTTCCCCGGCATTTCAAGACTTAGTGAAAAATCAGCATTAACATCCACAGAGCTCCCCATCCAACTCTTTTCAAACTGTTGGATACAAGATATCCATACCTGCTGATTTTTAAATATCTAGCTTTAGTAGCGCTTTTTTTTTTTTTAAACATTGTCAAGGTTTTTCTCCCCCACTTTGAACTTTAGGGTACAAAAGGTGGGGCCCTGCATGATCACTTTTAAGCTTAATTACTAGCTTAAATCTGGTATGCTGCCCCAGCCAGAAGTCTGTCTGGCACACTTTGTTCCCCCAAAACCTTCCCTGGGGAACCCAGACCCAAATCCCTTGGGTCTTAAAACAATGAGAAATTAACCATCCCCCACCTTTTCCCCTCCTGGGTTGCCTTGAGAGGCTTCACACCAATCCAAACTCCTTGGATCTTAAAACAAGGAGGAATTAACCATCCCCCTTCTTTCCCCCCACCAATCCCTGGTGAGTTCAGACTCAATCCCTTGGATTTTAAAACAAGGAAAAATCAATCAGGTTCTTAAAAAGAAAGAAAGAAAAAAGGTAAAAATTATCTCTGTAAAATCAGGATGGAAAATGCTTTACAGGGTATTCAGAGTCATATAGACCAGAGGGACCACCCCGCCCCGCCAGCCTTAGATTCAAAGTTACAGCAAACAGAAGTAAAAATCCTTCTAGCCAAAAGACACATTTACAAGTTGAGAAAACAAACATAAGACTAACCCGCCTTGCCTGGCTACTACTTACAATTTTGAAACATGAAAGACTGATTCAGAAAGATTGGGAAAGCCTGGATGTACCTCTGGTCCCTCTTAGCCCCAAGAGTGAACAATGAACAAAACAAAAAGCACAAAAAAAGACTTCCCTCCACCAAGATTTGAAAGTATCTTGTCCCCCTATTGGTCCTCTGGTCAGGTGTCAGCCAGGTTTACTGAGCTTCTTAACCCTTTACAAGTAAAAGAAACATTAACCCTTAACCATCTGTTTATGACAAACATCCTCCCTGGTCACTGTTGAAATAGAAAGTATTGCATCATTACCATCAGATATGACTACATCTGACTTTTTCCCAAATGCAGAACAGAAATGTTTATTTAACACGTGTGACTTTCTGCATTATTATTGACAATTCTACCATTTCCATCCAATATGTACCAATACCATTGTTAGGATTTCTTCTGTTTGTAATATACTTTTTAAAAGTCCTTCTTGTTGTCTACCTCTGCTGCCGTGGATTTCTCTTTGTATCATTTTGTTTCCCTAATCAATTTTCTACAATTCTTAGCATCTGATTTTTATTCACTACAACCAAAATTTCCCTTTGTTACATGCTTGTTTTTTTTTAATTTTTATTTTGTATAGTTCTTTCAGTTGCCCTCTAAAGCAATTTGGGTTGGGTTTTTAAAAAAAACAATTTTGCAAAAGTGGTTAAACTCAGATATAATCAATAAGATAAAACTTTGACCTATGGGAAACACTATGTTTAAGTATTTGTGGGGCAGTAAATACACACAAATTCCCTCCTTAAGATTTAACAAAAAGTGCTTTGCCAATAAATATTTTACACTAACATATATATTACTGAAGCATTTTGCAAAATGCAACGCAATAATAAAAATAACCTCCTTTCTAAACATATAAACACACTGATAATGCATAAAACGTTCTCAATTGGGGTTGATAGCTAACAAATTACAACATGAAACCTGCAACTGTCAAACTGCTCACAAAACTGTCCCTTAAGGAAAAGCTGGTTTTCTTTTTAACTTCCCTTCAAGATTTTCAGAAGATCTAATATCAAGGCTGCATCTTATGCTTTGTAACTCTTAGACAGGCATAAGCTTCTGGACTCACACCCTGTGCACAAACACTCCTGGGGCTTGTCAAGTTTTGATAGGATACATGAGGGTCCCACACAGACATGAAGAAACTGCAGAATGATTTTTGTGGAATGTTAATGCATATACACAGTTTATCTAACAGGCCAAAAGCCCTACATGTTTCACTGTCCCCTACATAATATTTC
Organism: Gopherus evgoodei; assembly: GCF_007399415.2. Lineage (NCBI taxonomy): Eukaryota > Metazoa > Chordata > Testudines > Testudinidae > Gopherus > Gopherus evgoodei. Next base: position 32,775,061 of record NC_044323.1, read on the forward strand.
AGTATTTTAAGAAACTTCACACACACACAATGCATATGAGCACCATAAATAACCAGTACAGGTGTACATGCCCACAAAAAACAGAAAGTTAATCACATACACAAAGGAAAAGAAAAAAGCCACTTGCAGTCACTCATAGACATGATGTACATACATTCATACAGCCTTTTATAACAAGTGTGACAGGGTCGGGCCAGATGGCTACAGGACAGTGATCCCATTGGGTACTGGGAAGTGAGCAGATGGAAGCCTGCCCACAGCTAAAGGCCCCTCCCCCAGACTGGGGTGGAGCTACTGAGCCCAGACCTCAATTAAAGTTGTGGGACAACAAAGGAAAAAGATGGGACAGGTGCGGGGGTCAAAGGGCCATAACTAGAGAACACCGAGCAGAGAACACCAGAAAGTGCCAACTGCTTCTCAAAAGCATCCAAGGAGCCAGCGGATGCCGCCCAAAGGTACTCTGCCCAGATGCATGAAGGGATGAAAGAACGAAAACAGACCTCACAGTCACAGGCCCCGCCCTCAGCCAACCTCCTCTCCCTGGTGTTATAAATGGCCACTTTGGCCGTGGCTAGAAGGAGGTTGACAAGTGGTCCCATGACTTCGTGGGGCCATGGATGGGGTAAGCATATAGAAAAAGGTGCGGGGAAAAGTGCAGCCAGAACCTCAACAAGAGGTTTTGGGGAAGCCGGAAGAGGGGCTGCAACCTAACGCACTGCAGATAGACAGGTCCCAGGGTCTCCCTCACACCGCAAAAAGGGCAAGTGTTGGGAAGAGGGGTGAACCGTGCCAGGTACACATCCATGCTCATGGCTTCATGAAGGAGCCGCCAACTAGTGTCCTCAGCAGGCCGTGGAACCAGGATGGAATACAGGCTGGCCCACCGGGGGTCCCCCACACTCTGCAGCTGGTAAAAGGTCCCGCCACTTACTAGTGGGGCGGGACAAGAGGGTGGGGAAATGAAGCGTGTGGAGCGTGAGCATGTAGAGATGGTCCTGTGGCACAGTTCAAAAATGAACTGTCGGCAAATCATGCAGCCGGCTTGGAGTACAAAGGGGTGGGGGTCTTAAAGGCTAACAGGGCAGGGGCCCGATGAAGAGATCTGAGGGAGACTCTGCCACCTGCATACGAAGATGGGGATTGTGTAGCAGAGCTCCACGAGATCTGCCCCCTCCCCCCCCCCGGTGGCCACCACAGACCTGGTCACCGAAACCAGCTTCTAGGTCTGGAGAAGGTCCTGGCAGAAGACCGGCATCTCAGAGAGGTATTGTGGAAGACCTCTCGGGTGAAAGTAAAAGAGCTGCCAGTCATATTGGAGCACTCAGAGGTGGCGGAGGAAGGCGTGTGCCAATGTACTCCACATCGAGCTACTTGCACCATAAAGGAGTCTCTGCAGCGCCTGGAGGCGAAAGACATGGACCTGCATGGGCAAGAACATCAGGCCCTGTCCTCCTCCAGAGGAGGATGACAAACCCTCAGAGATCCAGTGCAGTCCTGGCCAAAAGAACTCCAGAACTAACTTCTGGAGCCAGGTCAGGAACCCCAGGGCCGGGCACAGGGTGTTGAGCCAGTGCCAGACCATGGACAGGACTAGCTGATTAAGCACCAGTGCCCTCCCCTGAAAGGAGAGGCACTGGAGCAGTCCTGCCCACCTCCGCAGCTGCTCAACCACCCTGCCCTCCAAATCGTGCCACTTCTCCAGTGGGAAAGGATGCATGGCAGAAAAATAAATGCCAGGATAGAGCAGTGGACCCACACCCCATTGAATGGCCTGAAGCACGGTTGGGAGGGAACTTGCCTGCCACCTGGCCCCAATCATCAGGCCAGAGCTCTTGACCCAGCTGACCCAGGCAGAGGAGGCTGCCAAGTACAGAGCTTGGCAGGCCTCCACCAGCACCAGGTCACCTGGGTCCTGGACCATGAGGAGCACATCATCAGCCTACGCTGATGGGACCAGCTGCATCCTTGGCTCATGGAGCACCATCCCCATCAACCTCTTCTGGAGGAGGTGGAGGAAGGGCTCAATGGCCAGAGTATACAACTGGCCTGACAGCGGACAGCCTTGACTCACTCCTGGCCCGAAGTCAACAGGTGCAGTCAGGGTCCAGTTGAGCCTGACCAAGCACTCTGCAGAAGCATACAGCACCTGGAGAAAACCCACAAAATGGGGCCCAAAGCCGAATGCCCGCAGAGTGCCCAGGAGATACCCGTGGTCCATCCGGTCAAACGCCTTCTCCTGATCCAGGGAAAGGAGGGCAAACAACAAACAGACTATCCCTACACCCAAGCTCATGGAGATCCCAGACCAAATAAAGATTGTCAAAGATGGTACAGCCTGGGATGGTGTAGGTCTGGTCAGGACAGATCATGTCCACCAGCACAGACCCCAGTCACAGCAAGATGGCTTTCGCCATGACCTTATGGTCTATGCTGAGGAGCAAGACGGGACACCGATTCCTAAGGTGACGGAGGTCCCCGTTCTTCGGAAGCAAGGCGAGCACTGCTCGCCTGCATGACAGAAGGAGAACTCCACTCTCCCAGAACTCGGCCCAGATGATGGCAGAGTTGACAATGGTCACAGTTGGATGAGGGGTGACCCCAGGCAATCAGGGCCACAGGTGATGAAAGGGCCAATGCCCTTCTGAGTATCAGGCGTCCCAGATGCCGCTCCAAGCCACGCCAGGGAGCAGTCCCTCTGGATGTGCCCCGCCACCCAGCAGAGAGCGCACCAGGCCTCCCAAGTGTAATAAACCTGATATTGGGCCCCTCAATGGGGCACCAGAAGGGACCCCTCCAGAGCTTCCCTGTCACGTGCTGCCAGTGGTACTTAAATCTGCACCTGCCGGCAGAACTACAAAATGTGGCAAAGGGTGGGGTCCTTACAGCCCAACAGAAAGGGTCTGATGATGGACAAGGGCTTCCCCAGGGTGGAGAGGAATGGCAAAAGGGCGGCATTGGAGAGGAAGGGAGGAACAGAGGAGAACACCACCCATACGCCCAGGTCCTCCAAAGATTCAAGGGGGACATTAACGACTCCCACCACCAAGACCCTCTCCACCACCTCCTGGGCAGTGGCCTCCAACACCAGGAAGAACTCCACCTTCCCAAACATCTTAGAGGCTACCACCACGGCCGTGGGCCCCACCATCCGTGCCAATGCCCGCAAGTAGGTTTCTATGTGGGGCAAGGCTGACACCAAGAGGCAACGCACGCCGTGCTCCCTGGTGAGGGTAGGAAAGAGGCTCCGGCCACCGGGAATGGTATTCCTGGAGGCGGCTGGAGCAGACGGCAAGGTGGCAAGGGGAGGGGTTGTGGTTAAGGAAAGAGCAAGTAAAAAAGCACTTAGAAAAGTTAGATGCCTGCAAGTCACCAGGGCCTGATGAAATGCATCCTAGAATACTCAAGGAGTTAATAGAGGAGGTATCTGAGCCTCTAGCTATTATCTTTGGGAAATCATGGGAGACGGGGGAGATTCCAGAAGACTGGAAGGGGGCAAATATAGTGCCCATCTATAAAAAGGGAAACAAAAACAACCCAGGAAACTACAGACCAGTTAGTTTAACTTCTGTGCCAGGGAAGATAATGGAGCAGGTAATCAAAGAAATCATCTGCAAACACTTGGAAGGTGGTAAGGTGATAGGGAATAGCCAGCATGGATTTGTAAAGAACAAATCGTGTCAAACTAATCTGATAACGTTCTTTGATAGGATAACGAGCCTTGTGGATAAGGGAGAAGCGGTGGATGTGATATACCTAGACTTTAGTAAGGCATTTGATACAGTTTCGCATGATATTCTTATAGATAAGCTAGGAAAGTACAATTTAGATGGGGCTACTATAAGGTGGGTGCATAACTGGCTGGATAACCGTACTCAGAGAGTAGTTGTTAATGGCTCCCAATCCTGCTGGAAAGGTATAACAAGTGGGGTTCCGCAGGGTTCTGTTTTGGGACCGGTTTTGTTCAATATCTTCATCAACGATTTAGATGTTGGCATAGAAAGTACGCTTATTAAGTTTGCGGACGATACCAAACTGGGAGGGATTGCAACTGCTCTGGAGGACAGGGTCAAAATTCAAAATGATCTGGACAAATTGGAGAAATGGTCTGAGGTAAACAGGATGAAGTTCAATAAAGATAAATGCAAAGTGCTCCACTTAGGAAGGAACAATCAGTTTCACACATACAGAATGGGAAGAGACTGTCTAGGAAGGAGTATGGCAGAAAGAGATCTAGGGGTCATAGTGGACCACAAGCTTAATATGAGTGAACAGTGTGATACTGTTGCAAAAAAAGCAAACATGATTCTGGGATGCATTAACAGGTGTGTTGTAAACAAGACACGAGAAGTCATTCTTCCGCTTTACTCTGCGCTGGTTAGGCCTCAACTGGAGTATTGTGTCCAGTTCTGGGCACCGCATTTCAAGAAAGATGTGGAGAAATTGGAGAGGGTCCAGAGAAGAGCAACAAGAATGATTAAAGGTCTTGAGAACATGACCTATGAAGGAAGGCTGAAGGAATTGGGTTTGTTTAGTTTGGAAAAGAGAAGACTGAGAGGGGACCTGATATCAGTTTTCAGGTATCTAAAAAGGTGTCATCAGGAGGAGGGAGAAAACTTGTTCACCTTAGCCTCCAATGATAGAACAAGAAGCAATGGGCTTAAACTGCAGCAAGGGAGATTTAGGTTGGACATTAGGAAAAAGTTCCTAACTGTCAGGGTAGTTAAACACTGGAATAGATTGCCTAGGGAAGTTGTGGAATCTCCATCGCTGGAGATATTTAAGAGTAGGTTAGATAAATGTCTATTAGGGATGGTTTAGACAGTATTTGGTCCTGCCATGAGGGCAGGGGACTGGACTCGATGACCTCTCAAGGTCCCTTCCAGTCCTAGAGTCTATGAGTCTATGAGTCTATGAGGGTGTACGCCCTGGGGGTTGAAGGAGCAGCACCTCCAGGGCTAGTGGAGGGAACAACGGGACAGCGGAAAAAGGGGGCTGTGGCCATTGATGGTGTCACAGTGGGAGAGGGAACCACTGCTGCAGGAGTTTTCACCTTCCGGGCAGGGTCCTTGCTCCTCTTCATCCCCCGGCCAAGGGAGCAGTCTCAGAAGCACAGGCAGCAGAGGTCATGGCAGTAGCAACAAAGTCTCGGGAGTCCCTATCCATGCTGCCACCGCCGGTGTCTCAGTGGCAGCGCTGGCAGGCAACCTGGCAGTAGCAGTCAAGGTGGCCCTCACAGGGGAGGGGGCGTGGAGGGAGACTGAAAGGGAACTGCAGGGGCATCCAGAGAAGTCCCACCCCCCAAATCACCCACCACAGGAAGGGAGGGATAGGGACAACCACTAGGGCAAGGAGAGGGGAATGAAGAGAAAGGAGGGGAGAAACAGCTACCACCCACCCTGCTAGGCTGAAAACAGGGTAGGAGGGCGCCAACAGAAAGGGACAGAGGAAGACAAGGAATACAACTCCCAGCACAGGATGAAAAAACTGGCTCCCCCGGCTTCACTAAGGAAAGGAAGGAAAAACTAAGACATCATGGGGAAGTGTGCATCAGTGAAGGGATTAACGAAAAAAAAAAAAGGGGGTGGGGGACCTAAGGCACTGAAAAAGGAACATGGGCATGCAGGCAATGAGGCTGGACCAGGAAGGGGACAAGACGTAAGGGGTTGGAATGAAGGGAGGGTCAGATCAAGTACTCTACAGGCATGAAACAAAAAACAAGGTGGGTTCAAAAGCAACCTAACCAAAAGGGGGGAAATGGGGCTGACCACCACCGTAGGACAAGGGTGGGGCAGACAAACTAACCAGGGACCAAAAAAAAAAAAAAAACCAAAGCAGGGCAAACCAGAGCAAACAGAGCACCTAGAAGAGGGATGGGCAGGGCAGGCAGCAAAGAGAAAGTGGGCAAGCAGCTGCAAAAACAGGGCAGTAGGCAAAGCAGAAGTGAGGGATAGCTCAGTGGTTTGAGCATTGGCCTGCTAAACCCAGGGCTGTGAGTTCAATCACTGAGGTAGCCACTTAGGGATCTGGGGCAAAAATCAGTACTTGGTCCTGCTAGTGAAGGCAGGGTGCTGGACTCAATGACCTTTCAAGGTCCTTTCCAGCTCTAGGAGATTGGTATATTGCCAATTATTTCACCAGCTGAATGCAGCAGGGGAGAGAGGACAAAGCCAAGGGAGGGGAAAGGAAACACACACCCATGGGCATCTAAAAAACAAGTGCCCACCCGCTGCCACTACTGTCCCAAGATGGAAGGGAGGACAAGACAAAGTACTTGGCTGGGGAGTGGAGAATAGAGCCTGAAGGTAACAGAAAGGTGGAGGGGGCAGTAGTGGTGGCAGTAGCAGAGCAAAAGGACCAGGGGAAGAGGCTCCACATCACTCCCCCAGTTCCCCACTACAATGACACCTACCACCACAGAAGCAAGAATGTTACAAACCCCCTCCACAAAGCAGGGCCTCCTCCACTCCCTCCTGAGCTCCAGTAGCAGCAACCAAGGGCAACAACAACCCAGTCAGGGGGGGCCTTAGAAATGAGGGGTCTCACACTCCCCTCTGAGAGTCACAGCAGCAGCCAGAGGGAACAACCAGCCAGCAGGATAGCCTCAAAAGAGTAGAAGACAGGTATCTCAGCCTTCAGAATAAGTACGTCCCTTTTCCCTGGGTAAGATAACAGGGGCAGTTCCAGAACAATCAGGAACTTGCTGGAACCAATTAAGGCAGGCAGGATAATTAGGACACCTGGAGCCAATTAAGAAGCTGCTAGAATCAATTAAGACAGGCAGGCTAATCAGGGCACCTGGTTTAAAGAGGACCTCAGTTCAGTCAGTGAGATGGTGTATTGCTGGAGGACTGAGAAGTACAAGTGCTATCTGGCATCAGGAAGACAGTCCTGTGGTGAGGATAAAGAAGGTGTTGGGAGGAGGCCTTGGGGAACTAGCCAATGGAGTTGCAGTTGTCACACAATGCAGCTGTTGTAGCTGTGATCCATAGGGCTCTGGGCTGGAACCTGGACTAGAGGCTGGGTCTGGGTTCTCCCCATCTCCCTCCCCCCTACTGAATAGAAGAGGAGTTGACCTGGACTGTGGGTCCCACCAGAGGGGAAGGACCCTGGCCTGTCACCTGACCTACTAGATGGATTAGCAGAGACTGCAGGGTTTGTTCTCCTTCCTTTTCCCCATGCTGGCCAGTGATGAGGTTAGCTGAGTGAATGGCAGGTTTGAGACACAAGCAAGAGTGGCTAAACTGAGGGCTGCCATGAATCTCTGAGGTGAGTAAATCTGCCAATAAGCACAGGACCCACCAAGGCAGAGGAGGAACTTTGTCATACAAGTTATATCAGAAAACATAAAAAAGCAACAAAGACAAGCCTTATAAAATCTTCCATACACGTCTCTGTATCCAAGCATAATCTTTCCTAGGTAAACAAATATCAGACCTTCTGGTTGCTAAGAGACTTTTACCCTTATTAGGATGCTGTGTTTACTTTATGTTGTTAGCAAACCAAATCGGGCCTCTGTATTTTAGGTTCAAGATCCACTCTTTCTTCATAGTCCTTAACAGCCGCAGTTATAACAAAAGAAACATATAGTCCAAAAATAGCAGAGTGGTAAACAGTGATTTTCCTATTTAGGCTAGTTTCTTTTCCTGTGCACTATCCCTCAGGTCTCTGCAGTCCCCAGACACACCCAGAAAGGTCAGCTGGTTCCTAACTAACATGTTAACAAGGCTCAACAACTGAAGGTACAGGAAGGACAGGTTGGCTGGGAGTCTCAGCCTTTCCAAACTGGGACCGAATGGTGACCCTGAGGCATACAATGTAATTTTTGGGAAGGCAGCGAACACAGCCAGGTAGGATATGAATTCATGGGCCACCCAAATGGCTACTTTTTCAACAAGAGAGGTGCAAGAAGCTCACTAGGTTCCGGGTCAGGACCTGGAAAAATACCAAGACCCCTTTGCACTGCTCCAATGGCATAAAGGAACTTAAAGTGGCCTTGAAGCATAGGATGTGTGTCGAGCGTTCGAGGGCAAGGAGGAGACAAGGCCAACGAACACTTCGCTGACAGAACATCGAGACAGAGTGAATATGTCTGGCAATAAATTCATATTTCTTAACCAGGAGAGATAAGTTTTAGGTTTAGAAAAAAATCACCTATCCAGGCAAAACCAACTTCCTCAATGAACAGTGAGGATGGTCCATCACAAACCACTTAATTTAATTGACAGGTAGGTCTCTGAAATGCAGTCTCCGGGTTGGTCATTGAGTCTCCTTCTTCAGAAGAAGGACACTCAAGGGCATTATATGCTCAATGAACCCTCTCCTAGGCCTTGGGTACACAAACCTCTAGAGAAAGCAGCAAGTCCAAAACTCTTTATTTTGTGTAGGTGTGAAAGAGTGTATGAGAAAAGGGTACTCAAGGATGCCTAGAGACAGTCCTCAGCCTGAGGACATGAGTGTGGGGGGAAACCCGAGTAATCTATACAGGAGTCAGACAAAGAGTTGGTCAACTGCTCCAAAGGCAGGGGCGGCTCCAGGCACCAGTACGCCAAGTGCATGCTTGGGGCGGCAAGCCGCAGGGGGCGCTCTGCCGGTTGCCGTGAGGGCAGCAGGCAGGTTGCCTTTGGCGGCATGCCTGCAGAAGGTCTGCTGGTCCCGCGGCTTTGGCGGACCTCCTGCAGACATGCCGCCGAATCTGTGGGACCAGGAACCTCCCGCAGGCAAGCCACAGAAGGCAGCCTGCCTGCCGTGCTTGGGGCAGCAAAATACCTAGAGCCACCCCTGCCAAAGGGCAGCAGGGTACCAGGCTGAAGGAACTAGGGCAAAGACTGAGAGGAGTTGATAGGCACCATGGAGCAAGTGTGAGAAGGGCTCAACTGTTTGCAATTATTAAAGTAATTTGCAGACCCAGATGCAGATTTGCCTGTTGAGTCTGGGTGAGCAACAGAAACAAATCCAGCATTCAAAGGACAGACAGAAGGAGCTAATCAAGGAGGAGAAAAGCCACTTGGTTGTGGTTAAGGTGGATGAACAAGTACCCAGATAGGAAAATGAGACCAGCATTTATGACTCTCTCAGACTAGGAGACAGGTGTCATTGAGCACTGACAAATGCAAAGCTGGAAACCAGTCTGGCTCACCTGTGTGTTAGTATTGTTAAACTAGATGTTAAATTTATAAGCATGTGTTTAGGCTTCATTAAATGCTTGTAGGATGTTGCATGTATTAATTTTACTTATAAAAGCTTTACCCCATGTTATAAGGTTATCTTAAATGCTTGCATTGTAATCCTCTGTAATTGTGCAAGTCATCAAATGGAAAAGGAGCATTAATTAATGTAGAAATGCTGGCTTCCTACAAAAAGTCTTAGGTCCTGCCCCCCAGGAAGGCCCATTGAGATGGAATGGGCCTTTGTGAAACATCGAAGAACAAAGACTTTTTTGGTTGCTCCCCCTACACACTGTTGAAGAGAGAACCTGCAGGTGGACATGGCCCGTCACAGCTTGAACTCTGGTCAAAGGGAATATAATCCCTGACCAGAAGAAACTGTATTGCTATGCTACTTGGAATTTGGAAAGGGCAATATTTCTAAGCATAAGCAGGGGATCCTCAAGCTGCTTAGCTTGGGGCTAGCCCTAAAGGACATATAGAACAGTTTCTATTGCCTTTTTAAACCTAAGACTGTAACTCATTTGTGTGTGTGTGTGTATTTACCAGCTTTAACTTTGTAAATAAAACTTCTTTTGTTTCTCCCTGCAGGCTGCCCATTACAGTTTACTATCCTTTTAAGTGACAGGCTGAAGCAGAGATGCCAAGGGTTGGCTATCCTTAGGAGTGAGATTCAAAGCCAAAGAGTGGGACTTTCCAGGTGATGTGTTAAGTCATTGCTTAAGATAGGGACTCTCATCTTTGGTCCTTCATGACATCCAAAAGTCAAAGTTTTTAATCCAACCAGCACTTAATAGTTCTAAAATGTATAGTGCTTAATATTGCATATGAAACACTTAAATGTTCTAAGTCATACTAAAGTCTAGGGCACATGAGAATTTTATATGCAATGCAAACCAGCTGATTTTAACAACAACAATTTGCTGGCTGGAACAAAAACATGGATGGCTAGAAATCCCTGAGGATCAGAGTTAATAACCCCTGGTTTAGACACACAGTCAATGGATAATACAAGAGAGAGGTTCAAACATAAACTGTTTTTACCTAACAAAAAAGAAAACTTTTATCAATACAACACTGTTTATTATGCATATCACCTTGTCATAGTGATAATCTATTTGAAAAACACTTAGTACAAATAATCTTTGGTTTGTATATTACTGCTCATATTACATTTACAGCAAACTAAAGTGATCAGATTCCAAAATAAATAAATGTAAAATAAGTTAATTAAATAAACACAACCAAACAATACATTAAATGAATATAAAAATAAAGTAATTAAACTGAATTGTATTAGTTTGAAGCTATCAAACCATAAATAAAGGATTCTGATTCCACATTTCTTTTATTATCTAATTTGGTTTCACATTTTATTCATGTGCTTTGTTATATTACCATGTGGTCCCTTTTGCTGTTTTTATAACTTCTTTTGGTGGCTCAAACTTGAAACATGGCTCAGGATTTGCCAGCTTCACTCGGACAATAGAGGACAGTGTCCCACCTAGTCCAAGGTTTGGTCAAAATGGTGCCTTATTTTTTTTAACAAGACTGAACACTCTCTTCTCCTGCATTTGAGTGGGGTAAAACGGAGGCAAACCTGGACAGTAAAGGGAACCTGAGAAGACCACTACAGCTTTTGACATTGCTAAGATATGCCTGCACAGTGTCCATCCTGTATTGTACAGTAGTGTTTGTGTTAGTTTGTAGTGCTGTCTCAACCCATACGCACTGAGGGATATCTGATTTCTGCATAACTGGTAATCAACAAGCTTCTTTTGCAGCTTCTCTGTCTCAGGTGGAGAGACATTAAATGTGTGCTGGTATCTGCCAGCAAAGTTTTCCCTACTATCAAAGTTCACAAATGCTGCCATCTTTAACATTTCATAATTCGCTGGTAGCTTCTCACATGCATGCCTGGCTACACTAGTATAGAATGCTCTGACTGTACAAAATAACTTCTGTTTTGCAAGAAGATTAATATCAACTTTTTCTTCCAACTTCTATTCAACCTGTTTTGTGACCAAAGCTACACACAGATGTATTTGGAAGCTGATTGTCAGAATTAGCAAAAATCTATATATGAAAGTGAGACACCATTTTTGATCACTTGCACTTGAGTAAACCTTCGTAGTAGTTTTCTAACAAAAGTAAAAAGTACATTATCTACCATATAATAGAAGGATCTTCCCTCTGCAGAAACTTGTAAGTGGTGTTAAACATGGGAGGACAGCCTGGTAGAACAATAGATAAACCTCTCTCATAGGATCCCTGAAAGCAGAACTTAGGCCTTGTCTACACTACAGAGTTTTGTCGAAAAAGTCAGCTTTTGTTGACAAAACAGTGGAGGTGTAGATACTGAAATGCTCCTCCCGCCGATGTAACTCCCTGCTATGCCAGCATAACAAAACCACCTCAGCAAGAGTCATAGGACTTACGTCAGTGTTGTCAGGGCGATGCAGTGTCTGTGTAGACACTGTGTTCCTTATATAGGATAACTGTAATTCTTGTCAATTTCACAGCTCCTGCTACATGGTCTCCACTTCAAGCCAGGCTGCCATCCAGGCTCCTGGCTTGAGCTGCCACCTAGGCAACCCACTCCCTATTGGGAGCCCTGCTGCATTTCACAGTCCCAGCTCCCTGCTACCCACCGAGACTCTGAACGTGGATCTCCCTGCCGGAGGAAAGAAGCCCTGGGTGGCGCTTTCCTGTGTGTTGACTTCTTCTTGCCAGGGTTGTTAAAGTGACTATGGCTACCTCAAATGTGGGAAATTAAGGTGAGGCACACCTACAACATGGCACCAGGCTATAAAGTAGTGGTCTGTGACTGTGTGATTAGCAGGTCTGGGTAGGGCTTTCTCCCTACTGGTTACAGCTCAATTGGTGGTAGTTCTGCTCAATGGCAATAATTCAATTGGTGGACACTCTGCCTAGGGGCAATAGAGCAACAGGAACAGTTCAGTGGGGTGGATGTCCTGCCTAGTGGCAACCAAACAGATGGGTTATGGGAACCCGGGCCCACTGTACTCCATTAGATTCTGACTGAGGGCCCTCTACAGCCAACTTAGCTGATCCCCTGCTCTGTACCTCATCACCTTCCCTGGTCCATTTCCTACTCCAGTCCGTTTCCCATCTGGCTGCCCCCCGACTCTGGGGAATGTCACTTTCGGGCTCCCAGCCATCATTCCTGCTGCCGGGTACTGAGTCTCTCCTGCTTGCCAGCCTCAGGCTGGCTCCGGTCCATGGGAGATCCTAGGGTACATCTTCCTCCCATTATGTCCAGAGGATCATGCATCCTGTGCTTGCAATGCTCATGACAATAGTGCAGAGCAATGCAGTCTCCATTTTTCTGTCAGAGATGGTGAGCAGTGAGGAGGGCCACGTGGTTTGTAACATTTTGAAAAAAGGCACAACAATTATGAGAAAACAGGCAACTCATGGGAGGGGCACAAAGGGGGCACGAGCTAAAGGGGAGGACACGTGACCTCCCCACATGACTCCTCCCCACTCCACCCCCAGCCCACACTGTCCCCATCCCTCCCCATCCCATGTTACCTGGGAGGAGCTCTGTCTTTCCACTGCGCCAGCTCCCCCTGGCATGTTCAGCTACTCTCCCTAGGAGCCAGGCCCCAGAGCCACTCCTGGAGGCGGCCCATTGCAGCACAGCAGTTGCCTGGCTGGGAGAGCGCCTGACTGCGGCTGTACCTGCCTCCCACCCAAGCTTGGCTTCTCGGACAGCGGCTGAGCGAGTTAGAGCCCCTGTGCTCCTCCAGCATGCTCAGAGTCGGCTCCTGTCCCCAGAAGCTGAGCCTGGGCAGGGAGGGGAGGTGGCAGCAGCCCACTCCCTGCCCAGGCTCAGCTTCTGAGGACAGGAGCCGACTCTGACCATGCCGGAGGGGATCGACCACTGTCCCCAGAAGCTGAACCTGGGTGGAGGCAGCCAGGCAGTGTCCCAGGCAGTGTGGCTGGAAGAGGAGAGGCTCTGGCCTCACCTCTTCCCTTCCAGCTCTGGCCCTGCTCCTCCTTCTCCCTGGCTGGGCTGGCTGCTGGAGGTGCACTTGACCAATGTTCCCTGTAATATTTCCCATCCACGTGCAGAATGAATTTTGTTATGTGCACTAATATGGAGGTGATGTATGGTGGGGGTGGGACTGAGGGGTTCAGATGTGGGATGAGGGCTCCAGCTGGGGGTGCAGGCTCTGGGGTGGAGCCAGGGATGAGGAGTTCAGGGTGTGGGAGGGGGCTCAGGGCTGGGGCAGAGGGTTGGGGTACAGGGGTGAGGGTTCTGGCTGGGGGTGCGGGCTCTACAGTGGGGCCAGGGATGACAGGTTTGGGGTACAGGCTGCCCAGGGCTACGTGGGGAGAGAGGACTCCTCCCAGCCCTCTTTTCCCACAAGAGCACCTGGGCTAGGGGAGGACATCTCTCCCCAGCTGTAGAAGCTCCCGCTCCAGGGCCGGGGCCAGGAGAGAGGGGCCTCTCCCCGATCACAGCAGCTCTGGGGCTGGCGCCAGGGGCCTCTCCCTTGTCACAGCAGCTCTGGGGCTGGGGGAGTCCTCTCTCCCCACCACAACCCTGGAACTGTAGGGAAGAGGCATTTTGCCCTGCCACAGCCCCAGATCTGGGGGAGTTGCCCCAGCTCCGCATGCCCCAACCTCCCCCATCACCACCCCCAAACCCATCCCACCTCCCTGTGTGCAGTGTGCATACCTGCACAGCACTTGGTGGCCTCCTGTGCAACCACACAGGTGCGCACTGTGGAGGGAACATAGCACTTGACTCTGCTGGAGGGTCACTTGGCCCTTTGTGCCTCTCCCATGAGTCTCCACTAGATGACATTATGGCTCTGGCAGGCTAGAGCCTTTTCCACTGCCTCCCCATTGCCAGAGCCTTTCACTATGCTCCACAATCTGGACACAGCCTTCCTTTCACTGCAAAATGTAGCTACACTGTCACATACCTTACCTGCCATGATCAGTGGTGTGTAGTATACACATAGCCTCAGTTACGTGTTCTGTAGAGGGGAAATCAAGTACAAGTCATAGCTGGGACTTGAACTCCTTAAATATTCACCCCACCCTGTGAAAAGGACAAGAATTAAGCAGAGAATTGAAGGACTGAGGTGGACTTGGATGGGGGGCAATGGAGAAAAAGAAGAATTGATAGAACTGGGGTAGAGAGCAGACTAAGGAAAGGCAGAGAAGAAGGATAAATGGAGAATAAAGCAAGAGACACTGGAGCACTAGCAAGAGCAGAGGGCCAAGGAGAAAAAAAGATAGGAGAAGCTTGGCAAAAAGAGAGTGAATGTGGTACAGGGGTGGAAGCAGGAAGACAGAACATGGGGGATAAAAGGTGGCATGAGATGAACAGAACAGAGAGAAGGAAGGGAGCGAGGAAAAAAATAATATGGATGGGGGAGGTAAGACAGCTAGGGAATGGTGTAGGCAGGAATGAATGAATGAGTTAAAATTGGGCGAAGCAGAGGAAAAAACTGGGAGAGGCAAGAACAGTGGAGAAACAGAGAATGAAAGGGAAAATGAAGTTATCTAGGAAAAACACAAGGAAAACAGACATAGAAGAAAAGAAAGTTGAGTCAAGAAAGAGGAAGACCAAAAAAAAAAAAAATCAGAGAGACAGTAAATTTCAAGTGTAATACTGTAACAGAGTGACATTATTATTATATAGGTGACAAAATCCTCGATAAAACCAAACATTTGTGTTTATGGGGATGAGCAGGGGTTTGAGTAAGCTGACTCCATCTTTAAACTAAAAACTGGGACACTTCTGTGGCATCATATTTAAGAGTTGCACAAGAGCCATACAGAAGATCAACATACACTTTTTTAAAAAGTGCTTATGTCACTACTGCCAGCCAGAGGCTGCTCAGGAGAATCTGCTGCCCAAAGCAACACTTCAGAGGGCCAATTTTTTCCCAATTGCCCCACTGTCATGAGGGAGGGGCACGTGTGCCAAAACTAAGGAAGTGGAAGTGGTGTTGCTGCCTGGCACAGAGAGTCACAAAACCATTCTAATTTGGCCCAGCTGCCCCCCCCCCCAGTATGAAGGGGTGGCTTAACCAAATCTGCTGCCTTAGGCATCTGCCTAGCTGACCCATAGCTACAGTGGCCTCTGCTGCCAGTTGACTTAATAGCAACATGTGTATATTTCTTGGATTTATCATGAAATATCAGCATTCACCTTAAGAAAAACAACAGCTTTGATGACTCATTCAACTTTTGTCTTCACTGCAAGCACTATTCATTAAGCTGAACATTCATTCCATGGAATTGTTCCTCCATGGCAAACCCAGAGAGCATTCTATTCAGTAAAAAAATACATCTTGGAAAATATTTTGTAGTTATTAAAAAAAAGGTGTAAAATCCCCAAACATCTTGATTGGTTATGGTTAAATGAAAAATGAAGACAGCATATGAAAAAAAATGCAACTGTTTCAATAAAACTTGGATAAATGGTCATTTTAGGGTTGGGGGAGTTGATTGTAGTTGTTCTGTGAACCTAAAGTTCTACACTGTATATAGAAAAAGAAATAAGCTACTTTGTTTAAAATAACCTAAAATATATCACACCACTGACACTGTTTTTAAAATATTTTATGAAGGACTTTTGTGTATGCTTAGAATGACATGAGTAATGCTTTTGAAGTCAAGGGCTTTTGGGTGCACAAATGTTGGCATGTTTATTTATCACTGGCAAGCAACTCTAGAATTCCAAATAAATTGTAAGTACATGTCCTCTCTCTCTATCTCTCATTTGATTTGGCTTTTTTCTTCCCCTGAATCTGTGTCAAAATTTTCTGAAATGAAGGAAATTCTATTCTATTGTATTTAGATTCTTATACTGTGCCCACTTTGTCATTTGAGTACCTTGTATTAAATAATTTGCTAAGGGAGGACCCTTCTATTTATACATTAATAATTATGTGTATTGCATATAATGTGTAAGAGTCCCAATCATGTGCTAGGTGTTATACAAATGTATAACTAAAAGGCAATCCCTGCCCCAAAGAGCTAAGTATAAAACAAAGAGCTAAGTATATAGCCTGGTGTACGCTAGAAAATTAGATTGGTTTAACCACACCCCCAAAGTGGCGCTGTTAAGCCAAACTATGTACCCGTGGAGACAACACTAGGTAGAAGGAAAACATTTTCGGTCAACATAGCTACTGCCTCTCAGGGAGGTGGATTAATGCCAATGGACATAGATAGTGTCTACACTAAAGCGCTACAGCAGCGCAGCTGTGCCACTGTAGTGTACACAAGCCCTGAGAAAAGAGACATTAGGGGCTACAAACAGAGAGGGGAGCACAACGAAAAAATGCATGATAAGCAGCTATCTCAACTGCACACAGCATCTTCTTAACCACTGACAAGATTTTTGTAGAAATGAGAGCAAATGAAAGTTTTAAGGAGAGATTTGAAAGAGGACAATGAAATAGCTTTGTAGATATTTACAGAGAGTGCCTCCCAGGTGTGAGGGACAGCATGGGAGAAAGCATAAAGGTGCTTGTTTATTGAATGTTGAACCAGTGACAAAGACTGGTAGAGAGGTGGTGAGAGTTGATATCTCCATGGGGTATGACAGATAGTGTGGGGACACTGCCAGTAGCAATGAAGCTAATAGTTAGGTAGGCGATATTGGCAGTATAATCACCATACCTAAATTGGGTGAGAAAACTAGGCAAAGCCAAGCAGAAACAATTAAAATGTCTGTATACCAATGCAAGGAGCCTGAGTAAAAAAATGGAGGAACTAGAATTACTGGTGCAGGAAGTGAAACCAGATATTATACTGATAACAGAAACATGGTTGAATAGTATTCATGACTGGAATACAGGTATTGAAGAGTGTGTGTGCTGTCCAGGAAAGACAGAAAAAGGAAAAGGTGGTGGAGTCAGCCTGTATGTTAATGATGAGGTAGACTGTAAAGAAATTAGAAGTGATAGAATAGAAAAAACAAAGTCTGGGTCAAAATCACTTTGGGGAAGAAAACTACCAAAGGTTTCCCAGGGATAGTGCTTGGGGTATGCTACAGACCTCCAGGATCCATTTGGATATGGATGGAGACCTCTTTAATGTTTTTAATGAAATAAAAACTACTGGGAATTGTGAGATTATGGGAGATGTTAACTTCCCAGATATAGATTGGAGGATAAGTGCTACTAATAATAGTAGGGGGCAGATTTTCCTGGATGTGATGGCTGACAGATTTTTTCACCAAATAGTTGCTAAACCTACAAAGAGATGATGCCATTTTAGATTTGGTATTGGTGCGTTGGCAGGACTTCATAGAAGAGCAGCTTGTACAGGACAACCTTGGTTCAAGTGATCATACGCTAATGCAGTTTAAACTAAATGGAAATATAAACAAAAGTAAATCTGCAACTAGGATTCTTCATTTCAAAAAAGGCAAATTTAGGGAAGTGGACTGGACTGAAGAAGTCAAGGATCTGAATGGGGAGGAAGCTTGGAATTTCTTTAAGTCAAAGTTGTAGGAACTCTTTGCAGCCTGCATCCCAAGCAAGGGCAGGTGGGGGGGAGGACCATAGGGAAGTGTTGCAGACCAAGCTGGATGAAGAAGGAATGGAAGATGGGATGGATCAGCAAGTAAAGCTATCTCTTGGGGTCAGAAAGTGTAAGTAGAAGGTGAGCACTGCCAAAAGCCAAGCAGTCGGACCTTGCAAGAGACATTAAAACCCACAGTAAAAAGTTCTATAGCCATAAAAATAAAAAGAACAAGGAAAGAAGAAGTGGAACTGCTAAGCACTGAAGATAGACTGGAGATTAGAGATAGTCTAGGCATGGTCCAACAACTAAACAAATACTTTGCCTCAGTTTTTAATAAGGTCATATTGAAAGGTGAACTGTCTGGCTTGAGGGAGGTTACTGATGGAGTTCCTCAGAGATCGGTCTTGGGACCTAGTTTATTTAACATTTTTATTAATAACCTTGGCACAAAAGTGGGAATGTGCTAATAAAATGTATGGATGACAGAAAGTTGGGAGGTATTGTCAATGTAAAGGAGGACTGGAATAACATACAAGAATATCTGGATGACCTTGAAAACTAGAGTAATAGAAATGGGATAAAATTTAATAGTCCAAAGTGTAAAGTCATGCTCTTAGGGAATAACACCAAGAATTTTTTATACAAGCTTGGGACTTACCAGTTGGAAGAGACAGAGGAGGGGAAAGACCTGGATGTACTGGTTGATCATAGGATGACTATGAGCTGCCAATGTGATGTGGCCATGAAAAAGACTAAATTGATCTTAGGATACATTAGAGGAGGTATTTCCAGTAGAGATAGGGAAGTGTTAGTATCATTATTCAAGGCACTGGTGAGACCTCATCTGGAATACTGTGTGCAATAATGGTCTCCCATGTTTAAGAAAGCCTAACCAAACAAGGCTGAGGGGAGATATGATTGCTCTCTATAAATACATCAGAGGAATAAATACCACGGAGGGAGAGGAGTTAAGTTAAGCACCAACATGGACACAAGAATAAATGGGTATAAACTGACCACCAAATAGTTTAGGCTTGAAATTAGATGAAATTTTCTAACCATCAGAGGAGTGAAGTTGTGGAATAACCTTCCAAGAGGAAGCAGGAAGGCAAAAAACCTAACTGGCTTCAAGATTGCACTTGATACGTTTATGGAGGGAATGGTATGATGAGATAGCTATATACCATTGTAGGCAAAGACTACGATTTTGTCAGGGGTATCTTTAGTAAACATGGACAGGTCATGGGCCGTAAACAAAAATTCACGGGCCCCTGACCTTTTACTAAAAATACCTACCATGACTAAAATGTAGGCGGGGCAGACTGGGGATGCCATGGGTGCTGGGAGCAGGGTTTGAGGTGACCTGGGACCCCCTCTGGTGCAGGGGCAGGGGAGGTTGGCAGGGCTCCCTGTCTGGCTCTGCATCCCTGCAGCTCCTAGGGTGGTGGAGGCAGGGGCCAGGGCAGGGGCTCCTCCACTGCTCCCACCACAAGTGCCAGCTGCCGCAGCTCCCGTTGGCCAGGAACCGCAGCCAATGGGAGCCGTGGGGGCAGGGCCTGTGGGCACCAGCAGTGCATGGGGTGGAGACTCCCACTACTCTGCCACCTAGGAGTTGCAGGGGCCCCCCCAAAACCCCTGCTCCTAGCCTTGAGCCCCCTCCCACACATCCAAACTGCTGCTGCTGGCCCATGGGCTGCCCGGCTCAGGAAGCCCCTAGGCCAGCACCAGCCGCTGCAGAAGTCACGAAGGTCAGGGAAAGTCACGGAATCTGTGACTTCCATGACAAACTCGCAGCCTTATATATAATCTGAGACTGCTAGTAGCAAATATCCCCAATGGCCAGTGATTAGACACTAGATGGGGATGGCTCTGAGTTACTACAGAGAATTCTTTCCTGTTGGTCTTGCTGAAATGCTCAGAGTCTGATTGACTGCCATATTTGGGGTTGGGAAGGGGTTTTCCCCCAGGTCAGACTGGCAGAGACCCTAGGGTTTTTTTTTTGTTTTCCTCTACACTATGGGGCCTGGGTCACTATCAGTTTAAAGTGGTGTAAATAGTGGATTCTCTGTAACTTATTTAAATCATGATTTGAGGACTTCAGTAACTCAGCCTGAGGTTTATAGATCTATTAGAGGAGTGGGTGGGCAAGCTTCTGTAGCCTGAAATATGCAGAAGGTCAGACTACTATATTATCCCGATGGTCCGTTCTGGCTTTAAAGTCTAGGAGACAGGCTGTGAAGGGTCCTGAAAGTGAAGACAGGTAGCTTATGTTCAGTGTGATGGAAGGGGGAGCCAGGGAATGAGATGCAGAGAGGGGTGACACAGCCAAAGCAATGAACCATGAAAATGATCTTTGCAGCAGCATTTAAATCTTTACTGCCTCAGCCAGGGCAGCCTAACAGCATTTTCTTTGCTAGCAATGGGCCTGGCCTTAGTTATTTTTAGTAGTTCTCTTTTTATCTTTTTAGTCGGAAGGGAATTATCCAATATAACCTCATATCAGCAGGGGGATCATGGGGAAGTATATTGCCAGGAGTTACCAGATACTTTGGGTAAATAATTATTTATGAGAACTTCCTTATGACACAAGCCCTGCCCAGGTCAATTAATCATCTAGGAGACACTGGAAGGAGGGGAAAGTACTGCAGCAGCGCTACCTATAACAGTCCAGAGACATTCACAGCCTTAACCCGCCACTTTTCCTTTCCTCCCAGGCGCTACGTGTCTAGAGGAGCAGGACCATGGAACCACAGGGCTTAGAGACAATTCTTTCTTCTCCCACGCGGCGGCCTTAGGCAGCTAGTGAAGTGCAGATGAGAGCAGGCGAGATGCAGAGCTGCCCCTCCCCCTGCCCTGAACCGCTAGCGCCGGGGAAGGGAGCGGGGCCAGGAGCAGCCAGGGGGCGCAGGAAGCCAGGAGCGGGGGGCAGCGGACAGGGCATGGGGCCCGAGGAGCCCGGCGGGAAGGCCGGGACCCAGCAGCAGAGGCGGGGCAGCGGGGAGATGGGCTCTGAGTTGGACCCAGAACCAGGTCCCGGCCCCGAACCGACCATCCCCCCGCACCCGCACGACAACTTTGCGCTGTTTCTCAGCCGGCGTTTCGCCCGGCTGGGGGGGCTGGTAGGCGCCCACCCGTGGCCCTTCCTGCTGCTCCCGCTGCTGCTCTCGGGCGGGCTCGGCGCGGGCTTCCTCTTCTTGCCGCAGAGACAAGCCAATGGCATAGAGGGGCAGTTCACGCCGCTCGGGGGGCCCGCCAAGAGCGAGAGGCGCTTTGCGCAGGAGCATTTCCCGACCCGCGACTCCGAGCGCTTCTCCGGCCAGAGGCTGCTCACAGAGGGCGCCTTCGCCTCCCTCATCGCGGTCTCCGCCTCAGGCAACAACATCCTGACGGCGGGAGCCTTCGGGGAGCTCCTGCGGCTGGACGGGGCGGTGCAGAGCCTCGCTGTTCCCGGGGGGGACCCAGGCACCCAACTCTCCTACCCGGACCTGTGCGTCCGGAGCAGTGGGTCCTGCAGCAGCCCCAACCCGCTCCTGGCGGCAGTGCAGGGGGAGCCGGCCCGGCTAGAGCCCCTCCTCCCGCAGCTCACCTACCCCGGCTTCGGGAGCAGCGTTTTCATGGGCACCTTCCTAGGAGGCGTCCAGCTGGCTGGCGGAGCGGGCGCCTCCCGGGTGCAGGCAGCCAAAGCCCTGAGGCTGGTTTATTACCTGAGAGAAGACGAAGCCGCGGACCGAGAGAGGAGTTTGCAGTGGCTGGAAAACTTCCTCCAGCGCATCCCGGCTGAGCTGGAGGCTTTAAATCTCACCTCTGTCCAGGTACAGTGCCGAGCAGCCCCCGGGGTACGGAGCCCTCCCCGGGCTGTGCAGCGGGAGCCTGGGGCTGGAGCCTCCGCGCTTCGGGGGCGGGAGAGCCGGGCTCTGTGCCCAAACCCGGCACCCAAGCACGGATCCGGCGTGAGAGGAAAGGCGCTGAAATGCCCCAGGGAGGGGCCCCTTGTGCTGCACCTGCCCTGGGCTAGGTTGCCGTGTTCACTCCAGGCCGGGGTGGGCAAACTGCAGCCGGCGAACTGAATCCAGCCCGCGAGCCGTTTTAAACCGGCCCCTGAGCCGAACCACGCCGCGCTCAGGCTAGGCGGCATGGTCATTCATCTTCTCTTGGACTGTATGATTAGTTTTAATTAATACTTAACTATGTGCTAATTTCTTTCTATTCTTAATATGTGATTTTTAGCTTAGGGTTCACAGTAGATAATTATAGCTAAAATCATAATTAAAATGAAAGTGCCTAAAATAACAATCTGAACCCTATTCCTATAATATTTTAATTATATGTATAAAATACAAGGCTAAAGAAAAATTTTATTTAACCCATTATATTTTTTGGTGGCAGGTGGCTTACTTTACCTCAATATCCAGACAGGAAGAGTTTGAAGGAAATACCAGGAAAGTGATCCCCCTGTTTTCCATAACATACTTTCTAACTATAACCTTTTCCATTATTTCTTGTTTAAGGTAAGATCTTGTCTTCTGTTAATTCTCTTTTGAACTTACTCATTTATATATTTTCCATTTTACTGAAATGAATCAAAACAAACATAGAATCATAGTGTTCAAAGAGACCAAAAGGGTCATCTAGTCTGACCCCCATACAAGAAAGGAATCTTACACTTATACAAATTTTTCATGTTTTAGTAACTCAAATATTGCTGATGACCTGTATCTATATTAGAAAAAAGATTACATTAGCTAAGCAACCATACTAAATACTAAATTTAAAAATTTTCCCAACAGATTTCTTTGTGTTTTTTTTCAAATCATTTACATTCTTTTTCCGTCTATTTAAATCCATATTTCAGAGTTGCAAACCTCAAACAAATACCAACTTAGATCAAGCCAACTGGAAAAAGAAGAGTTCATAATTAGTTCTTTCAGAAAGGACCCTCTTGCCTAGCACAACGAGGCCCTGGTCAAGGGGTCAGCAACCTTTGAGAAGTGGTGTGCCAAGTCTTCATTTATTTGCTGTAATTTAAGGTTTTGCGTGCCAGTAATACATTTCACATTTACAGGGGTCGGCAGACGGAACCCCAAACTGACAGCAGGCTGAGCGGGACTGGCGGCCAGAACCCCGGTTGGCAGGAGCCGACAGATGGAACCCCAGACTGGCAGCAGGGGCAGCAGACGGAACCCCAGACTGGCAGCGGGCTGAGTGGGTCAGCCCGCTGCCGATCTAGGGTTCCATCTGCCAGCTCCTGCCAGCTGGGGTGCCGGCCACTAGCCCCGCTCAGCCCATTGCCGGCCCAGGGTTCTGTCCATCCAGGCAGGCAACAGGCTGAGTGGGGCCAGGAGGCGGGACCCCAGCTGGCAGCAGAATGCCACTAAAATTCAGCTTGAAAGTTTCATCTCGTCTGACCCCCATACAAGAAAGGAATCTTACACTTATACAGATTTTTCTGAAGTAATTTAGCACATAGAGGGACCAATTCTGCAATAGCACATACAGGGTACAGAGATCCTTGGCCATGACAGCAGGTGTTCAAATATCCATCGCAGGTGTTTAGACTAGGCAGAGTTTTCTGTGTACCTCAAGTTTGAACACTGACACAAAATGGAATAAAATAGAATGAAAGTGAAAAATAAGTGGGGTGCCATTCATAAGCTTCTTTGCAATTGAAGCTGTCCTCCGTCAGGATGTGCAGATACCATTTCTTATATATCTAGTTACTCCTGCTACATTGCAGGACAATCTGAAAATACGGATTTGAGGCAGTTCACAGTGACCAAAATGAGTTTCTAGGCTGCCAGGTTCCAACGTGAAAATCTTTCCCTCCTGCACCTATGCATCTGTCTGTAGTTTTGGCCTATATAAGATCAACATTTCAGTATGTTATCCTTAATTTGAAGAAAACATTTTGAAACAAAGACAAATATGTATGAAATGTTCAAGTAAAATGGTGTAATATGAATATGTGCATTTTTCTGAGTTTCATGTTTTGATAAATTATCAGTTTTACATTGTTTTAGGGATGGGAAAATCTCTTTATGGTAGTTTGTGATTTGTGAATACTCTAGAACATTTTTATGAAGGTTTTGGGATTCAATACACTAACATTTCATGTAAAACAAAAACTAGAAAATGCACTATTCCAAATATATAAAGATATTTCTCCATTTTTAATAAAAGCTAAATTAGGAAAGGTTAAAGCAGCAAAGAATCCTGTGGCACCTTATAGACTAACAGATGTTTTGGAGCATGAGCTTTCGTGGGTGAATACCCACTTCCTCAGATGCATGTAGTGGAAATTTCTAGGAGCAGGTATATATATGCAGGCAAGCTAGAGATAATGAGGTAGTTCAATCAGGGAGGATGAGGCCCTGTTCTAGCAGTTGAGGTGTGAAAACCAAGGGAGGAGAAACTGGTTTTGTAATTGGCAAGCCATTCACAGTCTTTGTTTAATCCTGAGATGATGGTGTCAAATTTGCAGATGAACTGAAGCTCAGCGGTTTCTCTTTGAAGTCTGGTCCTGAAGTTTTTTTGCTGTAGGATGGCCATCTTAAGGTCTGCTATAGTATGGCCGGGGAGGTTGAAGTGTTCTGCTACAGGTTTTTGTATATTGCCATTCCTAATATCTGATTTGTGTCCATTTATCCTTTTTCGTAGCGACTGTCCAGTTTGGCCGATGTATATAGCAGAGGGGCATTGCTGGCATATGATAGTGTATATTACATTGGTGGAGGTGCAGGTGAATGAACCGGTGATGGTGTGGCTGATGTGGTTAGGTCCTGTGATGGTGTCGCTGGTGTAGATATGTGGGCAGAGTTGGCATCGAGGTTTGTTGCATGGATTGGTTCCTGAGCTAGAGTTACTATGGTGCAGTGTGCAGTTGCTGGTGAGAATATGTTTCAGGTTGGCAGGTTGCCTGTGGGCGAGGACTGGCCTGCCACCCAAGGCCTGTGAAAGTGTGGGATCATTGTCCAGGATGGGTTGTAGATCCCTGATGATGTGTTGGAGAGGTTTTAGCTGGGGACTGTATGTGATGGCCAGTGGAGTCCTGTTGGTTTCTTTCTTGGGTTTGTCTTGCAGTAGGAGGCTTCTGGGTACATGTCTGGCTTGTTGATCTGTTTCCTTATTTCCTCGTGTGGGTATTGTAGTTTTGAGAATGCTTGGTGGAGATTTTGTAGGTGTTGGTCTCTGTCTGAGGGGTTAGAGCAGATGCTGTTGTACCTCAGTGCTTGGCTGTAGACAATGGATCGTGTGATGTGCCCAGGATGGAAGCTGGAGGTATGAAGGTAGGCATAGCGGTCCGTAGGTTTTCGGTATAGGGTGGTGGTAATGTGACCATCATTTATTTGCACCGTGGTGTCTAGGAAATGGACCGCCTGTGTAGACTGGTCCAGGCTGAGGTTGATGGTGGGGTGGAAGCTGTTGAAATCGTGGTGGAATTTTTCCAGAGACTCCTTCCCATGGATCCAGATGATGAAGATGTCATCAATGTAGTGTAGGTAGAGAAGGGGCGTGAGTGGACGAGAGCTGAGGAAGCGTTGTTCCAGGTCGGCAATAAAAATATTGGCATATTGTGGGGCCATGCGGGTGCCCATAGTGGTGCCACTGATCTGGAGATATATATTGTCATCAAATTTGAAATAGTTGTGTGTGAGGATAAAGGCACAGAGCTCAGCAGCCAGTTGTGCTGTGGCATCATCAGGGATACTCTTCCTGAGAGCTTGTATTCCATCTGTGTGTGGGATGTTCGTGCAGAGAGCCTCTACATCCATGGTGGACCTTAAGGTGGCCATCCTGCAGCAAAAAAACTTCAGGACCAGACTTCAAAGAGAAACTGCTGAGCTTCAGTTCATCTGCAAATTTGACACCATCATCTCAGGATTAAACAAAGACTGTGAATGGCTTGCCAATTACAAAACCAGTTTCTCCTCCCTTGGTTTTCACACCTCAACTGCTAGAACAGGGCCTCATCCTCCCTGATTGAACTACCTCATTATCTCTAGCTTGCCTGCATATATATACCTGCTCCTGGAAATTTCCACTACATGCATCTGAGGAAGTGGGTATTCACCCACGAAAGCTCATGCTCCAAAATGTCTGTTAGTCTATGAGGTGCCACAGGATTCTTTGCTGCTTTTACAGATCCAGACTAACACGGCTACCCCTCTGATACTTAGGAAAGGTTGAGTCTTCTAACTGTCCCTGGGCTGGAGTTATTATTTATGATAAGGCAACACCAAACATTAACTTAACCATAAATTCCTTTATTAAATCCAAAGGCCAACTACCGTTTCTACAATTGTTTTAAACATATCTAAAAAGCCTAGACAATAAACAATTTACTACATCCAACACAGTAACACACATTCATAAGGATATGGTCAATTATATTTACAGATGGACCAGACCAGAGAATAGTCCTCTCATTCTGCTCTGTCCCAGTTTAATTGGCCCTGATCTGATAAAGATTCTTCAAATTCACAGCTCTCTTCTTTCCCTTTCAGCTAACCTACTAGTATTAGCAAAAAAAATCCCAAATTTGAGGCAGTTTATCCTTACTTTCCTTCTTCTACAGTCTTCCTTTCTTATCTCCTTCACCACCACCACCCTTTGCCTACCAGCAGCAGAGTGGGAAGATTTGTGCTTGTTTCTTTTAAGACACCTTTTTTTTTCTTGTTATTGCCGCTCTTTATTTTATAGTTACTTTTTGAACCATACATCCTTCTCCCACTACATTCTTATAAATCCTCATTCTCAGAGCCTTCTTTTACTAGTTGATTGGGACCTTTTCCTTACTAGCCTCAAATCATAAAGAAAATATATTATTTTCTTAACCAAATTTAAGATAACTTTAATTCTTTAATTTCATAACTATTCCTAAAACTTTTAAAAACACAAATCAATCTTTTCTTAAGTTAGTTTCTTAAACAGTCAGATTAAACATGACACAAATAGACTAATTTGGCCTCTTGTCCCCAATTCAGAACTTCTATTTGTGGTCTCCGAACTATCAGGGAATGAATATGTTAGCCGTAATCGACTTTTGTTTATTTACATTAGTTAAATATTTAACTTTTACAACAGAGCTATTTTGCTCAATCCTGTATCTAAATGGCTGAACAGTTCATTATTTAGCATGGCCTTTTTGATTTATGAAAGATTTTGGAACAATACAAATTTCAGAAATCTACCATGTGATCAGTTCTTCTGTGAGCACAAAAGAAAGTCCATGTCCGTATTTTTATTCCTCATTTTTTATTTTCCTCATTGCAGCTCATTTATCAGTATTAATGTTTAATATTTCAGAGGTTTTACCATTTCTTATTTAATAAAATATACTCACTGAGTGTATTGTGATAATGATAAAAAGTCACAGAAACAGTCATTTTCTTAACATTGAAGAAGGAACTTTATTAGAATAAAGAAAATGGTATTATCCTTATACTGCCTCTCTCTCTCTTTCCTTCACTTTAGAGCTTCTGTCCAGGATCTTTTAAAGTTTAAAGAAATGGCACACATATCCTCATGTGTGAGCCATCAGCACATACTTACTTTTTTGGTATAAACAATCTTTAACAGAAATTAATATTTAATGAGAAATTATAGATCCAGATGAGTTACCAACTTCACTAGTCATCCAGATTTCTGGCCTTGAGGAGGGTTTTTCCAGGTGATTTGCTTAAATTATCAGAGTAGAACTTATCTTATTAAAAGTCTCTTTACAAATCAAGGTTGTTTCTGCTCCTGAATCAAATTTAAATTTAACTATAATATTGAAATCTTGAGATCCAACCCTATACATGAATGCTGTCTTTGAACAGAGATCCCAGAAAATAGGCACTCATCCTTGCTTGGCATATTTCCTTGACTTCTTTTCTTCCATGGACATGTTCAAATATCCTTATTACCTTTTCTACATATGCTTCTACTGTGTGGGCCAGTGTTTCTCAACCTGCATCCCACAAGCTGCTTGTGCCCAATCTGCACAGAGCTGAGGCTGAAGTGACATCCTCAGGGCCATACAGGTAGTATTGTATGTGGCCCACATATGTTATGTTTCCATTCTTGCGGATGTTCTCTGAACTCTTTCCAGTTTATCAACATCCTTGAAATGTGGACACCAGAACTGGATAGAGTATTCTGGCAGAAATCACACCAGTGCCAAATATAGAGGTAATATAACCTTCCTACTTCTACTGATGTTCCCGTTTATACATCAAAGGAGTGCACTATCATTATTGGCCAAAGCGTTGCACTGGCAACTCATGTTCAGCTGATTATGCACCATGACGCTCAAGTATTTTTCAGAGTCACTGATTCCCAGAATAGAGTCTCCCATCCTGGAATAATAGGCTTTGTTCCTAGGTCTATAACTTTACATTTGGTTTTAACTTTATAACTTTAACCTTAACTTTTAGCCTTATTAAAACATATTATTAGCTTGCACCCAGCTTACCAAAAGATCCAGCTCTCTGTATCAGTAACCTGTTCACTTCATTATTTACCATTCCCCCAATCTTTGTATCATCTGTGAACTTTATAAGTGATAATTAAGGCTAAGATTATGTCACAGAGGATGAAATCCATGTCTTCCAGAGACCTCCGTAATATTTCCACTTCAGACCAGGGTGGCTGAGCTAGAGCTGTCAGCCAGCAGGGGGAGCTCTCGACTGCCCGCAGGCCACCAAAGCCCCCCCAGAACTACCAGCACTTGGGCCCGAAGTTCTGAAGTGGTGGCTGGGGGACCCTGCAGCTCCCAGCACCACAGGCAGCAATGGGAACCTTCACCTCTCAGCACCACAGGCGGTAGGGCGGACCCCAGCAGCTCCCAGCTACCACAGTAGCAGGTGGGCGACCCTGGAACTCCCAGCCTCCAAGGGCAGCAGGGGGACCCTGGAACTCCCAACCACCACAGGTGTATGGGTGAGGGGAAAAACCTGGCAGTTCCAGGCAGCCGTGGAGCAGCAGGGTGGATCCCAGCAGCTCCCAGGCACCGTGGGCAGCAAGGGAGGCCCCTGGCAGCCCCAGTTCGTGCGAGTGGGTGAGGAGACCTCCAAAGCTTCCAGGCACCGTGGGCAGCAGATGAGGCCCATGGTGGTGTGAACGTTGGTGGGGGACCCAGGATCTTTGAGGCCACCAGGGGCACGTGGGGGACCCTTGAGCAACAGCAGCGATGGGTGCTAGGCCCCACCCCCATTTTGTTGCAGTCAGTTTTTAGTAAAAA
Organism: Gopherus evgoodei; assembly: GCF_007399415.2. Classification (NCBI taxonomy): domain Eukaryota; kingdom Metazoa; phylum Chordata; order Testudines; family Testudinidae; genus Gopherus; species Gopherus evgoodei. The sequence continues at coordinate 32,803,969 of NC_044323.1, forward strand.
TCATGGATAGGTCTCAGGCTTCCATGAATTTTTGTTATTGTTCGTGACACTGACTGACTTTTATTAAAATAACTGTGACAAAATCTTAGCCTTACTGATGAGTTTATGTTTCCCTTCCATGCCATTGATAAATAGTGCAAGGCCCAAGAGCTATTCGCAGTGGGACCCTCACTAGGCATACAATGGCTTGATGATGAGTCCCTGATTGCAGCCTGTCAATTCATTTTAATTTAATTTCAATTTTAATTCCATTTATAAACAGTTTCAATTTTGCACCTAATGAACTTCTCTGGGCATTGCTGTTCCCTGTGTAAAATACATTATGGCTCAGAATCTTGTGATGTGTTTCTTCCTCTCAGCTAGTAATGAGCTGCCAAAATCTTAACAACCAGTTCCCTATAAAAAGTTCCGATTTGGGGGGGGGAGCGGGGGAGGGGCTGAGGTGGGGGGAGACATACCCATGGGGCCGGGGGTCCCTGCAGGTCCTGGAGCAAATTGCCTCACTTGCCCCCCCGGCAACCCTAGAGCGTGCAGCCCCCTCCCCCCTTACCTTGCTGTCAGCTCAAAGCAGCAGGACGACTTAGCCTCTAATGATAGAACAAGAAGCAATGGGCTTAAACTGCAGCCAGGGAGATTTAGGTTGGACATTAGGAAAAAGTTCCTAACTGTCAGGGTAGTTAAACACTGGAATAGATTGCCTAGGGAAGTTGTGGAATCTCCATCTCTGGAGATATTTAAGAGTAGGTTAGATAAATGTCTGTTAGGAATGGTCTAGACAGTATTTGGTCCTGCCATGAGGGCAGGGGACTGGACTCGATGACCTCTCGAGGTCCCTTCCAGTCCTAGAGTCTATAAGACTCAGGAGCTCAACTGAGCTGTACAGCTGCTGGCCATGCTTCAGCTCTGTAGAGGGGGTTGGGGGTAGACATCCTCATGGGGTCAGGGGCCTGGGTCAAATTGCCCCACTTGCCCCCCCCCCCACGGCCCTACAGCTTGCAGCCCCCTTACCTTGCCGGCAGCCCAGAGCTCAGCAGAGCTGCCCAGCTGCTGGCCATGCTGTGGCTCTTCGGGGTAGGGGAAGCTGGGGAGGGCCCGGGAGAGACATCCTCATGGGGCCAGGGGCCCCTGCAGGGCTCAGGCCAATTGCCCCACTTGCCCCCTCCCCTCCCCTCTGGCCAGCCCTGTAGCTTGCAGCAGGACTTCCACATACACCTTGCTGGGCCTCTCAAAAAGTAGCAGGAGGACGACTCCAGAGCTCCGCTAAGCTGCCCAGCTGATGCTGATGGCTGGCAATGCTGCAGCTGGGGGGGCTGGGGGAAGGGCCAGGGGAGCCTCAGCCTCTGCAGCTGGGAATCCTGGGAGAAACAAGATGGTCCAGCCCGGGGACAGGAGTTCTTTGCCCATCCCCTGGTCCTTTAACAACCAGTTCTCCACGGATAATTTTAGCAACTGGTTCTTGGGAACCTGTGGGAACTGGCTCCAGCTCACCTCTGCTCTCAGTCCATTCCATGTGATTACCAAGACTTGTGGAGAGCAGGAACTTTGGCATTTTCTTTTCCTCTTATTTATGTCTAGAATTAGTCAACTTCTGACACCATGTCATATGGCATATGTAAAGAATCAGAGAAAGAAATACTGTATCCTGAGAGCAGAAAAGCTTTATTAGAATAAGTGAAAAATATTATTGTTAAAGCAATTCTGTTCCTCTCTGCTTCACTGTAAAGTTTCAATCTACAACTTTCCCCAGCCCTTTCATGTCTGGTTTTCCACTAGTCAGGTGTAGATGATCAGCAGGACATTTTCATAGCTAAAGAGGTTGATTCTGTGAGGCACTGAGCATCTCTTGCAAGATGCTTAGATACTGCCTTGGTAGGCATGGTATAAAGGGATTCTATAGACAGAGACAGAGTCCTCTTTACTCATGTTAATTTCAGTGGGGATTGATAGTCCTCAGGATCTTGCAAGATCAAGCCTTGTGTTTTCATTTATGAAGGACAAAGATGCACTAAAAGCATTTATTTCACACCAAACTAAGATATACATTCCCAACATAACCTGCATACTTTTCCAACAATGTATTAAACAATGGGGCCAAAAGAAAAATTATTGGCTCCTGATAATATTCATCAGATTTGGACTCACTAGCATGAGGACCAGCTGGGACCCCTGGACTCTGTGAAGGATAGAGAAGCTATTACAGAGCTGTGTAAGCTGTGAAGCAGGGCTGCAGCCTGAAGCAGGGTGCTTAATATTGGTCTGGCAGAGAGGCAGCATGCTATGGCCCACATACTCTCATCATGGGAGCCAACTTGTTGCTCATAAGAGAGCCAAAGACTAGACATCCTGGAAACTATCTCAGAAGTGGGAGACAATGTCCAAATGAATGGCTGCCCTAGTTGAGCCTTTCCCTTGCTGCAAAAGACAGAAGCTCAGTGGCAGAGCTCAGAGCTCTGCCTTTCACTCTTTCCCTCCAGACTAAAACAAAGCCCTCAGGTTTCTTGCCTATGTCCATTTTCTTTCCTTTTTCTTATCTTCTCTTTTTTCCTTATTATCTCTGCAAGATAATGAGAAGGAGAAAGAGAACTGGAGAAAGGATTCCACACTTCCAAGGCAAGGAGGCAAAACTGAAAGAAGAGGATCTGGTTAAGGTTTACATAAGCAGGGCAGAGTTCACAACTCTTTGTTTCCCAGTAGGTGGCATCATAATACTTTGACTTTTATCCATCCTTGTACAGTAACTCCTCACTTAACATTGTAGTTATGTTCCTGAAAAATGCGACTTTAAGCGAAATGATGTTAAGCAAATCCAATTTCCCCATAAGAATTAATGTAAATGGGGGGGGTTAGGTTCCAGGGAAATGTTTTTTCACCAGACAAAAACTATATATATATGTACACACAGTATGCGTTTTAAACAAACAATTTAATACTGTTCATAGCTATGATGATTGTGAAGCTTGGTTGAGGTAGTGAAGGAAGAGAGTAGAAGAGAGTGGGATATTTCCCAGGGAATGCCTTGCTGCTAAATCAGTGGTTCTCAAACTTTTGTACTGGTGACCCCTTTCACATAGTAAGCCTCTGAGTGCAACTCCCTCATATAAAAGTTCTTTTTATATATTTAACATCATTATAAATGCTGGAGGCAAAGCAGGGGTTGGGGTGGAGGCTGACAGCTCACAACCCCCCATGTAGTAACCTCGTGACTCCCTGAGGGGTCCCAACCCCCAGTTTGAGAACCCCTGTGCTAAATGATGAACTAGCACTTCGCTGAACCCTCAAAGGTTAATACATTGTTGTTAATGTAGCCTCACATTCTACAAGGCAACAGGAATTGAGGGCAGGGGAGACACAGGGCTGGTACAACCTATTAGGCGACCTAGGCGGTCCCCTGGGGCACTAGGATTTGGAGGGCAGCATTTTCTTCAGCGGCGACCGGGGCGGCCAGATCTTCAGCCGCCCCGGTCGCTGCCGACATTTAGGTGGAGGGAACTGGAGCAGGGGGGACAGGGAGGGCCTCCTGCAGCAAGTGGGGGGGCGGCACGCAGGGGGACTCCCCACTCCAGCTCACCCCTGCTCCGCCTCCTCCCCGAGCACACCGCTTCACTTCTCCTGCCTCCCAGGCTTGCGGCGCCAATCAGCTTAGGCGCCGCAAGCCTGGGAGGCGGGAGAAGTGAAGCAGCAACGCCGTGCTTGGGGAGGAGGCGGAGCAGGGTGAGCTGGGGCGGGGAACTGCCGCATGGCTCCCTGGGCCTGGGAGGGAAGCTGCCACGGGGAGGGCACCTTAGGGCAGAGAGGGCAGGAGCGGCACCAGGGTTTTTGGCACCCTAGGCGGGGGTCCTTCCACGCTCCTGGTCAGCGGCGGCAATTCTGTGGCGAGGGGGGGTCCTTCCACACTCCCGGTCTTCAGGGCACTTCAGCGGCGGGTCCCGGAGCAAGTGAAGGACCCGCCACAGAATTGCCGCCGAAAACCCAGAGCGCGGAAGGGCCCCCCGCCGCCGAATTGCCGCCGAGAGCAGCAAAATGCCGCCCCCCCAAATCCTGATGCCCTAGGCAACCGCCTAGGTCGCCTAAATGGAAGCACCAGCCCTGGGAGAGGGGGTGGGGAGCTGCCACACAGCTCCCCGGGGGGAGAGCTGCCATGTGGTGGTGCCCCAGGGCGAGGGGATGGGGGAGCTGCACAGAGGGGGCACCTCAGGGCACGGGGGGGAGCTGCCGCGGGGGGAGGGTGCCTCAGGGTGGGGAGGGCAGGGAGCTGCCGCAGGCTCGGGGAGCGGGGAGGGCGCAAGGTGGAATTTTCGCCTAAGCCGCGAAACATCCTTGCAGCGGCCCTGGGGAGACAGCATAGCAGACAGAGACAGAGCCCTCGTCCAGACTAACCCGCGGCATCGGCGGGTTAAAATCGATTGCTCGGGGATCGATATATCGCGTCTAGTCTGGACGCGGTGTATCGATCCCCGAGCGCGCTTACATCGATTCCGGAACTCCATCAATCCGAACGGAGTTCCGGAATCGACACGGAGAGCCGCGGACATCGATGCAGCGCCGTCCAGACTGGTGAGTACCTCGATTTTAGAAATTCGACTTCAGCTACGTTATTCTCGTAGCTGAAGTTGCGTATCTAAAATCGATTTTAATTCCTAGTCTGGACGTGGCCAGACACACACCCTGTGTGCGGGAGAGAGAGATGCACATTGCCGCTTTAAGTAAGCTGACCCACTCTTAAGTGCATTGTCTTTTTAAGTGGATCAGGAAGTTGAGAGAGCAGCTTTTACCCCAGGATCTCTCTGTCTCTCTCCGTCCCTGTCCCCACCCTGCTCTATATGGAGAAGAAGGGGTAAGCGGGGTGTAGGTGCAGGGGGACACCCTGACATTAGCACCCTCCCCAAGAAAGCAATCAGGAGGCTTGGGGAGCAGCTCCAAGGCAGAGGGCAAGAGCATCACATGTGGGGAGGGACAACTGCAATTGCTAGCCTGCTGGCAGCTGCAGCACAGGGAACTTAGGGGAGCAGGGAGCTGATGGGGGGCTGCCAGTCCACCCTGGTTCCAAGCCCCCACTAGCTAGCTGCAACAGACTGCTCTTCCTGCAAGCGGTGGACAAAGCAGGCAGCTGCCAAACAACATTAGAAGGAAACATTGCACAACTTTAAATGAGCATGTTCCCTAATTGATCAGCAACATAACAACGAAACAACTTTAACCTGGACGACTGTACGATGGGGGAAGGGAGTGGTACAACAATTCTGCTGTCAGTTAAACTCATGCAACTACACTGTGATTATGCTGGTTAAACTGAGGACTGATTTGACCCATGGTGTGATTTTAAAATATTTGTTCCTGGTGCTCTCAATAAAGTATTAATCAGAATCATGCTTTCAAAGTTGCTTTGATAAAAAAAATTATAATTGATATATTAGAAGGATTTTGCATGCTAGTGCATATATATATATATATAAGCATGCAAAAATCTAAACAAGATGCTTTTACACAATTTTCCAGGGTTGACTGTGTACGAAATAAAGTGTGGGTTGCAGCATTTGGAGTGCTGTCTTCTGGGTTAGCTGTGCTAAGCAGCTTTGGACTGTTGCTGTTCTGTGGGGTACCATTTGTCGTGACTGTGGCAAATGCACCATTTCTTATACTGGGTAAGTGAAAAAATGGGTTTGATGAAAAAGTGGAAATGCAAAATATGCCTTGCGGGAGACCATTTTAACATAACATGAATCAGGAATCCGCACAATTAAAAGTTCAGACCACTGAGTAAATTCATCGTTTTCAAGGTGTTTGCCCATTCTGGTATTCAGCAGTGCAGAATGTTTTTTAAAAAAAAAGGGGGAGGGAGTGGGGGCTCAATTCTCTATGGTCATAGAGGAGGGTACAATATCAGAGGGCCATTCAGCTCAATGTGAGATTGGAGCTGGATTCATGCTCCTGAAAGCTGTTCTATATTTCCATATCATGAATGAGGGATATACCTTATCGCCCCAGCCATGCTCCTCTTTCAGAGAAATGTGAGAGAGAGACAGAGGGAGAATGAGAGAGAGAAATCTCACCTAAAGGCAAGGTGCAATGGGAAATGTAATACATTAGGTCATATATGAGTTGGGGGGTGGTTATTTTCTCTGGGTCCATAACTTCACTTCATGTCAACACAATGCTTATGGCTCAGCTTTCGTCATTACATTTAGTGGCTTAACTTACTTGTTTTGCATTTTTGCTATTTTCTATTAGAAACTGATGTTGATGGTATATACAATAAGCTATTAACCTTTTCCCTTTTGTAGGGGTTGGTGTTGATGACATGTTCATTATGATCTCCTCCTGGCAACAGACTAATCCTGAAAATAAAGTTGAAAAGCGGATGGCTGAAACTTATGCAGAGGCAGCAGTGTCTATCACAATCACCACTCTCACTGATGTTTTAGCCTTCTACATAGGGATCATGACTTCCTTTCCATCTGTGAAGTCTTTTTGTCTCTACACAGGAACTGCTTTCATCTTCTGCTATTTATACAACATCACATTCTTTGGAGCTGTTCTTGCTTTAAATGGTAAAAGGGAAGAAGGCAACAGACACTGGTTAATTTGCACAAAAGTGAAAGACATTGTTCAGCGTCATCGCTCCTGCTTGTACAACATGTGCTGTGTAGGAGGCTTTTCTGATAAATCTTCTGGGAGAGAAGATGAACATCCAATGAATAAATTCTTTAGGAAATATTATGGTCCTTTCCTTACAAAGATCTGGACCAAAGTGTTTGTGGTGTTGCTGTATGGAGGGTTCCTGGCTACTAGTATTTATGGGTGTACTCAGATGAAGGAAGGTATAGACCTGCGAAATCTGGCTAGTGACGATTCTTATGTCATTCGGTACTATGACTGGGAAGATGAATATTTCTCAGAGTACGGTCCTAGGATTATGGTCACTATCACAGAAAATGTACCTTATTGGAATCTATCCATTCGTAATGACATTGAGAACTGTATGGAGTCTTTAGAAAATAACTCCTACGTGGACAAGAGTCTGTCAGAGTCATGGCTACGAATGTATGAGAATGTTGCTAGAATTGGTTCACTGAATATAGATACTAAGGCGTTTTTCATGGGTAATTTATCTGAACTATATAAATTATTTCCAGAGTTTGAATGGGACATTGATATTCGCTATAAGGAAATTGCAGCCTCACGTTTTTTCATTCAAACAGTGAACGTTACTACTGCAGTTGATGAGAAAAACCTTTTACACCAATTAAGAGACCTGGCCAAGGGCTGTAAGATCCCATTAATGGTATATCACCCAGCATTCATATATTATGATCAGTATATCGTAATAGTGCCAAACACCATTCAGAATGTTGGAATTGCTTCTGGAGTTATGTTGTGTATTTCCTTGCTGCTTATTCCCAATCTGCTCTGCTCCTTGTGGGTAACTTTTGCTATTGCTTCTGTTATTGTTGGCGTTACTGGTTTCATGACATACTGGGATGTCAATCTTGATTCCATATCTATGCTCAACCTTGTCATTTGCATCGGATTTTCAGTAGATTTTTCTGCTCATATATCGTATGCATTTGTTTCAAGTGAAAAGTCAACGATGAATGAGAAGGCAGTTGATGCACTGTATCTTCTTGGCTACCCCGTGATACAAGGTGCTATCTCCACTATATTAGGAGTAATTGTGCTGTCTGCAGCACAAGCTTACATCTTCAGAACATTTTTTAAGATTATGTTTCTCGTTATCTTGTTTGGAGCTGTTCATGGTCTTGTTTTTATTCCAGTATTTTTAACATTTTTTGGAATTTGTGGCAGATCAGCAAACAAAAGAGTAAATATCAAAACAATAGGGGAAGACAGCAACTCTTTTAGTAACACACAAAATCCAAATAATGTTAGGTGTTATGAAAACCAGATTGATTGTAATGGAAACAGTTTTCTAAAAGACAATATTATTAGACAACTAAATGATATAGGAATGGAAAAGCCAAACAGTGGCTACCTCCACTCCAATTTCTTTCCAGTTTCACAAAATCATGACAGCAATTCCTTCCTCTATCAGAATAATGCAGTAATGGTTTACAAAAAACAAATCAAACAGCTTCATGATGAAGGTAAAATAAATCCAGATTGCCCATAAATTTATTTACAATTTAAAATACAGCATATGAGCCAAAAAGTACATGTTGTAGGTTTCAAAACATTAATCACCAGACTTAAATTTATATTGTATGAAAATGTCAGTTTTCTACTGTTCAGGTTTAACACTTAATGGGAGTAGCTCGAAGCCCAGTAGGGAACTTTTAATGCACCATTGTGGGGTCCACGTGGACAGTTACTGCACAACATGCAAGTGTGCTGTAAATTTGTACCACAGTTTACCATGCACAAACTGTCCATCTAGATAAGCACTTAGATCATTAGAGAAAATGTGTGGGTCAAGTAAAATGATATCACAAAATTAAAAGCTTACCAAACAAAAACACTTTGTTAAAATACATTTAAAGTTAAAAAAGTGTTTCAACAGAGTCCAGATTAAACCCTTCAGAAACGACACTTTCCTTTACCAAAATGCTATAGAAAATATTAAGAAGTTTGGAGATCATTAATTAAGAGCGCCACCTAGTTCCATACTGCTGTGTAATATTTTGTCACTTATTATAATCCCACTTTACATAATCCAGTCACCAGCCTTAAATTTTCCACTCTGCTGTATTCTATGAAGGATATATGTTCTTGGGTGTATTCTGTTGATTTTATATATTCTTTGTTAAATTACCAGTAACTATTTCAAAAGAAACATTGTCAAGAATATGTTAAATTGTGCCAGCATTATTTGGGCTTTCTCATAGTGTTCTTTCTTATGAAATTTAAATGTAGGGGGCCCTATATTACCATGCAAGCAGACAAGTTGTTAAAGTGGTTGATCAAAAATCAGGCCTAGGAGCAGCAGCAGCACTTAAGTACTACAGCAACTGGCAACTCAGGTAACAGCAGGTTATTGCAAAACAGCAGAAGCACCCCAGGACCTATTGCAGCAGATGGCAGCCGAGTTGCCACCTTTGACCCATCTGGCCTCATCAGCAGTGACCCTGTTTAATAGCCACCCTCTGACCAAAATGTCACCAAATTATTTGGTGACATTTGAAAGGGTTGCCACAGTTTTCCTGTCAGAAATCTGCCTGGCCCAGCCCATGTATAGTAAAGAACAGGCCACCTTCAAGGTGTTAGAGTTTGCAGGAGCAATGGGCTACAATCAACTGGAGAGAACACAGTAGATTGGATGGACATATAGATGCTGGTTTCAGAGTGAAATGTGTTCTCCTGGGACACAGCCGAGGTCAGCACACAATGGTTTTGGGATCTCTGGTAGTGGTGGCTAAAACTTGAGATCCACTCTTCTGCAGGACCTGTTTAGTTATTGGTGGTGGAGCAATTTAGAAAGATTCTGCCAGGCAGGCCATGAGAATGGAACTGTTGGTGTCATACCGAACAGACAGTTGCAGATGTGCATCTTGTGGAAGACGATATGGCAGCTGAACCCCTCCCAGGGAATAGCATTTCCTCAGGGGAAAGGTGCAGGATCTCGTTTGTAACTGCGGAGCCAACTGTTTTGACCTGCCTACAGGAGAGATTGTAGTGAATTGAAGGCCTGTATACTAATATCCTGGCTGTGGATGCAGCATGTAGAGTTGAAATTGTAGGCTCAGTGGTGTTCTGGGTTAGGTTGAGGGAGGCTGGGGAGATGTTGTTATCACCAGTCCATGTGACATTTGAATCAGCTCAACATGAGGAGATGCTCTTTTTGAGATCAGGTGTGTGGCAGATTTTGGGCAAGCAGCTGATGCTGACTCCACAAAAGGTGGCTGGGACTCTGCAAGTATCCCCAATTAATGTGTGTCAGGGTATACCTCATTCCATGAAGGGCACAAGTTGCTCCACACTGTGCAAGTGCCCCTATGTGGGCCCAGTGCAGATTTTTCCTGAGGCGTGGCAGCTGCCTGTTTATCCATGAGGCATTCCTTTTTTATGTCTTTTAAGGTCTACAAATCCTTTTCATAGAAGCTCAGGAGAGGAGATCATCTCTTGTCAGTTCTTCAAGGGAAGTCTGGGGTGGGGGCGAGTTCTACAGAGCCAGACGGGCCAGTCACATCTAGTTGTGATAGGGACAAAGAGGAAGATTGTTCCTCCAGTGAGGGCAGATTGCCGTCAGATGAGTTTTGTGGTGATGGTGTTCTTGGGTGGCAGTGACAGACTGGCAGACCACTTCCCTCCCTTTGGGCCATCACAAGTGCTGGGGAAGAAAGCAGAGGAGACTGGAAGTGGGAGGGAAGCTCTGATGTTACAACCATCATTCTGACAGTATTTACTTCCTCCACATATACCTGAGAGTCTGCACACCTGGGTATTTGGCTGGAGGTCTCCTGAAAGGCCCTGACCTTGAGAGAGGATTTGCTGTTTCTGTGATATTTGAGAAGCTATGGATAAATATTAAATGTGCATTAATATTAGAGGGCAGACAAAAACTACTAACCACATTGTGGAGAGCTGTCTGTCCTGGCAGCTGGAGTATGACGTTGTGATTCTAAATGCTCACTGACAGAGGGCCCACTATACTATAAATCATATCAGGGAAGACACAGTCACTGCCCCCAACACACCATTGTCATAATATGAATCCAAAAGGTAACTTATAAGGTATTGTATGTAAAACAGTGATGTGCAGGTCAGGAATATCATTGTGTGATGTATGTGTGGGTTCTCTATAAACAGTTATGTAAATGTGCCCCAAATATGTTCTTAAAATGTATTTTGGAGGCAGTGCAAAAATCAAGCCTGCCTTATACAAAGGAATGTGGATTTACCTGTCTAGCCCACTTGATTCCAGGCAGAGGACAAGGAAAGCACAGTAACATATGAGGTAAACAAAGCATACAAACTAACAAGTGGTGAAGAAAACAGTTTAGTGACCACACGGAGGGCAGAGTCTGCACTCTGAGGAAGACAAAGACCATGGAGGCTGAAAAATAAAAGGAGAATAAAAAGACATTCTAGGTATCCATCACTTAGGGCATGTCTACACTACAAAATTAGGTTGATTTTATAGAAGCTGATCTTTAGCAACCAATTTTATACAGTCGATCGTGCGTGTCCCCACTAAGTGCAGTAGGTTAGTAGAGTGCATTCTCAATACCGTGGCTAGCATCGATTCATAGAGTGGTGCACTATGGGTAGCTGTCCCACAGTTCCCGTTGCCCATTGGAATTTTGGGTTAAGCTCCCAATGCCTGATGGGGCAAAAACATTGTTGCAAGTGGTTTTGGGTGTATGTCGTCAGTCTGCCCTCCCTCCCTTCTTGAAAGCAATGTCAAACAATCATTTAGCACCTTTTTTCCTGGATTATCCGTGCAGACGCCATAGCACAGCAAGCATGGAGCCCACTCAGCTGCACATTGCTTTTATGAGCATTGTAAACACTTCACACATTATCCTGCAGTATGTGCAGAGCTTAGCTAGGAGCCAGCAGCACGAGGAAGATTGTGAGGCAGACATAGACACAGACATTCCTGAAAGCACAGGATGTGGCAATTGTGATATAATGGCAGCATTGGGACATGTTGATACAGTGGAATGCCAATTCTGGGCCCGGCAAACAAGCACAGACTGATGGGACCACATAGTTTTGCAGGTATGGGTGATTCCCAGTGGCTGCAAAACTTTTGCATGCATAAGGCCTCTTTCATGGAACTGTGTGAGTTGCTTTCTCCTGCCCTGAAGCGCAGGAATACCAAGATGAGACCAGCTCTGACAGTTGAGAAGCAAGTGGCGATAGCCCTGTGGAAGCAATGCCTGACTGCTACTGGTCAGTCGGGAATCAATTTGGAGTGGGCAAATCTACCCTTGGGGCTGCTGTGATTCAACTAGCCAAGGCAATCAAGAACCTTAGAATCATAGAATATCAGGGTTGGAAGGGATCTCAGGAGGTCATCTAGTCCAACCCCCTGCTCAAAGCAGGACCAATTCCTAGCTAAATCATCCCAGCCAAGGCTTTGTCAAGCCTGACTTAAAAACCAGTAAGGAAGGAGATTCCACCACCTCACTAGATAACCCATACCAGTGCTTCACCATCCTCCCAGTGAAAAAGTTTTTCCTAATATCCAACCTACTTCAACTCGCGACCATTACTCCTTGTTCTGTCATCTGCTACCACTGAGAACAGTCTAGATCCAGCCTCTTTCAAACTCCCTTTCAGGTAGTTGAAAGCAGCTGTTAAATCCTCACTCATTTTTCTCTACTGCACACTAAATAATCCCAGTTCCCTCAGCCTCTCCTCATAAATCATGTGCTCCAGCCCCCTAATCATTTTTGTTGCCCTCCGGTGGACTCTTTCCAAGTTTTCCTTCTTGTAGTGTGGGGCCCAAAACTGGACACAGTACTCCAGATGAGGCCTCACCAATGTCGAATAGAGGGGAATGATCATGTCCCTCGATCTGCGGCAATGCCCCTACTTATACAGTCCAAAATGCCATTAGCCTTCTTGGCAGCAAGGGCACACTGTTGACTCATATCCTGCTTCTCGTTCACTGTAACCCCTAGGTCCTTTTCTCCTTTTCTGCAGAACTGCTGCCTAGCCATTCGGTCCCTAGTCTGTAGCAGTGCATAGGATTCTTTTGTCCTAAGTGCAGGACTCTGAACTTGTCCTTGTTGAACCTCATCAGGTTTCTTTTGGCCCAATATTCTAATTTGTCTAGGTCCCTCTGTATCCTATCACTACACTCCAGCATGTCTACCACTCCTCCCAGTTTAGTGTCATCTGAAAACTTGCTGGGTGTGCAGTCCATGCCCTCCTCCAGATCATTAATGAAGATATTGAACAAAACCGGCCCCAGGACCGACCCTTGGGAGACTCTGCTTGATACCGGCTGCCAACTAGACATGGAACCATTGATCACTACCCGTTGAGCCCAACGATCTAGCCAGCTTTCGATCCACCATTCATCCAACTCATACTTCTTTAACTTGCCGGCAAGAATACTGTGGGAGACGGTATCAAAAGCTTTGCTAATATCAAGGATTAGCACATCCACCACTTTCCCCTCATCCACATAGCCAGTTATCTCATCAGAGAAGGCAATTAGGTTAGTCAGGCATAACTTGCCCTTGGTAAATCCATGCTGGCTGATTCTGATCACTTTCCTCTCCTCTAAGTGCTTCAGAATTGATTCCTTGAGGACATGCTCCATGATTTTTCCAGGGACTGAGGTGAGGCTGACTGGCCTGTAGTTCTCCGGATCCTCCTTCTTCCCTTTTTTAATGATGAGCACTACAGTAGCCTTTTTCCAGTCATCCGGGACCTTCCTCGATCGCCGTGAGTTTTCAAAGATAATGGCCAATGGCTCTGCAATCACATCCGCCAACTCCTTTAGCACTCTCTGATCCAGCACATCCAGCCCCATGGACATGTCTCGTCCAGCTTTTCTAAACAGTCCCGAACCACTTCTTTCTCCACAGAGGGCTGGTCACCTTCTCCCCATACTGTGCTGCCCAGTGCAGCAGTCTGGGAGCTGACCTTGTTTGTGAAGACAGAGGCAAGAAAAGCATTGAGTACACCAGCTTTTTCCACATTCTCTGTCACTAGGTTTTCTCCCCCATTCAGTAAGGGGCCCAGACTTTCCTTGACTTTCTTCTTGTTGCTAACATACCTGAAGAAACCCTTCTTGTTATTCTTAACATCTCTTGCTAGCTGCAATTCCAAGTGTGATTTGGCCTTCCTGATTTCACTCCTGCATGCCTGAGCAATATTTTTATACTCCTCCCTGATCATTTGTCCAACCTTCCATTTCTCATAAACTTCTTTTTGTGTTTAAGATCAGCAAGGATTTCACTGTTAAGCAAAGCTGGTCGCCTGCCATATTTACTATTCTTTCTACACATTGGGATAGTTTGTTTTTGCAACCTCAATAAGGATTCTTTAAAATACAGCCAGCTCTCCTGGACTCCTTTCCCCCTCATGTTGTTCTCCCAGAGGATCCTGCCCATCAGTTCCCTGAGGGAGTCAAAGTCTGCTTTTCTGAAGTCCAGGGTCCGTATTCTGCTGCTCTGCTTTCTTCCTTGTGTCAGTATCTTGAACTCGACCTCTCATGGTCACTGCCTCCCAGGTTTCCATCCACTTTTACCTTCCCTACTAATTCTTCCCAGTTTGTGAGCAGCAGGTCAAGAAGAGCTCTGGCCCTAGCTGGTTCCTCCAGCACTTGCACCAGGAAATTGTCTCCTACGCTTTCCAAAAACTTCCTGGATTGTCTGTGCACCGCTGTATTGCTCTCCCAGCAGATATCAGGGTGGTTGAAGTCTCCCATGAGAACCAAGGCCTGCGATCTAGTAACTTCTGTTAGTTGCCCGAAGAAAGCCTCATCCACCTCATCCCCCTGATCTGGTGGTCTATAGCAGACTCCCACCATGACATCATCCTTGTTGCTCACACTTCTAAACTTTAATCCAGAGACTCTCAGGTTTTTCTACAGTTTCATACCGGAGCTCTGAGCAGTCATACTGCTCTCTTACATACAATGCAAGTCCCCCACCTTTTCTGCCCTGCCTGTCCTGCCTGAACAGTTTATATCCATCCATGACAGTACTCCAGTCATGTGAGTTATCCCACCAAGTCTCTGTTATTCCAATCATATCATAGTTCCTTGACTGTGTCAGGATTTCCAGTTCTCCATGCTTGTTTCCCAGGCTTCTTGCATTTGTGTATAGGCACTTAAGATAACTCGGTGATAGTCCCGCTTTCTCAGTATGACAGGAGTCCTCCCCTCCTGTGCTCTCCTGCTCGTGCTACCTTCTGGTATCCCATTTCCCCACTTTCCTCAGGGCTTTGGTCTCCATCCCCTGGTGAACCTAGTTTAAAGCCCTTCTCACTAGGTTAGCCAGCCTGTTTGCGAAGATGCTTTTCCCTCTCTTCACTAGGTGGAACCCGTCTCTGCCTAGTACTCCACCTTCTTGGAACACCATACCATGGTCAAAGAATCTAAAGCCTTCTCTCCAACAGCACATGCATAACCATTCGTTGACTTCCACGATTCAACTATCTCTACCCAGGCCTTTTCCTTCCACAGGGAGGATGGACGAGAACACCACTTGCACCTCAAACTCCTTTATCCTTCTTCCCAGAGACTCGTATTCTGTAGTGATCTACTTAAGGTCATTCTTGGCAGTATCATTGGTGCTCACATGGAGAAGCAGGAAGGCATAGTGATCTGAGGGCTTGATGAGTCTCGTCACTGTCTCCGTCACATCGTGAATCCTAGCTTCTGGC
This sequence comes from Gopherus evgoodei, assembly GCF_007399415.2. Taxonomy (NCBI): domain Eukaryota; kingdom Metazoa; phylum Chordata; order Testudines; family Testudinidae; genus Gopherus; species Gopherus evgoodei. Next base: position 32,819,272 of record NC_044323.1, read on the forward strand.
AAGCAGCAGACCTCGGTTTTCCTGGTGAGGGCAGCAGATAGATGACTCAGTCCCCTTGAGGAGGGAGTCCCTAACCACCACCACCCGCCTCCTTCTTTTGGGAGCAGTGGTCACGGAACCCCTATCCCTAGGACAGTGCATCTCATGCCTTCCAATCAGTGGAGTCTCCTTCTGCTCCCTTCCCTCAGATGTATCATCTAGTCCACTTTCCGCATTAGTACCTGTGGAGAGAAAATGAAAACGGTTGCTCATATGTATCTCCATTGCTGGTACATGGACGTCCCTCTTTCTTCTGGAGGTCACATGCTGCCAGATTTCTTCACCGTCCTTCTGTCCCCGTTGCGCAGCCTGCTCTGATTCTTCAGAACATTGTGCCTGTAGAAGCATATCCTGATGTTTGTCCAGGAAATCTTCATCTTCTCTTAGGCAATGCAGAGTTGATACTTGTTTTTCCAGACCTCAGACCTTCTCTTCCAATATGGAGACCAGCTTGCACTTTGTACAAAGTCACTTCTACCTGTGGAAGAAAGACAAACATGGTGCAGCCTGTGCAGGTAATAACAGCTGAACACTCACCATCCATATTGCCTTCCTTCTAAGAGCTTCCTCGGCTGTGGCAGAAACTACTCGGAGAAGCCCACAAGATGAAAGCCTCAGTGGGCTCTCCCCAGGCAAACTCCCTCTGTTAGCCTCCACTGTTCGCCGCCTTCTGCTAACAAGGGTAGTTGTTCGCCTTCTGCTAACAAGGGTAGTTACTCTGGGAAATGTGCAGGTCATAGTGGATGGCTTTGCTGCAATGGAGTTCCCTAACTGTGATGGAGCGATAGACGGAATGCATATCCCTATCTTGGCACCGGACCACCTTACCAAACAGTACATAAACTGTAAGGGATACTTCTCAATGGTGTTGCAAGCACTGGTGGATCACAAGGGCCATTTCACTGACATCAACATGGGATGTTCGGGAAAGGTGCATTACGCTCGCATCTTTCAGAACTCCAGGCTGTTCAAAAAGCTGCAAGAAGGGACTTTCTTCCCAGACCAGAAAATTACCGTTGGGGATGTTGAAATGCCAATAGTTATCATTGAGAACACAGCCTACCGCTTGCTCCTGTGAAAGTTACTGATAGCCCCCCTTAACAGCTTTCAAGCAGCCAATAGGGGAAAGCAGAAGCCTCATGTACACAGTACCCTGAACTTTTGAACTATCTTTTCTCTTCTGCCTTAAAGCAGGAGAAACTCGCTCCAAACTGGTTTTCACAGACCAGATAACAGAAGTACAGGGTTTGACACCTACCAATCAAATGTTAACACGCAAGGGTCTTTGTCTAAAAGTATATAAAAGGCTTGTGAAATTTGTATGGAATAGAGTCTTTTGTACCAAGGTACAGTGCTTTCCTTTCTTCTGCAGAATAAAGCATCTTTTCCTTATCCCTGTCAGGCTGTTATTAGCTCTCAGCTAGGCAGACCCGATATTTCGGTAACACTCCCATGGCTCATGAAGCCATACACCGGCAGCCTGGACAGTAGTAAGGAGCAGGGCCGGCTTCAGGCCGATTCACCCGATTCCCCTGAATCGGGCCCCGCGCCTAAGAGGGCCTCAGGCCCAAGCCCCATTATGGTGTACTGGCAAGGGCTGGTGCGCCGCACTGGGGTGGCCCGGCTTTCCATTGCCACCAGAGCCTCACTGCTGGAGCCCTGGGGTAGTGCTGTGGGGCTCTGGGAGCTGTTTTAAAAGTTCGGGGCTCTGGCTGCTTCTACCGCCCTGGCCTTTTAAATAGCCACGGGAGCCACGCCGCTTCCCCAAAGCTCCCTTGGCTATTTAAAGGGCCAGTGGTAGAAGCAGGGGAGCCCTGGGCTGCTGCTGCTACCCTGGTGGGGGAGGAAGGAAGAGGGGGCACTCACTGTACAGGGTGGGCTGTACTTCCTGTATCCGCACCCCCTGCCCACAGCCAGCCCCTGCTGCACCCACCCTGCCCGCACCAGCCCCACACCCTCTGCCCTGCCCACAGCCAGCCCGCCTCACACCCTCCTTTTTTACATGGTTTTTTTCTTTTTAGTCATCCCTGCCAGGGCCCCACCAAAAATGTTCCAATTGGGCCCCACACTTCCTAAAGCTGCTCCTAGTAAGGAGCAGTTCAACTGTAGGCTGAGCAAGTGCAGAGTGGTAGTAGAATGTGCCTTTGAATGTTTAAAAGGGTCCTAGTGATGTTTGCTGAGTAGGTTAGGCCTCAGCGAAACCAATATTCCCACTGTTATTGCTGCTTGCAATGTGCTTCATAATAGCTGTGAGAGTAAGGGAAAGATGTTTATGGCAGGGTGGGAGATTGAGGGAAATCACCTGGCAGCCAGTTTTGAACAGCCAGATACCAGGGGGATTAGAAGAGCACAGCTAGGTCCACTGTGCATCAGAGAGGCTTTGAAAAATCGTTTAATGACTGACCAGGCTACGGTATGACAGTTGTGTGTGTTTGTCCTTGATGCAAAGCTTCCCGCTTTGGTGAATGTACTTCCCTGTAAGCCAGTCCCCCTCCCCCCTTTGACCACAGCTGGCACAGGAAATAAAGTCCCTATTGTTTTGAATCCATTCATTCTTTCTTTATTTTTTAAAAACTGAGATCACTGACAAGTAAGGTAGCCCAGGTGGAGTGGGGGAGGAGGGAAGGATAAGGCCACATTGCTTATTGTAGCCACACTACAAATCAAAGCTGTTTGAATAACAGCCTTCTGTTGCTTGGGCCATCCTCTGGAGTTGAGTGGCTGGGTGCACGGAGCCTCCCCCCGTGTTCTTGGGCATCTAGGTGAGGAGGATATGGAACTTAGCAAGGAGGGCAGGCAGTTACACAATGGATGCAGCGGGAGTCTGTATTCTAGTTGCCTTTCCTGAAGCTCCACCAGACACCTCATCATGTCTGTTTGCTCCCCCATTAGCCTCAGCATCTCCTTCTGTGTTCTGATCACACTCACTGTATCCTTTCCTAGCCTCTGCCACCAAATGCCTCCATGCATTCAGCTATGCCCTATCAGTGCAGGAGGACTGCATGAGCTCTGAAAACATGGCATTGTGAGTGCGTTTTTTTGCCTTCTAATCTGCGCTAATCTCAGGGACGGAGTTGATATGAGGAGCATAGAAACATTGGCAGCTAAAGGGGGAAAAAGAAGGGAGAGTAGAATTTAAGAAGATACATTTCTGAGAACAAAAGTGAGACTCTTCCACAGTGAATCAAGCAATTCATAGCAGACAGCACGTGTTATAGGTACAAAGTCGCATTTTGCCTTTTATATTGAGCACCTGCCGGTATGGTGACACATCACACATAGCTGGGCAACAGAATTCTGTTTCCAGGCAGTCATGGTAAGCCAAAGGGTATGTGGGGTTGGCTTCTTCAGCGTTCACAACATGTGGGAATGGTTTCAAACTGCAGCGCCCTCCTTTCCCATAGCAACCAATGCCAGTTGGTTTTGCCATTTTAAAGAAGAAGTTACGGGTTTCAGGATGGATGTGCAGCACACCCCTCCTCCCTCCCAACCCCTCAGGCGTGGCTGTTCTCCGGGCTGATCCCTTTTAGCAAAGCACAAACAGCCCAGCATGACCAGGATCTAATGTGCCAGGGATCACCAAACAGAAGGGATTACTGTTCCCTTGCAAAAATTCCCCTATTTCAACCAGGTGACCATGAATGATATCACTCCTGAGGTTGACACAGAAAGATAAAGACTGAATATTTCATGAATGCAACCAAAACTCAGGACCATTTACTGCCATGCTTTGTGCTGCAATGATTCCAGACCATAAGTAAAAAGTGATTTTATTAAATACAGAAAGTAGGATCTAAGTGGTTCCAAGTAGTAACAGAACAAAGTGAGTCACCAAGCCAAATAAAATAAAATGCGCAAATCTATACCTAATTAAACTAAATAAGGATAAGATCCTCACCAGTTCCAGAATGCTCCCTTTTGCAGGCTAATCTTCTTTTAGTCTGGGTCCAGCAGTTGCTCACACCCCCTGTGGTTACTGTCCTTTGTTTCAGTTTTCTTTAGGGTCCTGGTGGGGTGAAGAGGCTCCTTCTTTAGCCAGCTGAAGACAAAATGGAGGGGTCCCCCAGGGGTTTAAATAGACTCTCTTGTGGGTGGAGACCCCCTCCTCACCCTGTGTAGAATCCAGTCACAAAATGGAAATTTGGAATCACATGGGCAAGTCACATGCCCATGCATGATTCAGGACTTGCAGGCAGCAGTCATTACCCACATGGTACCTTGAATGTCTTCAGGTAGACTTCTTATGTGGATTGGAGTCTTCCAAGCTCTTTTGTCTGTTAAATGCTTCCTGACAGAGCACATTCCTTTCCCAAGAAGTGACCAAATGTTCTAACTAAGGCTACTTAGAAATCAAGCAATTATACAGCTAATGTTTATAACTTTGAACACACAAATGGTGCCTGCGTACAACTAGGATGAACATAACCAGTAGATCATAACCTTTACATTGATATGTTACATGGCATATGTAGCAAAAGTCTATTCCAGTTTTATCATACGTACATTTATAAGCACCCCCCATAAAGCCTTATGGGGTACACTGTCACAGGGAAGGTGTCAATTTTTTGCTTAAGTAGGTAACAGGATGCCATCTTGCATCAGTACTGCACCCAATCCAATGTTAGAAGCGTCAGTTCACAGCACAAATGTTTTGCTGAAATCGGAGCTGACCAGAACTAACTCTTTAGACACAGCTTCTGTTATGTTCTGGAAGTCTCTCTCACATACCTCTGTCCATACCACCCAGTCTGGTTTCCCCTTTTTTGTAAGACCTGTTATGGGAGCCTGTAAAGGTGCAGACACCCCTGTGGCGCCTCCTGCTGGTCTCTGTCGGGGATTAGCTCATCCAGCTTCCAGAGCGCCCTCTACAGGCCGGTGATCCACCTTACCGCTGGCCCTCATGTCCCTCCTAGGACCCCAGTGCCCCTTTCTCTGGGGTGCTGCCCCTCAGTCTCAGGGTCTCCCCACCCAGGGGAACCCCCAAACCCTATCCCCACCTTGCCTCAGTGTAAGGCTACTGCCAGCCACCAACTAGCCCCCATTCCCGGGGCAGACTGCAGTGTATGCCACTCATCACTGGCAAGTGGGGTTTGGACCTGCTGCCTTTCCCTGCAACTCAGTACCTCCGTGGGCCTTGGACAAGGCCCTGCAGCCTGAGGAGTTGCCGGCCTGGAGCTCCCCAGCTCCTCTGGCCTTTCCTCAGCTCTGCTTCACTCCAGTACCCTTAGCTTCCCCAGCAGCTAGAGCCCTCTCCCTTCAGACCTAGAGGGAGACTGTGTGCCTTTACTCCTGGCTCAAGCCTTTAGAGAGCCAGCTGGGCCGTGATTGGGGTGTGGCCTCCAGCTGAGGCTGTTTCCCCCTGTCCCTGCCTGCAGGTATATGGGATCTTGGGGAGCAATTACCACAAAGGTGGGGTGCCAATTAATTTCTTTATTAAAGGAAAAAGGAAGTGGTGGGAATTTAACAATGCAATACAATGGGATGGGGTGTATAGGGTGTTTACAATAGACAATGATGCGAGGGGTTCTTATTAAACAGTGTAGGGAGTTCTAACAGTGGGATACAGTAAGTGGGGTTCAGCACTATGGGATACAGTACAGTCAATAAGCGTATCAAAAAGAAATGCAAAATAAAATGGTCGCTTCTATATAAAATGGTCAACAATCTTAGATAGAATGTATTAAGTGGTTAGTGGCCTTATACACAATGTAACACAATGGTATCAATGCAAATACAAAGTATAACAGAAAAGTGGAAGCAACCAATGGGGTGTTATAATTACAAGTAAAATGTGAATCACAGTGCAATAATACAATATGGGTGATAAGTGAAATTATGCAATGTAATGGTATAAAAGAAAATTAATGACTTAATTTGTGAGGCTAGGATAGCAGATAATCTGCAAGAGTGTCCCTACAGGCTGGGTCAAGGAACAGGAAGGGGGAGGGGAGTGAATGATTAGTGGCAGCTGATGAGAGGAGAGTGCGGCTGGAGGCAGCGAGAGACTTTGATGCCCTGCAGGGTAAGGACAACGGAGCAGTGTGATGGTGATCTTCGGTAGGGGAGGGGCAGCGGAGAAGTGTAAAGAAGGGCTAGAGAGAGGTTTAAGCAACAAGCGGACACCAAAAACAAAGGGAAAAAAAAAGCGGCAAAGGGTTTGGGAAGTTTCACAGGGGGGGAAGCAGCAACGGGTTTGGGGAGTTCGGAGGGTGATGCAGATGCGGGGGGAAAAGCAGCAAAGGGTTATAACAGGGAGACACGGAGAAGCACACAGAGGGGGAGATTGGAGCGGGGGAAAAACAGACACAGGAAAGTTCAGGGAGAGATCGGGACAGCGGGAAGACGAATTTAAGCAGCAAAAACCTTATCTATCTTAACCAACGACTAGGCAAAACAACAAATATCACAATTCTAAGCAAAACTATAACAAGCAACTATACGGAGCAACAAAACAGTAAACTATAACAAGGCAGGTGAACTTACAAGCTCTACAATCTTAACAAACTATGACTTATTAAACTAAAAAAACAAAACCTATGGTGCACCTTGTGCTATGGGGAAGTCACAGAGGGCAGAGTGGTATGTGCCCAGGATACAGCTCCCAAGGAAGCCAAGGGATGGTGGCTGCAGCAATGGATACAGCTGAAAGCAGGGAGCCCCAAGGCAAAGCCCACAGGAGCAGAGCTTAGCATCGGCACAAACTTATTTTTAGCAGCAAAGCTCCGCGGAGTTTAAGAGAGGTTTTAAGACACAGACCAAGGTTTAGCTTGAGTCTGTGTGCTAGGGAAACAGAGCCAGCAGCTAAAATAATAAAATAAAAGTATAGAAAGTTTCACAGAGGGATTCTTACCAGTCCCCAAGGCAGCAGCAAAGGCAGAAGCAGCAGCAACATCAGAAGAAGCAAGGAGGGCTCGGTACAGTCTCAATAATCAGGAGATCTCTCAGGTAGCAATTCGTTCTTCGTGGGGGGGGGTTAAAAAACCAGGGGTACGCTCAAAAATAAAACGAGAGCGGAGAAAGGACCCCCCAAAACCCCTGCCTGATCAGACCAGGCAGCAATGCAGGAACCTTTCTGATGTTTGTTTCAAAAATGTCTGTTTTTAAAGGCAAACTTAGGCAGTTTCCCACCAGTAATCCTGATAGGCTCCCTCTGTCACAGGGGAGGAGGCACAGGTAAAAACTGCAGGTGAGCACAGAAACATGTCTGGGCAGAGTCCTGTGCAATAGGTGACTCAAAAGCACATGAGGCCTATGACTCATGCCCAGGATCTTAAAAACACAATAGGTCTTGCAGCTCTGGACATTGCCTGCCCTACACCGAGCCCAGGTTCAACGAGGTGATAACAGGACCAACCCTTTGAACAGGGCAGTGGTCCCATTTAGCACGCAGCACAAGTGGCCATCCCTTTGAGAAGGGCAATGGCTCTTGTTAAACAACTTAAGGGGCCCTCCCTTTGAGAAGGGCAGTGGCCCTGGCAAACAACTTAACAGCCAGGGAAGGGCGGCCACAGGAGGAGAACAAAAACAAAATGGAGTATGGGGACAGCTGTAAGAAACAAAATGGAATAGAGGGATAGCTGTAACAGACACCCCCAATCAGCCTCACTGCTTTTCTCATCCCACAGCCCTCCTCCAGGGCTGTTTTAAATCCCTCAGGGCAGGAGCAGGTAACCACCCTGCTACAGGGCCACAATGCCACTAGACCTTTTTACAAACCTTCAGTAATAGTTGGCCAGACCAATAAAGGATTGAATCTGCTTCTTGGTTGAGGGCCAGGCCTGCTCCAAATGGCTTCTACCTTCAAAGGGTCAGGGCAAATCAACCCACTGCCCGCCCTGTGTCCTAGGTACGATATCTCTGCATTTGGAGACCTTGACAGTAAGGCTGGCTTCTCTCAGCCTTTGTAACACAATTCCCACATAGTTTAAGTGGTCTTGCCAGGAGCTACTGAAAATAGCCAAGTCAGCTATATAGGCTCTAGTAAATGTTTGTAATGCCTGGAGCACCTCATTGACAAGCTGCAGAAAAGTAGCCCCAGAATTTACTAATCCAAAAGTCAGAACCTTAAATTCATATAGTCCAGATTCCACTATTTAGGGGGATTTGCCAGTACCCCCCACTCAAATCCAGCATGCTTATCAGGCTGGATGATGGCATTTAGTTTTCTGTAATCCACACAAAATCTCATTGTTTTGTCCTTTTTAGGTCCCATTACAATAGAGGAGTTTTTTTGACTTAGTGATTATCCCCATTTCCATCATGCTTTCTATCTCCTCCTGGATTTGCTTCTGCATTTACCCTTTCGCCAAGTATGCTTTGGTAGGAGCGGGGCACGGTCCCATAGTTTGAACGGAGTGTACAATCTTGTCAGTTAAACCTGGCCAGTTGGAAAATACCTGTTTGTGGTGCTTTATAGGGCCAGCATTTCCTGCTTTGGGGTTGGAGTAAAACCCTCCCCAAACTCAACACTTTCCAGAGGAATTTCTCCCCTCCTTTCTTTGGCCGAATCAATTAAAGGAGTGGAGAATGTTTCTTCATCAGCACAACAAATCATGTTCACTGCCACCTCCCTTTCATGGTAAGCTCTTGATATTGATATTCACTCTTTGTACAGCTCTCTACCATTGGGCTTCCTTACATCATATGTGACTTCATTTACTCTTTCACTCACTTCAGAAGGTCCTTCCCAATATGCTGCATTTTGTTTTTTTTCATTGGGATCAGCACCAACACCAGATCACCAATATCAAATGATCTTGCTTCAGTATGCTGATCATACCAAACTTTCTGAGTTTCCTGACTTTTCTTAAGGTTCTGTTGGACTAAATTCAGCATAAGTTGTAAATTCTCCTTAAAACAATTGGCATACTCCATTACTATCTGACCTGTTTCCTCAGTACTGCCCTCCCAAGAGCTTTGAATCAAATCTAGGGGTCCTCTCATCTGCCTCCCATATAGGAGATCAAAGGGGGAAAACCAGTAAATTCTTGGGGTACACTTCGATATGCATACAGAAGATAAGGAAGTAACCTATTCCAGTCATTTTCAAACCTGAAGATATATATTCTTAGCAGAGCTTTTAAAGTTCCATTAAATCTTTCCACAAGCCCATTAGTTTCTCGGTGATAGGAAGCAGCTTTTATATTTCTCATAGCTTTTTAAGACTACAGACATGAAGTTTGCACCACGGTCTGTCAAGGTTTCTCTGGGAAAACCTACTCTGCTGAAAATGGTGAATAAAGCTGTTGCCACTGTCTCAGTTTCAATGTTAGACAAGGCAATGGCTTCGGGGTACTTCTTTAGCATTCCACAAGGCTTCTTTGATGTTTGATGAGTTATTTTGTTACAGAGGCATTTACAAGGTAAATGTTTGCTGCTGCATCATAACAGGATACAGATAAGAGAAAATAATGTACATAATGGCCCATCAGTTTTATGAAGCTCAAACACCCACTGCATATATGCATTTAACAATTGCTTTGATCCGTACTAATACACAAGTGAATTGGCCTGAATACAGTCTGACATGACCTGGTCTGCCAGCATCACATACCTCGCTGTAATTAATAAACTTGTCATATTGTTTTATCTAATCCAGTCTGTTTAAATTGAAGTGACTGGGAAACTCCATTTGGAGTGGCAAGCTGTGTGCATATTATTTCTATTAAAGAAATAACAGACTTTCTTTAACTTGTATTGTCCAGGAGCAGGCTATGCAGGACATACATTTCTGGGGGGAAATCTATGAGTGGGAGGTGAGTTTGGGTTACCTTGCAGTATAACCAAGGCTGTTGGGAGCCAGAGAGTAACCCAAGTTGGTTGGCAGGCAGCGGTTACATACAAACAACCAGCATGTGGTTTGCATGCTGATAGGCTGTGAGCAATGTCATTGGGAGCTACTTTAGCAAAGCATTGTAAGGCACCCAAGGATGCAGTGCAGGGGTGGCAAAGCTGCTCATTAGTCTAAATTGTACCCTGGTATGTCACCGATGTAACTATATAGCTCAAGGGCATGAAAAAACATACCCCTGAGTGACAAAGTTAAACCAACCAAACCCCTGGAGTAGACAGCACTCGGTTGATGGGAAAATTCTCTCGTCAACTGAAGCACCAGAGGCGGTGGATTATCTACCCCGATAGAGAAGCACTCCTGTCAGCATATGTAGCATCTTCACTGAAGCATTACAGCAGAACAGCTGTAGCAGTGCAGCCATGCCACTGGAGTGTTTTAAGTGTAGACAAGACCAGAATGTATTACCTTTTTTACCTGAGTGAAATAAAGTGTTTTTTTAAAAGGTTGAAGGAGAAAAAATGGGGGGGAAAGAGAAGAAAAGAATTAACATAAGGTAAAAAAAAGTTTTTTTACTAGATTTTTCTTTTCTACTGTTCTTATTTGTTTGCTCCTTAGTAGTGAACAGATAATATTTGGATATAGAGACATGAAATCAACTTGTTATATTGCCTGCTTTTATGCTGATTCATTTTTGACATTCTTCATGGACAAGTGAAAACTAAATAAAACATTAGGAAAAATGTAAATGTGTAGCCTTTGAGAAAACTTCTTAATTTACGGTACATGGTAGAGTCATGCAAAGCATTTCTTTACTTGAACAAAAAGACATTTTTATTCATAAGTAACATATGTGATAAACAAGTAATAAAAAATACCAATCAAAATAATTGCTAAAATATTGTGTTTTATTTTAGTGTGTTCATAAATTAAGATGGTCAAATCAAGCTATTGTTTTAATACCAAAAATGGTTAAAAAATATACAATTTACCTTATAGTTTATCTCATATACAAATCTGCAATATAAATATATACATTAATTTACTTGTATTGTTAGTAATACACATTTGCAAAAAATATGTGCTACATACGCAAAGTATGATACATCCAATAAAACACAGAATAATAAAGCTAGTATAGTACCAAAACTAAGATGGTTTAATGGCCAAAAGAGCTAACTTATTATCACTGAAAGCTTTACTCTACCCAAAATCTATGATGATTCTTTTCAAAATATCACTAGGATCCAAGTAACTTCAGAGTTACCAAATTGCTACATGAAATGGGTTTCTATCGTCAGTTTCCATAATAGATATTTTCTGCTACATGAGTTGTTTTCTCAAGTATCCCATTTTCATTAGAACTTTCCTCTAAAAGTTGTACTAAACTTGACATATTTGTGTGAGGATCAAGTAGTTTCACAAGGGGGATCTCCACCCTTCTATCATGAAAGATACGATTCTGTAGCGTCATGGCTAACATAGAGTCCATGCCCAGTGATGCAAGTGATGTGTTCATTGTAAGATCACTCACGTTTGTACTACTGAGATGACTCACCAGAGAGGTGATATAATCTTCAGAATTTACTGGAGATAAATTCTGAGGTGTACTTTGTTCAGATAGGTCAAGCTTACTGCCCAGTTCTTCTGAAATTAGTGTATAGAAGCGACTTTTGAGTGACGCTATTCGAGAAAGAACGTGATTGCTTAGTGTTCCAAAATTTAATTTTACTACAGCTTGCTGAGGATTATTCAGAATTAAACTTTTTTTAAGATATTCATAAATTTCATGTACCTGCAGAATATCTATGCCTTTGGATTCCAAAATATTTTGAATCTTGTTTTGATTTAGCAATAAGCCAAGATTCAAGGCACCCCAATTAATGGATTGTCCTGAAAGTCCACAATTCCTCCTGTAGTGGCAGAAAACATCCAGGAAAGAATTAGCAGCAGCATAGTTTGCTTGTGTTGAATTTCCAAGAAATGAAGTCACAGAGGAGTAACACACAAAATAGTCAAGTTCCTGCCCTCTGGTAGCTCGGTGGAGATTTATTACCCCTGCAACTTTGGGACTTAACACTTTCTCAAAGTGAGATAAGTTCAGAGCTTCAAGACGTCCGTCATGCAAAACCACAGCACTATGGAATACACCTTTGATTGGGCTCTTTGGAAAGACTCTGTCAATTGAACTGATAGCTTTCTCAACCTGAGAGCTAGAAATAACATTACACTGCAAACTGACTATTCTGCTCCCTTCACTCTGATTTTGCAAAGCCTTGATTTCTTCTTGCTTCTCACTGCTTGGATTGCTCCTTGAAAGTATCGCAATACAGCCCCCTCCGTTCTGGACTATAAATTTCACAGTTTCAAATCCAAGCCCAGTGAGCCCCCCTGCCACTATGTAAACAGCATTCTGCTTAAACATTTTCTTCTGTGCTTCATATATTGGTATGTCTGAAATCCTATTGGTCTCCACATCCCCTTTCAGCACAGCAAGTGGGATAGATTTGCAGGTGAAATAGGAGGTCGCTGCAGTGTTTGTACTTTCAAAGTACTCATTCTGCTGAAAAACAGAATATGATAGGTTTTTAAATTGTTTCATTTGCATTGATTTGATCCATCTGTGGACAGCCCTTAGGGATTGTTTTAGAGTTGTTTTCTGAAAGATACTGATAAGTTTCAGTACATGAACACAGATATTTTCTTGATCACTTCCAATTAGGTATCGAAAACATTCAGACTGTTGATTATCATGTACTAAAACAAGGTCTCGGAGATTGGGAAGATGGACTAGAACTTCCTTAGACATTCCATCTACTGGAGGCAAATAAACAAGGGCATTGCACTGATTTACACATTGCCACTCATCAGATGTAGGTTTTGCAAGTACTGTTCTCCAGCCCATTTCCTCTGCTGTCAGAGTGAGCACTTTGCAAAACACTGACTCTGGGTCAGTAGAAATAATACCTAAAGTCCCACTGTGTTTCACCTTCGGTAATGTTTGATTTACAATTTTCCATGCTACCACAAAGTATGACACACAAGGGACATTTCTAAAGCAAGAAAACTTCTTGATGTTGAAACAAACTGTTCCTGGAACCATGACTCTCGATGATGCAACAACTGGATAACATGAAGCCACATGATCTCCCACCTTAACTTTTTTCACTTCACTACCGACTGCAGTTACTGTGCCACTGAAGTCCAGAGCTAAAAGCTTATGTTTGTCTATTGTATATGAATTCCAATACAATGTATTCCCAAAGTTACAGCTTGAAATGCTAACAGGAAAATAGTTTTCTGAATGGATGCATACTTTATCCATTTGAACTTCAACACTGTGATTTGCAAGCTGAGTAATGGTATTATTGGCTATTTCAGCAGATAAATCTTTCACTTGGTAAGGATCTGTAGTGTATAAAGTGAACGTCTCTGAGTTCTGAAGAGACTTTGAAGGTTGACTGTAATCCACATCTTTAAATGGTGTGCGTCTGATTTCCGAAGTGTAAATTCTTCCTTGATGAATCCAAATTTCTGGATGATCCTGTCCTTCGTACTTTACAATAACATCTGCTAAGGCTGAGATGTCCAGTGTACTGGAAGAGCTGATGTCAATCATCTGAAATGTGATTTCTGAAACTTCAACTATGCAGGTTCTTGTCATGCCACACAAAGCAAATCCAGGGTTAAGATGATCTACATTTCTATCTGTTGTTCTGTACGTGATTATTCTAACTGAACAACTGGATTTTTTCTCTCTTAATGCCACAATAATTTGGCGATAAGCCTCACAACACTTAGCTAAATGTGCTACCAGTTTTCTTGGGAACTCGTCATTTAACTTCTGAATTCCCCACATGAACAAAACCTCCTGGTAGTCTTCAAGCTCCTTTTTCATTTTATGTTGTGTGGTCATTTCTGAACTCTTGGCTTCCAGCAATGTTTCCCAATCTTCATACATAACATATCTCGAATCACTGTGTAAGTATTTTTTGAGCTGCTGAGCTATTCCAAGTTTGTCAGCAAACACAATGACTCTGGGTGCTTCCCCTAAACTTCCTATGGTATGAGCGGGAAATATTTCTTTCCACTTATTTTCAAAGAGCAAGTCATTGTCTCTGGGGGATGTTGGCTTCATAAAAGTGATCCCAACACATTTCAGTTCTGCCAAAACAGAGCCACGTTTATCTGCAAAGCATCCACAAACCTCTAAGTAGTTCCCAGTTGATTTGCTTGTTTTCAAATATATCATCATTTCCTCTTCCAAAGGTCTGAAAACTACAAGGCTGCCTATGCCAGAAGGAAAGCCTGCTCTGGTTTGTAAAGTTATTGTCGTCATGACAGCGGTCATCTGCAGAAAACAGTCTAACAGCACTGGATGGATACAATAGTCAGACATCTCTTCTCTTGTCTCTCTGTTCACCTTTATGGTGGTTATAGCTTCCTTTAGCTCTTCACAATAAAATACATCACTTAACTGTCTGAACATGGAACCATATTGAAATCCAACCTGAGATAGTGTTTCATAAACCTCATTGGCTGTAACTACTGATTTACACCTTTGAAAGATGTCTTGAAAGGAGATGCTGTTTTCTTCCACTGCAGCTTCAGACTTCTTGGTAATTTGTCCTGATGCATAAACTGCAGCTGAGGATGACAGTATTTTGAAATCTGTCACATTTTTTTGTGATGCCAATTCTATCTTTAAAACATGGTAATTTTTGTTTAAAACACATGGTGCCGAAAAATAGATACTAATCTGACAAGTACTTAAAGGCACTTTTGGCCTTGAGCTACTCATCACAGATGCCAAACCGAGCTCTGCAAAAAATGCACCTGGAACTAAAGCAACACCATTGTTCTTGTGCTCATACAAATAGGGTGTTAATGCCTGGGACACTGGGCAGTTGAATTCGGTGTTGTCGTTGTTCAAACTGTAAATCAAAGGATGATTTGAATTTACTGCTCTTCGATTTGCTTGTTGATGGATGTCCAAATAGGTCATTAGCTTCTTACGATCAAACTGGTACCTGGGAAATACTGCTGGAATACTTTGATACCCTTCATAAAAGTGATGCCAGTCAGGATTATATCCCAGTTCAAACAGATTCCCTGCAAGGCTAAGAAGAGTCTGATATTCTTTATCAGTTTGCAAGGAGGACAAAACTCTAGTTTCTTTGCCTAGTGTTTCTATTATATACCTCTGTAATGCTCTTCCTGGGCCTATTTCAACAAACACAACATTGTCCTTTTCTTTAGCTGAAGTCACGATGGCCTGCGTGAAAGCTACAGGATCTCGAGCATGTCGGGCCCAGAATTTGCCTGTAGTGAAATCATCTGCAGAAGCAACCTTCCCAGTCAGTGTTGAAATCACTTCAATTTCCGGCTTCTGTTTTTCCAAATACTGTAAATGCTCCATCATCTCCTTTATTATTGGATCCATCATGTGGCTATGGTATGCAGCTGGAACATGTAAAACATGAAGAAATATGTCTCTCTTGCTGAACACTTGAGCTAGTTCTTTCTGAAGGGCACTCACAGAGTCTGCATCTCCAGACAAGGTACAGGAAGAAGGGCTGTTAAAAGCTGCAATGCACACCTTCCCAGAATACGGGCCAAGGGCTTCTGATACTTCTTGAACAGGGACATTACCAACTACCAACATTCTGCCTCCGGTAACCTTCGCCTGTAACCTACTCCTGTGATAAATTACTTTGACGGCATCTTCAAGGGAAAGAAACCCTCCACAATGGGCGGCAGCAACTTCTCCAACTGAATGGCCAACAGCAACCACGGGCTTAATTCCCCAATGTTTCAGAAGAGAAGTTAAGGCAACCTGGAGAGTAAAAAGCAATGGCTGGGCAATTTCTGGCCCGGAGAAATCCTCACATTCACCTTCTGTTAATCCCAGGAGGCTGATGGGTACATATTGCTGAAATAACATTTCTATTTCTTTACATTTATCTCTGAATACTGGCTCTGAACTCAATAATGTCCTGCAGATCCCTTTGAAATTTACTCCATTAGCACAGAAGACAAAAACTAGTTGTGGAGTCATCTTTGACGGAGTTATTCCTGTTTTAGCCGCTAATGCAACTTGTTGCTGTAAATGTCGAAGAGAGTTTGTAACAAATGCTTTTCTGTACTTGTAATTTACATGGCTTCTTCTACAGGCAGATGTATAGGCCAGATTTGGGAGAGTTACTGAGTTGCTTATGTTTAACTGCTCAGCTGTGTCTTCCATTGTCAATTTGAGGGATTTGCCTGAAGCCGCAGAGAGTACAAATAATTCAATCGGTCGTTTAAAAGAGGGAAGAACCTGTGTTTGCTTGAACTGTCTGACAACAACATGGGCATTGGTTCCCCCAAATCCAAAACAGTTGACACCAGCTACTCTTCCAAATTCTCTCGACTCTTCCCATTTTTCTACAGTCGTTGGAATTGATAGATTTAATTTCTCTGCATTTATGCTACTAATATCCTCTCTGTAATGCAAAGATGGAACAATCGTTTCATGGTGCATCATTAAAAGAACTTTAATTAACCCAGCTGCCCCAGCAGCTGATTCAGCATGGCCAACATTCCCTTTAACAGAACCAATCTTTAGAACAGGCATTTTAGGAGATCTGTTATTACCAATGATGCTACCTAGGCTCTCTGCTTCTGTAGGATCTCCAGCAGGAGTTCCCGTGCCATGTGCTTCAACATACTGCACAACTGATGGGTCAACATGAGTCAGATAAATGCTGCGTAGTAACTTTTCCTGTGCTGTCTGAGATGGTCTTGTGATTGGAGTCACGGATCTGCCATTCTGATTGACTGCACTGATGTTTATAACTCCCCATATTCTGTTGTGGTCTTCTAGTGCCTGTTCCAGAAGAATGAATTAATGTATGGTATCATTTGGGATTTTTATAATATAAGGAATACCACAAAAGCAAGAGCATATAGAACACTTATTTAACCGTTCAATGTACTTTTTTTTCTTACACAAAGACAAGTGCCTAAATATTTTAGCCCTGGATATTAACCTCACAGTGGAAGAGTTGCATCTAGAGCTGTGAATCTGTCCTCCCATAAGAGGACATATTAGAATGGGAATTGCACACTCCTGGTTATCTGGAAATCTTATTTTTGCAAGCTCTATGAAAATGAACCTACCTTTTTTAGTGGCTTCAGTAAAAGAACACCGCAGCCTTCTCCCCTTCCATAACCATTTGCCTTTTTAGTAAAGGGCATACTCATCCCCTCAGGAGAGATCATTTTTGCTTTACTAAGAGATACGAAGGTGCGGGGATCTATAATGCAGTTCACTCCTCCGCACAGAGCCGCTTCACAATCTCCTGTAGTAAAATAAATGTGTGACTGTTTTCCATCTTCTGTACATCTCTACAGATTTACATTAACACGCTGTGGTAACATACTGAATTGACAGCATTACCCATTGCTGATAAAATGAAATAATTTATGGAGAGATTATAAAAACAGAACTGACCCACTGAAAGTTCTTAGACATATTCAGACTTTCAGGGCCTGAAATCCAACAGATGGTAAAATTCTCAGTGTTTGGAATTGGCCTGAGCAGACAGCAGAATATTAGTAGAAGTCAGTGAGGTAGTAAATACTCTTCGTCTAAAAAAATAAAAGTAAATGATAGGGCAGAATGGCAGATACTAACAATTTCACAAGTTCCTAAAAATGGAAAGCTCGTTTTGACCAAATGCACCCCTATGTTCACACCCTACACACTATTGTAATAATCTTTGTGCAAAATATGCCTTGTGAGGTATCATTTGAAAACTAACAATTCATGAGTCAATAATATCATGGTAAAATTTAGGTAGCAACATTATATGTACAGTTATGAATGCCCCAAGAATATTGGTTGTGGCACATGTTCAAGCCCACATAGCCCCAATTAGGCAGAACTGGTCAAGTAGGTCTATCTTAAACACAGGAATGTGTGTTTACCTCACTTTACAGATAAGTAGTAAACTGGATCCTTGAGACAGGAAGAGGCAGAGAAGGAAATTTGCATTTTATCAAACAATAGCATGAAATGTCTTTCATGATGAGACTCCTTGTTTCTTCCTCACATCAAGAATGAACTTTGTCTAGAAGGGAAAACCTCAGGAAAATGCCTTTCAAAGGGTGACTGAACTATAAACATCCCAAAGCAAAAACATCCCAAGTTATCCTTCTCTATCCATCTCTCTCTCTCCTTCACCTAAGAAGACAAAAGAAACAGACCTTGAGGCAGATCGTGGTCTGAGAATTTGGTCAGCGATATTGCTGGAATTATGTGGTAAGGGACTTCACCTTGAATCAAGTCTAGTTTGTTAAGTGTCTTATCTCTATTTCTTTTGTAACTACTTCTAACTTTAATGCCTTAAACTTGTACTCACTTAAAATCTCTCTCTTTGTAATTAAATATACTTATTTTATTATTTAATCAAAACTAATCCAGTGTTGTGAATGGTTTGGGTAACTCCATTTAAGGTGGCAAATTGCTGTATGTTGATCCCCTTAGAGGGGCAACAGACCTAATATATCTGGACTATCAGGAGAAGTCTGGGCAGTGAAGAACAAACATTTTTTTAGGGAAATCCAGGACTGGGAGTGTAGTGGAGTCCCCCTGCATGTGGTAAACAAGGCTGGTGGAAGTCAGAATGTGACTGGAGAGTGCTGGCAAGTTGCAGCTATACACAGACACACAGGGTATGAACCTGCATGCTATTTTTCTGTTTGTGAGGGGCCCAGGTTGGGTGCTGCAGTAGCAAAGCATTGCGAGGCATCCCAGGTTACAGGGCAGGAAGTGACACAACCCCTCACTGATCTGGATTGCACCACAGAATGTCATACTCAAATATTTCATGGCTGCTGATAATCAGTGAGAGTGACTAGCAATTGCTGTTGCCTGTCACAGGAACTCAGAATGCAAAAGTTTCATTTTGTTCACTTTGGTAATGGTAAAATGCAAATGCTTTAGTCCTTACCAGCTGCGATATTAGTCAAATTCTAGTACTGCACATATATACCTTAGCAGTTTAATTGCTGTAGCAATCCTAATTTATTTGCTTATTTACTTTTAGTCCCAGTACCTTGTTTAACGGCTTGCGAGGCGTAATGCAAAGCAAAAAGAAATGATGAGCAGGCAGTATCAATGGAAAGTGATGGTCCAGTCAGATTAAAAGTGTATGAAATTCTGTTAGCAGCTATGCTCATTGCTGCCCCAATCCCATCGTAATGATTTATTTCAGTTACTGCTCTGCTTGTGATGATCTCATAGTCTCGGTTCATAAGACCTGTAAAAACAGCAGACATGTTTCATGTTAGCGAGAGAGATAAAAATAGGTGATCAGATCTAAACCTAATGGTGTTCTTTCCTCTCCTAATTTTATCCTATGCTGCCTTATGTCAGCACCTAAGGTGAAATCCTGGCAGTATTGAAGTCAATGGCAAAACTCCCATTAACTTCAGTGCCGCCAGGATTTCACTCCACATCTATATATTTAAGACTTGAAATCTGTCTAAAGGTATTAAATGACATGAAGGCTTGTCTGCAAGAGAAAGTTGCAGTGGTCTAGCTAAAGGTGTGATTCTAAACTCATTTAGTGACACTGGGACAAACTCCTATTTTGATTTACCTTCAAAGGATTCTTGATTAACTTAAACTAAACCAAAATGAGCCTGGTTTAAAGGGAAATAAGAAAGTCCACAGAGCCTTTTGCTCTGGTTTAACTGACTGGGTTTTTTAATCACACCTTTAGTGAAACCAGCGCAACTTTCTTGTGTAGCTCCAGCCTTAGTGCTTGATATTGACATAGCCCTATGCAGCTGGCCCAGGCAGTGAGACTATATAAGAACCATCCCATGTGGCCATGCAGGGTTTAGCTGGCTTATGAGACATTAGGTTTGGTGAGGCAAGAGCAGGAGCTGCACTCCCAATAGTCTCCTTGGACTGAAATTGATTACCTAGGGAGGGGTGGAATCTCCATCCTTAGAGGTTTTAAGGCCCATCTTGACAAAGCCCTGTCTGGGATGATTTAGTTGGGATTGGTCCTGCTTTGAGCAGGGGGTTGGACTAGATGACCTCCTGAGGTCTCTTCCAACCCTAATATTTTATGATTCTGTGATTTCATGTGAGCAGGTAGATGAGGGGAAAGAGGCAGTGTTACTGATCCTGTGGGCATGCAGCCCTGCAGTGGGAGGTGCTGGACCAGTCCAGCTGGAGCACCAGGAGCTGCAGGCACAAAGGCTCCCAGAGTCATCAGGAGTGCAAGGGAAGATTCCACACTGCTACCTCCATCCGGAGAGCACAGTGTCCACCCACCTCCTTAGCCAGGCAGTGCTGTTTGTGATTTAGACTTAGGCTATGTCTACACTACCACTTATGTCAGCAGAATTTATGTCGCTCAGGAGTCTGAATATTCCAGCCCCTGAGCAACATAAGTTACAACGATATAAGTGCCGGTATGAGCACAAAGCTGTCCCACCAACATAGCTACCTCCGCTCATAGGGGTGGATTAATTATGTCAACAGAAGAGCTCTTTCTTGTCGGATTAAAGTGGCTACACTAGAGATCTTACAGCAGTGCAGCTGCAAGCTGCATCAGTACAGCTGCACTACTGTAAGCTCCCTAGTGTAGACTTGATCTCAGAGCAGTAGTTTTCAAACTTTTTTTCTGGTGACCCAGTTGAAGAAAATTGTTGATGCCCATGACCCAATGGAGCTGGGATGAGTAGTTTGGAGTGTGGAAGGGGCTCAGAGCTGGGGCAGAAGGTTAGGGTGCGGGGGTGAAGGCTGCAGGATGGGGCCAGGAACGAGGAGTTTGGGGTGCAGGAAGGGGCTCCAGGGAGGGGCTCAGGGCTGTGGCAAGAGATTGGGGCAGGGGCTTACCTTGGGCAGCTCCCAGTCAGTGGCACAATGGGGATGCAGAGGCAGGCTTCCTGCCTGTCCTGGCACCACGGACTGCACTGCTTCCCGGAAGAAGCCAGCAGCAGGTCCGGCTCCTAAGCGGAGGCACGCAAGCAGCTCCACGTGGCTCTCACTTGCAGGCCCTGTTCTCCCAGAGGAGTGGAGAGCCAGTGCTCGGGGCGGGGGCAGCGTGCGAAGCCCTCTGGCCCACCCCCATCTAGAAGCCAGACCTGCTGCTAGCCGCTTCCAGGGCACAGGACAGTGTCAGAACAGGTAGGGACTAGCCTGCCTCACCTGGGCAGCACTGTCAATGGGACTTTTAATGGCCCGGTCGGCAGTGCTGACCAGAGCCACCGTGACCCAGTGCCTTACATTCCATGACCCAGTACTGGGTCATGACCCGCAGTTTGAAAACCACTGCCTTAGAGCAGGCCTGCGCAACTCGTAAAGCGGTGAGGGCCACATTACTCCAAAGAAAACAGCTGAGGGCCAAAACCTCCCGGCCCCACAGAAACACCCCCCCCCAGCACCTCCCAGCCCCGCGGAAATACTCCGCCCCAGGGCTGCCCAGCCCTGCAGAAACAAACCCTTCTTCCCCAGGGCCGCCCCACCAAAACAGCTGTGGGCCAAAAAGGAAGGTTGGGGGTAGGGAGATGATACTTTATTTTAAATCAGCCAGGGGCTCCCAGC